>NC_141538.1:143923750-144262500 GCF_021556685.1 Rattus norvegicus
CACTCACACACACTCACACACACTCACACTCACACACACTCATACACACTCACACACTCACTCACACTCACACTCTCACACACTCACACTCTCACACACTCTCACACACACTCACACACTCACTCACACTCACACACTCACACTCACACACTCTCACACTCACACACACTCTCACACTCACACACACTTACACACACTCACACTCACACACACTCACACACACTCTCACACTCACACTCTCACACTCACACTCACACTCACACACACTCACACACATTCACACTCACACACTCACACTCACACACACTCATACACACTCACACATTCACACTCACACACTCACTCACACACACTCTCACACTCACACACACTCTCACACACTCACACTCTCACACACTCTCACACTCACACACACTCACACACTCACACACACTCACACACACTCACACTCACACACACACTCATACACACTCACACACATTCACACTCACACACTCACTCACACACACTCACACTCACACACACACTCATACACACTCACACACTCACTCACACTCACACTCTCACACACTCACACTCTCACACACTCTCACACTCACACACACTCACACACACTCACACACACTCACACTCACACACACACTCATACACACTCACACACATTCACACTCACACACTCACTCACACACACTCACACGCACACACACAGACAGACACAGAGGCACAGAGAGAAAGAGACAGAGACAGAGATGTAAGCAGGGGGTGCTTTAGTCTGTGGCCTCTCTCTCGGTTTTTCAAACCTGTCAGCCATCCACCCTGTTCTACAGATGGAAGCAGCTCGGTCTGACCCCCCAGGCAGTTCTCCAGGCCAACTCCCACTGAACACAGCATCCCCCATCTTCCCCAGGAGCTGCGCTCCCCTCTGGCCTGTACTTGTTTTGCTCTTTGATTTTCCAGGCTGCGTTCCTTAGAAGCTTCATTAGGACCCTTCCAAGAAGATGCACTTAGGCCTAATTCTGAGGAATCCAGTGATAATCAATTGTTTCCAGGTGGAAATTACCGCCACCGTTCCCTCCCACCCCTTGAGCTGGACCCATCCACCTTAAGTCATGTGGGGCAAGGGGACACAGCAACACAAAACCTGGCACCTGCTACCCCAGCAGCTCCGGCTGAATCAGTCCTTCCTCCTGCTTGAGGCCCAGGAGGCCTTTTCCCCATTAAAAGGAACTTTCACTATTGCCTTTATTTTGAAATGTTTTGTGGAAAATTAAAAGAAGAGAGTCTGCCAAGCAGGCTCCGAGCCAGCAGCCCAGAAAGCACTGTGTTTCCTTCCAAGCCTGTCCAGAGCAGGCTGGAATCGACCCAGCGCTCCCCGGACTCCTCTGCCTGCACTTATTCTCTGGGTGGCTCAATGCCTTTTAAGACACAAATTGATTGGGATAATTTCAGCTATAACTACAATTGCCATCGAAGGGGGGATGTATTCAGGCTGGGGCCTCCTACAATGACTGCAAACCATCACGTTACTGTAAAACGACCAGAAAATGGGTTCAAAATTGAAGCCACAAATAATGTAATTACTGCGGTGTATGCACAGGACTGCCAGGACCAGGTTGGCTGCCGCCTTGGAAACATCTGGAAGCAGTGCTGCTGTTGTCGCTGCCATGATAACCCCTGTCCTGGGCCTGGTGGATAGGAGAGCTCTCCCATCCTGGAGGCTCCTCAGAGGCTGGAAGAAACATGTAGGGAGTAGGAAACAGATGTAGAGATGGGACACAGAGAAAGAAGAAGTGGAGATGGGGAAGGAGCCCACGTAGGTCTAGGCTCTGCACCGTTGGGAGAATGGGGTCCAGTGTGAATATTGCTATCACCCTTGACCACCACAGACGACAGCACCACAGTTCTTGTCACCCCTGTCCAGGCTGTCACCTCCATCTCTGCCTCTATTGCCATCACCTCTATCATTGCTATGACAACATCTTCATCCACTGCTACTGTGGTCCCCAGCAGCCCCATCCCACTGGTACTGTGGTCCACTGCAGCCCCATCCCACTGGTGCTGTGGTCCACTGCAGCCCCATCCCACTCACTGGTACTGTGGTCCCCGGCAGCCCCATCCCACTCACTGGTACTGTGGTCCCCGGCAGCCCCATCCACTGGCGCTGTGTTCCGCTGCAGCCCCATCCACTGGCGCTGTGTTCCGCTGCAGCCCCATCCACTGGCGCTGTGGTCCGCTGCAGCCCCATCCACTGGCGCTGTGGTCCGCGGCAGCCCCATCCACTGGCGCTGTGTTCCGCTGCAGCCCCATCCACTGGCGCTGTGTTCCGCTGCAGCCCCATCCACTGGCGCTGTGGTTCGCTGCAGCCCCATCCACTGGCGCTGTGTTCCGCTGCAGCCCCACCCACTGGCGCTGTGGTCCGCTGCAGCCCCATCCACTGGCGCTGTGGTCCGCTGCAGCCCCATCCACTGGCGCTGTGGTCCGCTGCAGCCCCACCCACTGGCGCTGTGGTCCGCTGCAGCCCCACCCACTGGCGCTGTGGTCCGCGGCAGCCCCATCCACTGGCGCTGTGGTCCGCTGCAGCACCGTTCCTAGCTCCTCTTCTCTGCCCACTCACATCTCTTTCTATCCTTGCTGGCTCCATCTCTGTGACTGCAGTGCCACTGACAGCTCTGTCACCAGAACTGTCCTCTGCACCAACACCAGTATCTCAACACTGTCTTCTGCACTGTGTACTCTGTGCCTGGTCTGCTGCCCCCGTCTCAGTCAAACATGATGCTCAGCCCTTGGTCCAGGACAGGAGCATCACGAAAGGGGCACACTGTAAGCATCAAAGGTATGCTGCAGCCTTGGTAACCAGAGCAGAGTGGAGACCCATGAGGCAGGGTTTTTGGAGCAGTGCAGGGGAATGACACAAGTCATTCCGTCAAGTCTTCAGTCTGAGCATCCTAGCAAAGCTGTCTGTTCTTTTTTTTAAAAGTTATCAACATTTGGTGGGGGGAGCGGTGCACACGCATGCACCATGCTTGTGCATGCATGTATGTAAAAGAGGAGGGATGGCATGGGGACTGCTGCATTCATCATGGTAGGAGGATAAACAGAAAATTTGTTTAACAATGTGCCAGCCTTCCTAACGCTGCAGTATTTAGTTTTGGAGATCTTGTTTGATGGATATTTAAAGCAAAGTCTCCATGGGTTATAGTGCTTAGGGGGTGTGGGGATTTGAGCTACTATTAAAGGCTGGCCAGTGATGGCTTCCCTAATAAAACCTTGCAGATGCAGAGACCTGGGGGAAAGGAGAGAGTCAGATGGATAGCTCAGGGGATGAGTGAGTGTTCTCACTGGGCTTGGGGAATGTCCTGGAAGTCAGCAGGAAGGCTGTGAGGGAGAAAGACAAGGGTGAGAGATAGAGTAGGAAAGTAGCTGTGATCATAAGAACAGGGGTGAAGAAAAGTTGCAGTAAGTAGGTCTTCAAGAGCCACACAGAAGGTTGATTCTGGCTGTTAAAATGCTGAAGAGATGACAAGGAGGGTGGCTGACATCTAATGCAGAAAAATGACAGTGGTACCTTGGCTCAGGTGGGCATGGTAGGGTGGCATCTATACCTGCTTAGCCTCTGGGTATGTCTGTTGTTTTAATTAAGTTAATAGATGTGGGAAGGCACAGTCCACTGTGGGTGGCACCACTCCCTAGGCAGAGGCTCCTAAACTGTGTAAGAGAAATTGAACTGAACACAGGCAAGCAAGTGAATATGAATGTATTCATTTCTCTCCGCTCTTGACAGTGGATGTGATGCGAGTAGTTGTCTGAAGTCACTGCTAGGATTTCCCCACTACCATGGACCTGTAACTGGGAACTGTGAGCTGAAGGAAACCCTTTCTCTCCTGAGTTGCTTTTAGGGTGTTTTATCACTGCAACAGAAATGAAGATAGACAGAGGTCTAAGAAGCATCTTGAATATCCAGATGATATCACTGAAAGAAAGGGGAGATGTTCATATCAGATCTTAGGGAGCAGGCCAGGATGGAAGGCAGAAGCTGGAGTCCCCAGTCAGTAGTTGTTTGCTTCCTGTTTATCTGAAAGCTGTGATGCCACTTACAAGGACAAAATGGTTGAGTAGCATGGTTACTGGGCCAGTGCGCTCCACAACTGGCCTTATAATTATCTCTCTTTACGTCCCTTGTGTCAGATGAAGGAGAGACTGTTACAACCCCATTGCTCAGATGAAGAAACTGAGACTTATGAGTTGGCCTCACACATACACCCCCGCAGGGTTCCTCTGGCTCTTTTCCCCACATGTCTATGCGGATCTCAAAATCACTGCCCACTCCCAGTGCACTAAGCACCTCACTGACCCCGTGTCACCCTCCTCTGTTGTAGCCTGTGACCAGTTGGCGCTCGGTGTGGTAGCCATCTTTGGGCCATCCCAGGGCTCCTGCACCAATGCCGTCCAGTCCATCTGCAATGCCTTGGAGGTTCCTCACATCCAACTGCGCTGGAAGCACCACCCCCTGGACAACAAGGACACCTTCTACGTGAACCTCTACCCCGACTACGCCTCTCTCAGCCACGCCATCCTCGACTTGGTCCAGTCCCTCAAGTGGCGGTCAGCCACCGTAGTCTATGATGACAGTACAGGTGGGTGGCTAGACCTGCCAAGGCTTGGGGTCAGGGGTGAGGGTGAGGGAGCAGAGCCCCAAGATTAGTGTTGTCTGCTTGCCTAGCACAGCTGTCTCTGAGGAGAAAGTCCCATTGTATACCAGACACCAACAGCAGCCAGTTATACTGACACTTGCTCCCTGGGGTCTCTTATACCCCTCCCCCCACAGCAGCCATGCACACCTTATTCAACCCCACATTGGCTCACACCTGACTCCTCTGCCCCGCACCCCTGCATCATCTTCTGCAGCAGAGCTCTGAGACCTGTGCTTGGCCCATGCGTGCTGAGCATTGACCTGGGCTAACACTTTCATGGCCACCCAACACCCGCCCACACTCTTACCTCCCTACCCTCCCAAATGCAGGAGGCGTGTATTCTCTGCACCCATTCACAGTTTGCTCGCAGTTTGCTCTCAGGGTGACCTGCTGTGCAGTGTGTCTGGGCTGTGTGTAAATCCCAGCTCTCCCGCCTGCTGGCTGGTTTGCCAGTCTGTGCCCTCAGCTCCTCACGGGGAAGCTATGGAATAAAGAGGGAAGAACGCATGTTAGAAGCCTGGATGGAAGTCAGGGGAAGGTTAGCTACCGATCCTGCCCACACCTGCACACAGCACCCCGCCCCCCATTTCTTTGCCTTCCCTCAGACACTCATGTAGAACTGTGCTCTTAAACCTGCTTCCTGTCTACTGACATGACTGCTGACCCCAGCTAAGCCAGGCCTGTAGAATGGGCCCCAGGCTTGGGTCTCATTCTCTAGGGAGGAGGAAGGGAATGCCTGGTCTCTGAGTTTCAGCTGATGTTGGACTCCCTCCACTCCCTTATTCCCTCCCCCCTCCCCTGTTTCCTCCCCCTCCCTCCCTCTCCCTGGTGCAGAGGCACTGGTCTGGCACCCATGCCCTGCCTGCCCACCTGGAGTCATATCAACACGCATTCCTCTTCACCCGGCCTGCTTAGCCCAGTCCTGCCCAGCCATCTAAAACTACCATGGTACTTACTTCCAGAACTTTCTTTAGTATCGTGTGTTACCCTTTACTTCCCAAGTCCTGGACCCTTTGGGGTGAGCTTAGAACAGATAGTCACTAGGGGATCCAGCCAACATTCTGGATCTTTCCTTTGGACCTTGTGATCTGCGTCAAATCCCCAGCCACTGTCTTGGCTAAATGTGCATTACGGGTAAACAAGGGAGGGCCGGGAGAGGAGAAGCACTGGCCAAGCTGCCTTCATCTTCAGCCACCTTTTGGGAGGTTCACTCTCTGAAGACAGAGCAGGCAGAACTCCAGATGTGTGCACGGGAGAGACTGCAGTGTGCACCACACAAGTCAAGGAGTGCCAGAATCATCTCATTTAATTTCACAAATCTCTCAGTGACCCTGTGTGGTGGTAAATCAGAAACAAGGCAACCGATTCAGCAAAGTAACAGACCCTGCCCACTGTCAGCCGCTAGTATCACAGCCCACACCATCCTTCAGGTCTGTCTGAGCCCAAGGCCACTGTGTTAGTTAGCACCGAGGGAGTCCCGCCCCCTCTCCCCCCCCACCCCCCCACAAAGACTTGAATCTCAAGACAATTCTTAGCCCAGCCTCTTCAGAGACAGTGACCTTGGCGAGTCACTTTAACCCATCTGGCCTGGCTCTCCTGTGTGTATCAAGAGGTAGAGCATCCAGCCTTAAAAAGCCCTCCAGCACTCGGCTACCTGCAGCTCCGAGTTAGCTCTTGATTACCTCCTAATGGGGGCCAGGAGTAGCAGCATGGAAGCCCACAGACAGAATGATCAGGATACTGTTTGTCCATCTTAGAGTCCGGTAAAACAGCTACAGACTTACATGCAGTCCTCAGAAGCTGTCCCCTAAGATCCCAGCTTGAGGCTCTGTCACCACCGGGCAACACTCCACAGTGTCCAGTACCCTCTAACTTCCCTGCAACATGGTGCTCTTATCTAAACCAGTGGTTCTCAACCTCCCTGATGCTGGGACCCTTTAACTAGACTTCCTCATGCTGTTGTGACCCCACCACCACCACCACCATAAAATGGTTTCATTGCTACTTCATATCCATAATTTTGCTGCTATTCTGAATTGTCATGTAAAGAGCAGATATGCAGGATATCTGATAAGAGGACCCCTGTAGGGGTAGCAACCACAGGTTGAGAGCCTCTATAAAAACATTTGTCTGTGAACCCGTTTCTGCTTCCAGACTATAGGTTTTTTGTGCCTCTAGGACTTAGCACAGGGGTTGACACAACATGGACACTTTAAAAGCATTGGCTGACCTGACTTGGGGTGAGTTGAAATCATCCGGAATTAAACTCTAATATGCCTTGCAGGAAATGGTTTAAGGGTGCAGAAATGAAGGTGCCACAACCCTATTTTTTTTTGAGGAGTTAATCATATTCTAGGAGAGCAGATGCCTGGCTCTAGGGCACGGGTGACGCTTGGCCATTGGAGCTGAGAGTCAAATGGCAATGACAGAGCCCCAGACACCTGGGTTGGGAGAGAGCTTTGTGTCCTTGACCGGTATGTGCTGGTTTACCGGAGAAGGGGAGAGATTTGCCCTGGGCCTTGAAGATAGATGGACAGAACAGGGCATGTCACGGGCATAGCAGGTGAAAGGGACAGTGTGAGTAGAGGAGGTGGGGCAATGTGGGGAAGCAGGGGGAGCAGCGGTGGCGGGGCAGGGGGTGGTTTGGAGAAGCCAGCCTAAGTGTGGAGTGTGAGCAGGGAAAGCAGCACAGACTGGGTTCACCTGGCTGTGCAGGTCTGACATCCGGCTTCAGGCTTTATGTTGTGAGTCATGGAGCACCACTGGGTGCTGAGGAATGTGGCCCTGGGATAACGAAAACTGACTTTCCTCAGACACCCCAGAGAGCAGTGTGTGAGGAGGGCTGGAAACAGAGCAAAAAGCTGGTGGTGGAGTTGGGACCCCAAAGGAACAAAGGGGGCCAGACTTCATTTACATCAAGGGATTGCTCGAAGAGAACTTGGGAGCAGAAGAGAAGAAACAGATGTGGACAGGATGGTAGAGTGGGCAGAGCCGATGCTGGCTTGAGTCATTACCCAGGAGCTCAGGGCTTCCAGGGTGGGTGAGGTGGGAGGGCATAGCTTTGCAAAGAGGTTAGCAGGCGCCATGCTAGTGACACCACTCAGAGCTCACGGTTAAGCCTGGAGCTTCCGGTCTTTCAGCCCCGGCTCTACCCACAGATCATCGTCACTTGATCCTCAGCCTTGATGGCCTGGAATTGACAGTGACTTCTAGATGGTATCTTCCCCTCCGTTTTTTTTTTTCCTTGTACAAGATGCTAAAAATCAAACCCAAGTCCTTGGGCACTCTAAGCCAGCACCGTACCACTGAGATGCATCCCAGTAACCCCACTCTCCTGTAATCTGATTAACCGTTCCAAAAAGAAAAAGTGGGACAGCCATGACTTCATTTCTTCACCTTCCCAGTGCCCAATATACTTTTTTTTCTTACAGTATTTCATTAGCATTTAATTCAGTTTGATTTTCAATTTGTCTCAATTCAGTTCAGTTTAAAAAGTACTTAGAGCAGAGGCAATGAGATAAGGGGTTTAGTCAAGAAAACAATGGGTTCTAGGATTCAGAGTTGCCCTGAAGAATACAGCATTCAAAAATAGACAGTGGGAAGCAGAAGCCCTCTAACCAAGACATTTCCCCAGGCTGGACCACCGTGTGGTGGGAAGCACAATGTATTCGGCCAGCTCTGGCTTTGTTGGGGACAGGACTGTCCATGGTTTAGCTGTTGGGACCCAGTTCAAATCTATTTAAGCAGTCGCCACTTTATTTCGTTTTGTGTGGCTAAGGGGTGTGGGCTGGACATTTCTAAGGCTTATTTAGCAGCTTGACAAGGTCAGAGTGCTGAGTGGACATTATTATACCCTCTTGACCTCCTCCTCCTTGGCACACTAGTGTTGCTGCTGCACCAGACGTCACTTCGGAGGCCAGTACCCCAAGCAGGAAGGAAATGGTCTTAATGTGACTCATAGCCCTTGTCAACAAGATGTGTCTGTCTCTGCACCTTCTAGAAGACAGTCTTGTTCAGTTCGTGGAGCCCATGCCCACTACTCCAAGGCATGGTCAAATGAGAGCAAGAGTGCCACTGGCTGGTTCTGAACAGTCACGAGGACTGGCACATTGCCAGCCTCTTTTGGCATGCCAGCCGAGGATGCATCTGTTAGCCCTTTCTAAAATAAGCTGTGTAACAATGCCCTCCCCCAAAATTCAGTGGCCTAAAACAACAAACATTTCTTTAGCTCCTGAGTCCACAAGGTCAGTGGCTTACTGGGCCTGGCCAGCTGCTCCTCTGGTTTCGGCTAGCTTGCTTGCCTGCCTGCTGGTAGCTCTAGGCTGGCCTTGGCTCTCTTCCCTGTGTTGCTGTCCTCCAGCAGGCTCACGCAGGCACTGTTGTCCTAACTATGGCCAAGGAGCAAGAGAATCAGCCAGTGTGGGGTTCCATCATGCCTGCTAATATCGAGCCGACCAAACCAAATGACGGCGTTGAGCCTGGTGGGCGGGCACTGCCCAGCACCGTGCAAAGGGTATGGATCTAGGGAGGGGTGAGGAGGTTGGCTCCTCCGTTTCACAGTAGTAGCCTCAAGGAGAGTGACTGTGGAGGAGTGACCTTTGAGCCTCGACATGTTTCCATTTCTTAATCCAGTCTGTGTACAGACTCCTGCCAGGGCTGAAAGGAAAAGGCTTAGGGAGGAAAAGAGCCTTGGGGTGGAGAAAAAGGTCTTTGCTTAGAAGGCGAAACACTGTTTCTCAAAACCCAATCCCATTTGTGGCCTGGTTCAAAATTAGGGGTGGTCCCTTAACCTCCGTGGCTCTCTTATTCCTTGTCTATCCCACCAGCCTGAAGGGTCCCATTCTGCGTGCCTCCGTGGCTCCGGACGGAGATGGTTAAATGGGGGTATGCGCACAGAAGTGCTTCATAAGTGAAAAACACACGGTTCCAATAACCGTGATTCAGTGTGGATATTCTGGGAGGGATTGATTAAGGAGACAGGCAAAAGAAAGCTTGGTCTCAGGCAAACACAGACAGCCCGGTCCTCTGGAGGTGGGCCAGGAGGAGCCACAGTATCCTCGGGGACTACACTGATGGGAAGGAAGTCTGACATTTGCTGCTAGAGAATGTGGGTCGTTATGCATTACATGGGGTGATGTGCTTGGCTGACAAGCCGGCCCTGGTGGCTTCCACTCCAGCATCTAACCTATCCCTGTCCTCATGATCTGGGTCTCCAGAGCACACAGGCCTGGTAATGCTGAACAGGGTCAGGAAAAGGAGCGGGCAGGAGTGTGGTAAGCATGGAGGCCTTCAGGTAATAGGTCTGAGAGGCCAGCAGCAACAGTGGGAGATCCCGGAACTGCTGGAGAAGTTGGGCTTCTGGGTGAGATAAGAATAGCTTATGGACCCTCCTTGGCTGAAGTCTACTGATCCCCTCCATTGCCTAGGAAGGTGTTAGGAGGTCAGAAACCTGCTGAAACCAGACTTCTTCCACCTGCGCATCCAGAACCTAGGCTCTTTGAGAGGGTTGGTTCCCAAGCCCAGGAGGCTGGTGGAAGCAAACCCGAAGGAAAGGGAGAACTGGATGGGCTTAGACTGGGTCCTGGGGACTGCTTCGGAAACTGGGATTGCAGTGGAAGGATTCTAGAGTAGAACGTCAGAGTGGGGAGAGGCTGTACAGATAGGAAACATTGTAACAGCTGACTACAAAAGTTAGTTCAGTGCAGATAGGAAACATTGTAACCACTGACTACAAACGTTAATTCAGTGCACGTTAGCTTAAACGTGTATGTATGTGTGCATGTGTGTGGTTCTTACGGGCAGCCTTTATGAAAACTTGAGAGGACAGCCTCAGTTTACAGTACTGTTTGACCTAGAAGTTCACATGTGTGTCATCAGGACACGTTTCTCCCCATTCTCTGATGGATCTTATCTCTGGTTGCACGTGGTGACCCCAGACTTACACCTTCTTTATTTGCAGAAAGATAGTGCAGGTTTCTTACCTGGCACTAATTAATCTCAGAACTACTGTTCCTTTTGCCAGAGGATGTGTTGATGCCGTGGGCTTTACTCCCAGAGCTGGGATGGATCCTCTCTGAGTCACATCAACTCAGAGTTTGGGTGGGAGCGGGGGGTGGGGGGGCACATCTCCTATTTATTTATCCCAAGGAAAACTGGGATATGAGAGTGGGGAATTGGACACAAGTATGTGAAGAGCCTGGGCTGAAGGCACAAGGCCGAGAGGGAGGGAGCACCCATCGGCTGGTTCGGCCCCTCCATCAGTGGGCATGGGTAGGAGCAATAGAGCCGTAAGCAGCCTCCCTCCCAGAACCCACAGAGGAGTCAGCAAGAACGGAGCTTGAAATAGGGAAGGAAATGAACTTAATTAGACCTAAGCAAGCCATTTGTCTCCAGGAAGTGACATTCTGTTTTCCCTGGAAGTCCACAGATTAAGTGGTTTTACAAAATGCCAAGGTGGAGGATAGATTTTTTTTTCAATGTGGGGAGAGGAAAACAGTAAGTCTGTCCAATTACAAAAATGTTGTTTGAGTTCTCCCTAAGTGTCGAGGCCCTGGGCCAGGGACTATGGTGCTCTAGTCATGGCAGACTGAGGGGAAATGGGGGCCAGGCAGAGGCAGATAAGGGAAGAGCTCCTAAGCTGGCGTGGCTATGGGGGTTGTTTGAGGGTAGGGAATTGTTTCTGAACGGAGAAAACAAGGAAGGCTAACACAGAGGCATCTGAGTAGATGCCTGAGATGGTTTGTGCATGCATGCACATGTGTGTCTTCTGTGTTGCGGGCCCCTCAGGTCTCATCCGGCTGCAGGAGCTCATCATGGCTCCATCTAGGTACAACATCCGCCTGAAGATTCGCCAGCTCCCCATCGACTCCGATGACTCACGCCCCTTGCTCAAAGAGATGAAGCGGGGCCGGGAGTTCCGTATCATCTTTGACTGCAGTCACACCATGGCAGCCCAGATCCTCAAGCAGGTAGGTGGGTGAGCACTTAACTGAGCTGGGGGGGGGGAGCACCCTGGCTGTCTTTCCAGCTGGCAGTAAGACCTTGGGGGAGCCACTGTGACTCTATGTGCCTCAGTCATACCAACAGTATAATGGTCCTTTTACTCCAGTTCCCGTCATGTCAGACTTCCCCAGAATAAACACTGCCTCCTAGCCCGCTTCCACCAGGCTACCGAGAGGTAGGCATGAGAACAGAACGCTGGTGATGGGGTGCACTGGGTACACAGAGAGCCTTGGCTTCTCAGTGCAGTCCCCAGATGTCTCGTTGCCCCTCCCAGTGACTAAGTCCCCATAGCTGTGACACTTGCTGCTACTCTTAATGACTAGGAGACGGCTCTTTAAACAATGCATTGAGCCTTGCCATGATGGAGGAAGAAGAGGGTGGTTCTTCATCCTGCATGGTCCACTGACATCGAAAGCAAGAGAATCATGAGTTCAAGGCCAGCCTGGGCTACGTAGCTATGCGCGGTGTTAAGAAAGAGGCATAGAGTGCCTGAGTCCTAGGGATCTAGCTCAATTGGTTAGACTGCTTACCTAAAATTAAAATACACAAGGCCCTAGGCTCAGCCTCCTGCACCTCACAATCCACATACGATGGCATGTGCCTGTAATCCTAGCAGTCAAAGGTAAAGGCAGAAGACTCAGAAATTCAATGTCATCTTTAGCTACACTACAAGTTCAAGACCAGCTTGGGATACATGGCATCCTACCTAAGGGGCAGGCGGGAGATCTTTTTCCTATTGTCCTGCCTGTCCTCTTCTGTGTTACATGACAGAGTCACCATCACTACTTCCTCTGAACAGAGTTCATTCGTAATCCCACCTCAGACAGCTCTGGGGGCATCAGTGAGACAGGACAACAGAGATGGTGTTTCTGGCATTGGGCCTGCCTCCTGTCCCTGTGGAGGATCCCCATGCAGAAGTCCTGTAACCTGCATTGCTCTGGGGCTCCCCCTCTCTCCCCATCATGTGTGATAGAATGACAGTCAGAACATTGCCTTACCTAGGAGTCACTCAGCGGGTGTCTGTCCCTCCTCGGTGACCCTGAAAGCAGGGCCTTATTATTACAGATGGTTGACAAGTGAAGAGACCAGGGCTGAAGGTAGAGCTGCCAGCCGGGGTCTTCCTGCTAGATTAGCCCCAGGTCTGTCTGACTGGAAAACAGTTAGACGAGGACCCTGGACTGAACGTGGGTTAAAAGAGGCTGAGGCCTTTCCTGGCTGCTGGCATCCTTCCAGCCCTGCCAGTGCAGTGAGGGTGACAGAGAACATGCAGCAGTTCAAGGTATATTTGACCCTGTGACATTTTCCTCCAGAGCCCTTGGTGGGTCCTGCTTTCTGAAGAACTCTGTAGAAAATGCATTACGGTCATTAGTGTTATAGATTACAGACTTCTAATAAAACACACAAGATACATCATCACACAGAGACCTCGTGCCGCTGTGCAAGAACCCCCAGAGGAGTGTGTGGTATGTCATGTGACCTGATGGGCTCAGGGAAGCATGGAGGTGTCATTGCTCCTGGGGGACACTCATGCTGGGGACATCCCTCTCAAGCCTGGCTCACTCGGGGAGCTCAACCATGCAGAGCCAGGCTCTTGAGGCAGCCCAAGCTTCCGTCTGAGTGACAGGTCCAGACTGAAAAATTCAGACAGCTGGACGTCTCCTCGCTAGCCTGCAGAACTGGGGACTTTTGGAGAAAGTGGCCCCAAATTGCACACTGGAAACTCCCCCCAGGTGATTTTTCTAAACATTGAGGCAGGAACCTTGCTGTCTGCCAGGCAGTTCATGTCCTACCCAACGTCTCACCCTTACTCTGAGCAGATAATCCCACACAGCCCACCGCCTGTCCCCCAACTCCCCTGCTCTGGTGAGTGGAGGGCTCCCAGGGTACTCCACGCTGTCAGCTGACACTCTGCTTCCCCACAGGCCATGGCCATGGGCATGATGACGGAATACTACCACTTCATCTTCACCACTCTGGTAATGTACCTCCGGGTCCTGCAAGGCAGGGTGGGACCTCCTTGAGTGAAGGTTGCTTGATCTGGGCCTGGGCCAGCCTGCTGGGGAAGGTGCTAGAGTTGAAGAGAACCAAACCTTCTTAAGGCTCTCGGTGTTGCTCCAGGTGAGGCCACAAAGAAATCTTTGTGACCTGCCCACCTTTGAAAAGGCAGGGGCATGATCTCTGGAGCCACAGTGGAGAAGAGCTTCTCTGTGGGTGCCCTGGGTAAGTCACCAGCCCTTCATGCCTCAGTTTCTTCCTCTGCAAAAATGGGTTTCTACCTCCTTGGGAGGCTTGGTAAGCTGATTAGGACCAGGGGTGAGAGTGGAGTTGGTGTAGAGCTGGCCTTGCCACTCTTCAGAGACTGCCCTCCCACCCACATCTGCCAAAGGCCCCCCCAGGACACCTAGAATGACCACCTTGGATCCTGCAGCATCCATGCTGAACTCAGCCCCTTGCAGTCACTGGGAGCAGCCCACCTGCCGGCTCCAGATGGGTCCCGTCCAAACTCTGAGAACATTTAAGGCCATTTAAACCCATTAGAATAATTAGTTGTGGTCTGAGATCAGCAGAATCATGGCATCCTGTGACAAAGAGGGCACCGGCGTTGAGCTGCCAAACCTTGGGGCCAGCCGCACCCTCCCTCCCTGCCATCCCCCGTTCAGGGACCTGTAGCCCTCACCCCTACCACCTTCTAGATGATTTGTTCAGTATAGAGCACCAGTTCCTGTTCTTCACCCAGCGTCTGGACCGAGCTGGTCATTCTGTCTTCCTCTTCATGTCGGGCTTGGATACAGTTGGCTTGTGACCTCGGGAGACAGCACAAAGAGATACTGGGAGTCGTAGGGCTGGTAGAAGATGGAATGCTTGAGTTAGGGTTTCTAGAAAAGCAGGTGCTTGAGCTGGGCCTTGAAGGATCAATAGGAGCGCACCAGCAGTCGGGGGAGACAGGAAGGATATTCCACACAGAAGGAAGAGGCTAAGCAAAGGCCGGGATGCAGGTTAGCTCTCCCGTGATGTGTTAGGGTTGCCTCACACTGGAGTTGGAGAGCCAGCCATGTCCTCACAGCTCTCTGTGTTGTGTTCTTAGCTTCCAGTCAGCCACTTGTCAGATTTATACCTCAGCAGCGAGCCACTGCTGCCCGCGAGGGTTTCTTTCCAGCACAGAATCGTCACCACAACACCCTGATGGCCACACAACCTCCATTCACAGCACACTGTGCCCACGCAGAGCTCGTGGCCAGCTTGGCCATCCTGCTGGTTGTGAATCAGACCTGGACACCTGATGAAAGCACTCAAGGGAGACAGGGACTGGGGACTGAGACCAGATACTTTCTTCCCAAGGCCCCACCTCACCCCAGTCACTTTCCACCAGTCTGTGTCCTAGAAAGTCATCAGGGTGTTAGGACAAGGTGCTCAATCCCTGTTGGGGCTCCAGACCAAGACTAGAGATGGCAGCACTCCCAGGCCCCACCTCTACCGGTGCCTCTGTAGCCATGCCGCTGTCCATGGATGTCGAGATCAAAGGTCTCAGAAAAGGCATTCTAGCACCTCTCGTCTACCACCCTGCAGTACCCCGAGCATCCTAGATCTTGCTTCTCTAATGCAGCTGTTCACTTACCTGACAACCATCAGCAAATACTGAGCTCCTCACTTCCGAGCTGGGAGGATGAACAGGGATGGGCCCGACCCGACGCAAAGCTCACACACAAGTTCTGAAACTTCCTCTGTGAGCAAGGCTGTCTGCGGTCCCCACGGAGTGCCCGGCCTCCAGCAGGTGCTCTGTGAAGCCTGAGAGGGAGATGAGTGGATGAATGGCCGCCATACAAATTAGACTGCAATCAGGAAGCTCAGTTCTCATCATCACTTGCAACAGGCAGTTAAGATCATGGACTCTGGTGTGTCTGATTTGGGATTAAGATGCTTCATTTGGAGGGGGAGGTGGATCGATCAGCACTCGCTGCTCGATCTCGAGAACCGAGTTTGAATCGGCAGAACCCACGTAAAAAGATGGGCGTGGTTGCGTGCACACTTTCAACCTCAGCGTTTGGGGACAGGAGATTGCTGGGGCTTCCTGGCCCCACATTCAGCAAGAGACCTTGTCTCGAGGGAATGAGGTGGACAGCAATAGATCAGAACACCCAACGTCTTCCTCGGGTCTCTGCACAGACATCTGTGTATGTGTGGGATGATGTCACAGGTACAAGATAGAAGGAGGCCCGTCATTGGATGAAAAGGAAGGATGGGCGGGAGAAAAGTTTGAGGGAAGGGGAGGAGACGGGAACGGAAAGGAGGAAGAGACAGGAGGAGACAGCAGGGTAGCTGTGGAGAGAATATGGAGGTTGACGTTAAGATTCCACTCTGTGAGGGGCTGGGGATTTAGCTCAGTGGTAGAGCGCTTACCTAGGAAGCGCAAGGCCCTGGGTTCGGTCCCCAGCTCCGAAAAAAAAAAGAACCAAAAAAAAAAAAAAAAAAAGATTCCACTCTGTGTATTTGCAGGTCGTTATAAATGTTCTTAAGGTATGGATGTGTACAGGGCTTTGTATGTTTAGGTGGGCAATTGTATCTTATCAATTGGATCAGAGATTATTGTGTTGTGTGTTCTTCATGTAGCGATTTAAGTTTAAGAGAGTGTGCGTCAGCTAGGGACCCTGGACTGCCACAGAATTGGGATGTGTGCTTCTGGCAAGATATCTAACAGATATCTTGGGGCACTACAGTGCTGTACCTAGCGGGGTAAAAGACAGCCTATTTTTATAATTTTACAACAACATGTATGCACCATTTACACCATATACATACCACTCACACAACACCACCAAAAAAAGATGCTTCAGTTCCTTAGACAAGGGACCTCCTTTCTCTTTGCCTCAAGCCTGTATCTATAAAACATTGACAATAACATTGTCACTGGATAAGGGTGAGTGTCCAAAGCGTTGAGAGTGGGCGATGCTTGGAACAACACTTGGCATTTACAACCACGGAAGGGTCAAGTTAACTCATTAAGCACCTCCTGCTTTTGCTTCCTGTGTGTCCTCCCTTCCTCAAAACAAGTCTCAAGGGGAGCTGTGACTCCCCCTAGAAAAATGGAAACTGAGGCTCAGAGAGATGACTCAGCGACAGGCAGCCAGCCAGATCTTTCCCCAGTGCAAGCGCTCCGGATGCCAAGCCCTCTGCTGACAACTGTCACTGCGGAGTCCCTAGTCTCCTCTTCATGATGTCTGGCCATTATGGTCCAGCATGGTGACTGACACTAATGGGGTAAACAGAGCCTTCATGAATTCCAGCAGCGCCCATACTTAGGACCTTGCCTGCATCCTCTGATTTCCCTTTCCAGGCCACTAGGGGAGAGAGTGTGATATCTGTTCCGCACCAAAATGATAGGAAAATGGCACTTGTCTTGTCACATGACAGATGTAGAGGCTTAAGTTCTTATTCTGGGTCTTGCCTGTGGCTGCTCTAGGGCACCGTTCTTCCTCCAGCCCCTTTCTGAGGCCTAGGGTACCAGGCCCTTCCAGGGATATGTGGCCTCCACAACGTAAACAGAGGATTTTATGGGGGAATCCTCGACAATCCTAGTACACTCTCCCCACCCCCCCCCCGTGGGTCAGGGCATCCACTGAGTTCCCCTCGGTCCTCATCCCTCAATCACAGCCTGTTGTCAGCTTCAGAATCTTCCTCCCAGCCCTGTTGGCTCAGGGTCCTATCTCGTGACTCTTCCTTTTCATGCCCATTGGTCAGTGGTTGGCTACACTGGGAAGGGCAGTGGTATTTGGCATTTATCTTAGGAAACACGCATCATCAACCTTTCCCCTCGAAAAATTTCTCCAAAGTCGCTTCTCCCACGCAGAAGACATTTTAATTACCCCAGCTGCCATTATCGATGTCAGGCAGCTTTGAGCCATTCCCAGATAACCCTGTGCTAATCAGCTCCAGATGAGCCCCTGGTGCATGTCATGTGTAGGTAAGAGCCTGGAGGTGGAGGGAGGGAGAGAGAGAGAGAGAGAGAGAGAGAGAGAGAGAGAGAGAGAGAGAGAGAGAGAGAGAGAGAATTATAATAAATTAATAGATAAGCAATCACAATTAATGCCACTTCCCGGCAATAACAGTTACATCATGGGAAAGATATTTTCATCTGTTGTTCCTTGAGGCCATGTTTCCCGAGCATCGGCTTCTTCCCATCCAGACCCATGGGGTGCTAATGAATTAGTCTATTATGTTATGCTGAATGTTGCTAAAAGGTCCCCAGTCGACAGTGAATTCAGTGTGTCAACATTTGGCATCGGAAATGCAACTTTTTGCCAAGCCGCAGAGTTGCCCACAGTTCACCGTGTTGAGCACTTAGGGTCTTGGCCCAGGGCAGTTTGAACAAAAAACCACGAAAACAAGAGCTACACAAAGAGGCCTCTTCTCTGGCTCTCCATGTCACTGCCCTCATACCACAGGGATGGGGGTGCTCTGTGTCACTGGCCATAGGAAACGTTGTAGAGAAGCCCAGACAGGAAGACCAACATGGAGGGAGGACTCCAGGCCCTGCCACTCATTACAACTTACATCTAGACTGTCCCTGACTGCCTCAAGGTGGCAGTATTTTTGAAGGCTCTGGGACCTTAGGGGGTAGGACCAGCTGCTTAACTAGGTCCATCAGGGTTACACACAGCCCCTGGTTCCTGCCACAGTTTCTGCTTCCGGGTCCACCGTGGTATGAACTCATTTCAGCACCTTCCCACCTCTGCAGTGTCAACTGCTTTTCCTCCGTTCCCCTAACTATGACGGGATCCAAGTGTCCATAACCAGAAGCTGGAATAAACCTTTATTTCCTTGAGCTGGTCCGACAGGGATTTGTCATAGCCATGAAGAAAAGAAAGCAACCCCCCTCCCCACACTCCCTACTGAAGCTAGGGACCAGAGGGAGCAGTTTCACTAGCACGTGAGCCTCCCCACCAGTGGTCCTCCACCTTCCTAATGCTGCAACCCTTGAGTACAGTTCCTCACGTTGTGGTGACCCCAACCATAGAATTATTTCATTGCTACACCATAACTAATTTCACTACTGCTTTGAATCATAATGTAAACATCTGATACACATGATATCTCATATGCCATCCCCAAGGTCTTGACTCAGTTTGAGAACCACTGCTCCCCACCAAAGCAGAGATGTCATCTTTCATACTGAGTCAGCTTGCCTTCTGGGCCCAGAGATCGGTAAACTGAGTCAGAGGCCCTGGGAAGGCTACTATTTTAGCCTCTGTCAAGTGTTGGGAGAGCCTCGTGCTGAGAAGGGTGAGCATCAGACATGGTGCCAGAAGCTCAGCTCCAGCCCCAAGCTTGCGTACACCGCTGCAAAGCAAAAGTTTGCCTCACTCTCCTGGCCTTCCTAGGCCTAGGTCTAGAAGCAGACTTCCATCAGCAGCTCACCCTCCTTCCCAGGCAATTCACCAGACTACTCCCAACTTACGTCAACATTGAAGGAGGTAAACATTGAAACACTCAGGAGTTTACTAGTCTGGCTGACACTTCTTTCCACAACGAGGGTCAAGAATGCTTAGGAATTCATAAGGATGTCGGACCCCAGACCTTCACAGTCGCTGCCTGTTAGGAGGGAAGCCAGGGTCCCCGTGTCAGAGATGGATCGTTAGTAGACTTGCGTGTAAGTAAAGGACCGATGGAGACACTTCCAGGGAGAATTGCTGCTTGTCTGAGTCGAAAAGATCAGCTGCAGACATTTTGAGCCACCCCTGTCCAGTGGCTGGGATATGTACAAAAGCATCTGGCATAGGACAAGAAGCTTGGGAAGGTGGGGCAGGGCAAAGGTGCTTCAGCCTCAGTGGAGTGAAAGCTGGGGATGGGTGTCGGAAAGCAAGACACAGAGTTTGAGTTTCCGAGCAGGTCATGTGGTGGAATGCCATAGTCCCAGTAAGCCTCTTGCAAAAGAGTTTCTCTAGCTCACCGTTCTGTGGGCTGGGGAGTCTGGGAACATGGCGCTGGCCTCCAATCCTCATTGGAGACCCTTAGTCTTCATTATAGCATGACGGGAGAGCCAGTGAACAGTGGGCAGACCAGGAAGCTGGCCGAACTCCTTTGGAAGCCTTCCTCACCTGCCTAACCCACTCCCTCTTGAAGTGTTGCTGCGGGCAGAGCCCTCGTGGCTCAGGTACCTCTTCAGCAAGCCTCACCCCCACCCCGGCGCTCTTTCCTTATTTAGAAAATGAGTAAGAAGTTGCTCTGAAAGTTAAAAATGGCGTGATGGTCCCCAAACTCACTCTCCACTGAGATTGGTACCATTTAGACACCCTCTGGCCATCCTGGTGTTGACTCCTCCTTTCCCTACATCCTCTGCTCCTACCCAACTTCCTCCCCATCACACACACTGGCCTAGAAGCAAGGCCGTATAGCGAGTTGTCCCTTGGTATTCGTAGCATTCACAGTTGGGGTGGGGGGCTCCAGGACCCCCTTGGAGATGCTTGCCACAGGTAGGGTTTCTATGGCTGTGATGAAACACCGTGGCCCGAAGCAACTTGGGCAGGAAAGGGTGTTTTCTTTTTCCACGCCCTTTTCCACATCTCAGTCTGTCATGGAGGAAGTCAACGCAACAACTCAAGCAGGGCAGGAACTGGGAGGCAGGAGCTGACGCAGAGGCCACGGAGAGGTGCTGCTTCCTGGCGTTCTTGCTCTCATGGCTTATTCAGCCTTATAAAACCCAGGACCACCTGTCCAGGGTTGGCCCCGCCCGCCCACTGTGGCCTCGATCCTCTCCCTCAATCATTAACCATGAGAGTGCCCAGTAGACTTGCATTTTCTCAATTGTGGCTCCTTCCTCTCAGAAAATTCTAGCTTGTGTCAAGGTGACATGAAACCAGACAGCACAATGCTCAAGTCTCTGGTATAAAATTGTGTCGTCTGTACATATCACTAATCTGTGCTCTTATCCTCCTCACATCAGCTCTAGATATCTCACAGTGCACAGTACAGTGTAAGTGCTGGGCGGTTCACTGTATTGTTGTGGAATTATGGTGAGAAAGAAAGCCTGACTATTCAATATACATGAGCAGTCATATACCTATATACATGTGGAACTACAGAGAGCAGGCTGTGATTGGTTGAATTCACGCTATGATTGTGGTCTCAGAAGGCTGGCCCTACTTGTTTGAGCAAGTTAGGATGAGACTCTCTTGCCTGAGTTCCTCTTCTCTGCGAAGGAGAGATGAACACATGCAATGCCTTCCAAAAAAGAGTCCTCCTGGCGAGTATCTCAGAGACCACAGGACACCCAAGCACTGTGCAAGGTCTGGCTCCGCGGGCTCCAGCCTGTTAGCCCTTTTGATGATCAGAGACTAGCACTGGGGTAGGGGTCAAGTGGGGTGGGCTTCAGGTCAATATAAAAAAGTAGCTTGGTGAAGTGAGAAAGAACAGAGAAGGGACTCAGTTTCCCCAGTCCTGGCTTGCAGTCAGTCTGCATTATCCAAGTATTTATTTTTGAAAATCAAAACATCAGCTTGAAGTAAGTGTAGATCGAATGTTTCTAAGTCAGAAGGGAACAGCCTGGGCATGAAGCAGGGCATTTGAGGAATGACGTGAGTATTGGGGTTTTAAGGGACATACAGTAGAGTGGGCGGGTTACACACAAGATTGATTAATCTCCTGCAAAGTGATAAAACCACAGCCTTAGGGATGACCTTTTTGTGCCAGACACAAATCTCATGTTAACCAGAAGTTTGGGCTTTAACTAGCATTAACAGCAGTTCCTAGCCCGGCAGAGTTAGGAAGCCCTGGTGACCTACAAGCAACTATTTCGTATGTCGAAAGACCATGATGTTTCTCTTGTGTGTCTTTGAGTTTGGAGTCACTTTGAACCTGCAGTGCTCTGTGTGGCTCCTGTGAAGGCTAACTACCTCTCCACATGCTCTCTTCTCTGCTAAGGGGCAGCCAGCTAATCCCACTCCCCTGCCTCTTGGCTCCTTGCCTCATCAGCCCATTGTCCAGAGTGGGGGGAAGTGCAAGAGGGACCAGACCTGCCTGGGCTGTGTATCCTGCACTCCTGGGCTGTCAGCCAAGGCCTTCCCATCTACCGTGGATAGTCCTCTGGAAATCAGTTCCTAGGAGGGAGGGTGAAAAGGCCCTGAGCCATGAGAAAGAGCAGGGGAAAAGGCAGTGGACTCCTTTGGCCCGCATTCACCTATCTATGAAGGAAAAAAAATATTCTGGCCTTCCTGTCTCCTTCAGTGTCACTTGGAGATGCCCAGGCTGAGTACCCTTCGTCCTCCCATCCTGAGATAGTTACTCTGGTTTCTATAAAGGGGAGTGATCCCCATTTTGTAGACGAAGAAACAGGCTTATGGCTCCCATAGTCGGCATGTGAGGTTAGTCTCAGGAAATCCAAATGGACTCTTCATCCAATTCTCCTGTGGGTACTGCAGTCACCTTTCATGCATAGGGCTCTGTGGGGAGCCACAATTCAAGCCCAGGGGTACCCAGGTCCAGATGGTGAGGGGGGAGCTGGGAAAACCCTTAACCACATCAAGCTCTCTCCTCTCTCTTTAGGATCTCTATGCGCTAGACCTGGAACCCTACCGCTACTCGGGAGTGAACCTGACTGGGTTCCGCATACTCAACGTGGACAACCCCCATGTCTCAGCCATTGTGGAGAAGTGGTCCATGGAGCGGCTACAGGCAGCTCCCCGGGCAGAGTCAGGCCTGCTGGATGGAGTGATGATGGTACAGGAGGCAGATGGACAGATAGACCCCAGGAGTTCCCCTCCCTCCTTATCCCTCAGTCCTTCCTTTGTTCCCTTTCTCTCTCCTTCCTTCCACACTTCCTTCTTTCCTTCCTTCTCCCTGTAGAACAATTCAAGACCTGCCTAGACCTCGTCCTTTCTAGACTTTTTGCTAGTCACTGAGGACCTTTAGTAATAGAACCTCCATATATCAGCCAGAGCCCCAGGGACAACAGTTCCCATGGCCAAGGGCTCCCTCTAATAGAGGCAAGGGCTGACCACCCAGTTCTCCCAGAGTCTAGACCACCAACCAAGGAGTGTACTGGGAGGGATCCATGACACCAGATACATATGTAGCAGAGGATGGCCTTGCTTAACAGCAACGGGAGGGGAGGCCCTTGGTCCCGGGGAGCCTTGACACCCCAGTGTAGGGAATACTGGAGTGGTGGGGTGGGATAGTGTAGGAGGTGGATGGGGGAGTACTCTCATACTGGCAAAGGGAAGGGGGAGGGCGGATGTGGGATGGGTGGCTGGTGGAGGGGTAACCAGGAAGTGGGATATCATTTGAGATGTAAATGAATGGAATGATTAATTAAAAAAATGTCTTCCAGGAAAAGGAGCAAAAGACAATGGATTTGGATTGTGAAGGGCAGATGTGAGGCTGGGAAGGCAAGAAAGGAATGAGGAGTGGGTGGGATTAGGTGATGGGTTGGGCAGAGGGTCTGGAGCCGTAGCTGCAGAGAAGAGGGTAGTAGAGAGGTGTCCATAGACTAATAGGGCCACTGAGGCCAGCCCGTCTTCAGGTGAAAGGATAGGGCTCTCTGGGCCTGAGGGCCTGCTCCCTCCCCAGGGCATCATGAGCTTGTAGTGGGAGAGGAGCTGAGATGCAATGGTAACAGCCCTCAGTCAGGTCTGTGCCCTCTGCAGACCGATGCAGCCCTGCTCTACGATGCGGTCCACATTGTGTCTGTGTGCTACCAGCGAGCGCCGCAGATGACTGTGAACTCCCTACAGTGCCATCGGCACAAGGCCTGGCGCTTCGGTGGCCGCTTCATGAACTTCATCAAGGAGGTGAGTCTTCCACCCCTCAAAGGAAGCTCCCCGTGGCCTCCAGGGCTCAGAAGTAGGCAGAGGGCTGGAGTGTTCAGATTTGGGGCTCAGACAGAAGCGGCTTCTGCTGCATACAGACTGAGGCAGGTCACCTCACATCTTTGCGGCTCAGTTTCCCCGGCCTCAAAGGGGACCGGGAAGTCCAAGGGATGAAAGTACCTTCTCTCCCTGTCACTGTTCTCCCTGCTGTCACCCTGGACACAGGGCTTATGACTCCCGTCTGTAGACAAACACACACAGGACCTCACGTGCCAGTGTATTACCACTGGCTAAGTGGCTTGGAGTGAGATGACCAACTCTCTGTTCCTCAGCTCAGAATTGTTGGGAAGACAGAGTGAAACCCATGGCCTGAGCAGTATCTAGTCTCGGTAACTAGCAAGAAGACAAGGCTAGAAAGGCTGAGGTCTAGATAGGGCTATCCTGGGCTAGACTGAGTGGGTGATCATGACCAACACCAAGGGACTCAGGTGAAGCCCTCTACAAAGGTCCAGACTCACTCTCTCACTCTCTCTCTCTCTCTCTCTCTCTCTCTCTCTCTCTCTCTCTCTCTCTGTGTGTGTGTGTGTGTGTGTGTGTGTGTGTGTGTGTGCGCGCGCGCATGCGCACATTAGAGTCCTTCCATTTACTGGCAGCCATTGGCTGAGGGTTGTTCTCAGAACTGTGCCCCTCCCCTGGCACAGCAGGTGTGATAGCTCTGATTTTTCTCGGTCCCCATCATCTGTCACTCTAACATCCTTTTGGGACTGGGTCCTAGCCAGAGAGCCTGCAGCCAACACTGCTTCAGGGACCCCACCTCTTTACCCCTTGCCGCTTGTAAAGCATGAGGCTTGGCCATGAGTGCCCAAGGGAAGCAGATTACCCACTGCCCAGCCTAGGAGAGAAGTCCCATTCCCCGTCCTGGGGCTCTCCTACCCAGGCTGGGGTGGACACTCCTATCTCTTACAGAATTCCTTAGTGCAATGGGGGCCAGGCAAGGGTAGCCACGAAATGCTCGTGTCCTTTCTATAACTGGACACTTTCGGAACCCAGGTACCCCGCAGAGTCCAGTCTTCCCTTTGTCCGTTTCCAAGTTGCCCATCTCTCTGTCTGACTGCGTGACAGTAAATCATTTTAAAGACTTGGCATTTCCAAGAGGAGCTGGAAAATACCAGGCCGGAGTTCAGAGCGTGTGAAGCATCTTTCATTTTAGCGAGTCCTGAGCCGCTGCTAGAAGGGGGCGGGTGGGCTGGGAAATGTCACGGGGAGGAGCTGCCCGTGGCTCCCTGCCCTGCCCCTGCCCACCCACCCACAGACAGGCCGCACCTGCTGGCATTTAATTCCTCTGGAGCTGACAGGCAGGGAAGGCCTCCTCTGCAGAAGCAAGGCAGCTGAAGACACCTGCTGAGATTTCCCTGGGGGCCACTGGATCGCCTAAAGGTGTGGGCCTCAGCAGAGATGGAAGCCAGAGGATGGGGAAGCCAGCCTGAGGGAATCTGGGCCTCCCTGTGAAGAAGTCACAGCAGAGCTGTTCACCTCCTCTGATGTGGCTTTTAATCTCTGTCCCCCTGGTGCCTAGCTTCCCAGCTCCGTGTGTGTGTGTGTGTGTGTGTGTGTGTGTGCGCGCGTGCGCGCGCGCGCGCACATCACAGATGTGCATGTTCATGTGGAGACCAGAGGTAAATATCAGGTATCTTCCACTATAACATCTACCTTGGCATTTTTGAGCCTGGGTCTCTCACTGAACCTGGCCTCCACAGTGGGCTAGCTGACCAGAGAGCCCTGGGGATCCCACTGTCTCCACCCCATGCACACCCAGTGCTAGGGTTACCGACATTCAGAAACACATGACATTTCTATGTGAGCACTAGGGATCTGACTCAGGACCTCTGGCTTCTGTGTCAGGCATTTTACTAACTGAACTGTTTCCTCAGTGTCTCAGTCTATCTTTGAACTACCGTATTCACATCCGGGAAATGGAGACAATGATGATGCCCAATTTGCAAGGTCAAAATGGAAGTTCAAGGGGCTCCCTAAGGGTCATGTTGTAACTCTCTGCTGTAAACTGCCTCCTGGAGACTGGCCTTGCACAAGGACCCACAAAGGAAAAGCGATAACCCATCGTACTCAGTCATGATCATACACATAGGCATGGTACTGGGCACTGCAACCACATCTTAGGGCCTGCAGACCAGTGGGCTGTTAGCTGGATCAAGCTTCCTAAGTTCTGCAGCCTCTCGGGCTGAAGGGTGTTGCCTCTGAATTAGAACACCTTCCGTCCATCTACTTTTTAGGTGGGGCAGAGGATGGCTTGAGACAGACAGAGTCTCAGGAAGTAACCAGGCTGGCCTGGAATTCACAATCCTCCTGCCTCTAACCCAGATACCATTATCTGGAAAAGTCCACAGGGATTCCAAACTGCCCAAGAACAGGCAGATCCTCTCGGCCTTTAGTTGAGATTCAAAGATCAGTTTCCGAGGCCTGGGAATTGAAAAATGTGATTGGTACTGAGGCCCATTCCTGGGAGAGTCCAGGAGCCTTGCTCAGAGTGCAGGGTTTGTCCAAGTCAGTGCTCAGCCAGCAGGATATGGGCATTCAGACCTCCTGCTTCCCACCCCTCTCCTCTGGACACCTCATTCCCTCACTCACAAGCCTGGCTGAGAAACAACACTCTCCCCCCTTCCTGGCCACCACTGGCTGTCTCCCTATTTCCCAATCTGCTTTATGCACCCCCAGAAGACATCACCTGCAAAATACCCACCAGCAACAGCCCCAAGGAGAAAGAATAAGGAAGGGGTCCAAATCAAGGGGTGAGGCTCCAGGGCCAGATGTCTAACTTGACTCTGCCTATTTTGTAGTACAAGTTTTGGAGCTCCCAATACTGTCTCCCTCCAGGCTTGTTCCCATGGCTCCCATCTGTAACATGGGAATCATGATCCTCACCTGGCCAGCTCTCGAGGCCACTGGGGAAGCTAAGTGATACAAACAACCGGTTGTGTCTTATGGAATCACCTCTCTGTCTAGGGAGATGACTCCAGCAGTAAAGTGCCTGATATGCAAGCATTGGAGTTGAAGTTCGAGTCCCCAGCACCCACATATAAAGCTGAGCACAGCGTAGATCTGTAACGCCAGTGCTGGGAAGGCAGACAATTCCCTGTCCTACCAGCCCTCACCGAATCTGTGAGCTCCAGAATCAGGGAGAGACGCTCTCAAAAATATAAGATGAAAGCCCTGGGGAGGTGGCTCTGCAGGCAAGAGCTCTTATTCTGCAATTCCGAGGACCCAACTTCAAATCCCCAACACACACATAAAAGCCAGGTATGGCTGCACATACCTTTAGCCCAGTAATGGATTGATCAGCTGGCTACCCTAGACAAAAGAGCAAGCTTCATGTTCAGAGAGAGCCTGTCTCAAGAGTGGAGAGTGATAGAGGATGACACCTACACCCTCCGAACAGCCGTGGGCACCCACACATGTGTATGCAATACACATTCATGATAGTAATAATAATTTTTATTACTTTAAATAAGTAATGACCGAGAAAGGCATTCAACATTCAACATTGACCTCTCACCTCCACACACATCTGCATACACATGCACACGTTTCTACAGGCACACATGTACAAACACACAGAAGAAGGTGCACCCCCCCACACACACACACACGTGCACAAAGAATGGTTGCTCAGAGACTTCCCAGGAAAGAGACAGTCTAGAGCAATCTCCAACAGTGATGAACCTGAAGGTAGCAGTTCTTCCCCTGAACAGGAAGGAGTGGTTAATCACCTATTCACAGGCACAGACAGGCCTCGCTCAGGCTGTCTCACCCTGGTCTAGAAGGTCATCTGCACTACCTGATGCTGCCTCTTTTGTTAATAACAACAAAGAAACAGAAACGGCTATTTATCCAGGCCTTCTCTCTGGGTTTCCTGGCTCATTTCTACTCTCACGGCATCTTAGAAAGATGGATACCATGATTAGTCCCATTTTCTAGCTGAGGAGACTAAGGCAGAGAGTATTCATGGTCACTGGAGTTGACCCCAGCATGGACCCCAGGGTTCTCAACCGTGGCATGGAGCTGAGGCAGGAGGTTGAAGGACTTTGTCTCTGGGGTCAGTGTCTCAAGGATGCGACTTTGTAACCAGAGCCTTTGATGAGTCTCTTGTGCTCCAGCTCTGCTCGCCTGCCTCCCCGGCCCTCTCCAGGGATCTGACACGGGCTCCCCCTTCCCAGGGCTCCGAGGCGGGGGCTCATTTGAGCGCATCCGAGATCGATGTTGTACACGAGACGGTGCAGGTGTAGAGCTGGCTAAAGAGCGTAATAGAATTTATGGAAATCGCTGGCTCGCACCACAGCCCGAGCAATGATGGAGGTGATTATTAATTAATCATGGTCTTGGGGGAACAGTATCAGTGCAAGGAGTAATTAAAATGAAGCATTGTACAGTTGTACTGAATGATGATTTATGAGCCCGAGGAATTGCCGCTCTGCCCTCTCCCCTCCTCAGGCTCAATGGGAAGGATTAACTGGACGGATTGTTTTCAACAAAACCAGTGGCTTGCGGACTGATTTTGATCTGGACATCATCAGCCTCAAGGAAGATGGCCTCGAGAAGGTGCGTGGGTTCCGGTGGAGGCTCAGCAGAGGGCCAGGGATGTTGGAAGTGCCTTCTACGAGCCTGCGGGCTGAGGGGCAAGAGCCATTGCAGACACGCCCTTGAAATTCAATGATCCAGTATGGCTTCTGCAGAGCTGTGGGCCAGAGGAGACTGTAGGGTCCTGTTACACTTGAGGGTGCTGATCTCAGTGACTTAGCTACAGCAGACACCTATGACCTCACTCTGTCAGGAAAGCACAATCAAGGACTTGTGGCACAAACTGACCCTGAAGGGGTCAGAGATAAGGCCATGTATGTTCTTAGGCTAAATTTTCTAACCTCCACAGATTGCCTACTTGGGGTAGCAAGTTCACAGCCCCTGGAGGCATTTAAGCAAATACGGGGAGGTTGCTTGTCTGGGAGACTGAGAAACTCCTTACCTCAAAGAGATGTTGAAGTGCTTGGGGTCTGAGCTCCCCAAATTCCAGTTTCTCAGACCAGTGATTCCAATGTTTGGTCAAGGAAAGCAAACCTATCTGGACTCGGAGCCTCTCCTCTGACCAACACAGAAACAGTCAGGGTGCTGGGCCAGGAAGGGGATTTAACCTGAGGCCCCAGTTTACAGCATCTGGACAAGCCAACAATTCAGCCACACCTATCCCACCGCAGCTGGTCCACCGAGAGCCACCTGAGATGTGCCATTTATAGGATATGGAGAGCAGTGGCCAGGAGGCTGGAGGACCCTCTGCTGTCACTGGGCCTTAGGGCCGACTCCCATCCTTCCTTCCTGCATGCATGGTTCAGCCTCTACAGAGGGTCACTGTAACACCGGTCTCTACCTTACCTCGCGCTCTCGTGCATCCTGAGCCCTCATCCGTCCTAAATGTATGAGCAGATGGAACCAGCTCCACCCTGCACATGGCTTCCCACTTCCAAGCTAGTGTGTGCTGCGGCCCTTGTTAGGGTCTTTTAGGCTCTGAGAAGTTCTTCAGCTGGCCTCCCCACCCAACCCAGTCTCTTCAGCTTCCTGAAGTACTCCACAGTTGACTCATGGTCCTGCCCTCCTAAACTTCTGGGTATCTTCCCACCCTAGCGCCCCAACCGTCAAAGTGCTCTCTAGGATCCTGCCCCAGGCATGGACCTCACTCTATTAGCCTCCATATACTCATGGCCGTGACTCTCCAACTCTCTTCTGAGTCCTCCCATCACTCTATAGGGGAGAGGTGACCAGGAACCCTCACAATTCATACACAGCTACCTCATGCTAGGCGCGCATCAATTCCCAAGGGCAGGGGCCCTTCCTAGGATCAGTGAGGCCCACTCACTGTTCTAGCCCCAGGCATACGCTATGGGCTCCACAATCTTTCTTTAAGCTCACAGTGCTGGACAGCAACCTCCCCCTCAGCAATACCATGGCTGACATGCTGGCAGGTAGTTGTCCTAGCGTTGCTCTCTCAGCCACAGGGACAGCATCAAATTCTAGGGATAGTAGATAGATGGCACACACACCACCGCTTTCCGCTCCTGTGCCCGTGGCAGGCATCAGTAATTGATCACTGGAGCACTCTTTCCATCTGAGCCCACCCTGCACCATCTATCTCCCAACAGCCCTCCAGGCAGCTGGTACAAATTGACCGTAGCTAATACTCAAGGAAAACTCTATTATCCCTGGATAGAGGGTGGCTTGCCTGGTGCCCACTAGAGGCTCCCAGTCATAGCCACCTGAGCCCGTGAGCAGAGAACCTCTTTCCTGTTCTTTAACCTGCACTACGCCTAGAATCTACCCGAACACCCAGTCAGTGCTTAGAAGAGCTTGAAGGCTGAGGCTCCTCGATGTTCACCCACCTCTGCTTGCCAAGGGCCTCCTGCAGTTCACCCTCCTGCTCAACACCCAGGCCTCTGCTCAGCACCTCCGCACTGAACTTGGCCTACTTTAGAAAAGAGCCTCTTCACTCTCATCTGCCTGCCTCCTTCCTTGTGGCCCCAGTGGTCCACACAGGCGGAGAGCATGCTGAGCCCTCAACACAGCTACAGCCTCCCCTTGCCTCCTTCTGTTTGCTAAGCTGGGTCAGAGCTGATCCAGCTAGCTCCAGCCGGTGGCTCTGGGAGGATTAAGGCAGAATTACCCAAGCATAATTACGTATCTCCCTGCTATCTGTCGCACAGCTCTCTGAGTGGGTTGTTTGCACTTGGCCTCTCTGTTTAATTGATTAGGTTTTCTGAGTACCCCCAACTGGGCCAAGGACAGAGTGGGCGTGCTGATGCCTTCCTTGAGAGAGAGGAGCCAAGATGAGGCCCAGCTGGGAAGTTTGCTCAGAGTGCACCTGCAAGAGGCCTAGGGCTTTAGGATAACTTATAAAAAATGTATCGCGTTTATTTATTCATTGTGTGTGCATGTGTGGAGTCGAGCCACTAATGTGCACCTGTGGATGCCAGAGGACAACTTTCAGGAGCCAGGTCTGCCCTTCTACCATGCGGGTCCCGGGGATCGAACCCCGGTCATCAAGCATGGTGGCATGAGGTTTACCTGTTGAGCCATCTTATCAACCCTGAGATGACTTAAGCCCTATCTCTCCATCCTTTAGCCTCCGACTTGATATTGATAAGGATGCTGTGAGGAGTTCTCATGGTGACAGGGTTTCTGCCCACTTTAGGGGGGAAGCCACATGAGGTTCACTAGTCTTATGTTGTCACTCACAACAGATCCCCGTTGAGGGCCACCTGCTGCTTGTTCACTCACAGCTCCTCCTTTAGTATACACATGTGGGGTGCTTCTCCCTCATCCCAATGGGAGTGTTGCCTTCCTTCTGGGGTGGTCCAGGCTTTGCAGGTGTCTGGTCTGGAAGAGGCCCATTGGGTAAGCAGCGGGGTGCCCAGTGTCTCCTTCAGGAGGAAGCCTCAGCCCTTCCATCCCTGCTGGGCATTGGCTCTGCTTCTCCAGCTCCCTGCAGTTCCTCTGCATTTCTCCTCAGCTGAGACTTTGTGAGAGGAAAAGGAAAAACTTTACACCTCAGAGTCTCCTCAGTGGAGGGAGAGCAGCAGGGTTGTTGTCAGAATTGTACCTGCAGAACACACAATCACAATGGCTGCGGCTGTGACCACTGGCCTTGTGGGTGAGGAGAAAGGAAGGACTTAGAACCCATTGTTTTTGTCTGTCTGTCCATCCAGGTCGGGGTGTGGAGTCCAGCTGACGGTCTCAATATCACTGAGGTTGCCAAAGGCCGAGGTCCTAATGTCACCGACTCTCTGACCAACAGGTCACTCATCGTCACCACTCTGCTGGTAAGACCCTCGGGCCCCACTGGAAGGGCCATCTGTCCTGAGAGACAACTCCATTCCCACCTGTCACATCTTGGTTACCCCTTAGGAGTCTCTCAGGAGACCAGGGCACGGTAGCAAAGTGGATCAAAAGAAAGTAGAAACTTCAAAGGAGGTTCAGAAAGCTCTTAAAGGAAAGTTGGTACCTCTTCCTGTCCCCCAAGAGAAGGCCATGTTTGCTGTTTGTGCCACCTGCTTTCTTAGTAGGACCACAAAAGAGACTTCACTGTTCATCACAACTAGGGGTCTGTTCTCCCACCGGAGGACCCAGGGCCAAGGCTCTTCTCTTGAGCAGGTACTATGAGCCCCTCCAGCAGTGGCAGGGGCTATGGCCATACCTGAGAGCCCCAGGAGCCATGCCACACTGTGCAGCGTTTATAAATCTTGAGAGCCAGGGGCTGCGACCTCTCCCTGTGAATAGAGCTGCATCCCAGCCTCTCTCCGTAATGAGCCAATGGGCCTCATCTTTCCATGATGCTTAGATGCGGGTAACGCCCACCTGCCTCCCCAGCTGAAACAGTTCAGCCAGACTCCTTCTCTATGACTTCTATTCTCTTCGTGAACTGTTCTCCTGATTCAATCAGGAAGTGGCCTGTGGGCTCTCCCAGGCTCCCTGCACCTTGCAGCTTGCAGCCACTGCTCTCCTTATTGACCTATGCTGTACCCATTCTTCGTGTGTGACTGGCTGCCTTCTAGGAGGCTGCAGAGGCAGACAGAGGTTCAGAGGAGTCCCTCCCCAGAGAAAGGAGCCTCACCGGAGCCAAGCAGAAGCTGAACCCTTTGGGGACAATTCTGGTACAAGTAGATCTTTTAGAGCATAGCAAACAAATCTGTAAGACCCATACGCGGATACCTGGACTTGTTCCTCTTCACAAAAGCAATCTTGGTCCATTAAGATTAAGGAAAGCCTTCCATGGGTGAGGCTTGGGAGCTTTCCATGGTGCTTGGATGGGGGTGGCTTCCCCTGACTCCCCAACTGAGGCAATTCAACCAGGCTATACTAGACCATCCTCCTGCCTAGTGTGACTCACTGTCTATGTATTCAGTGGCTGGGAGGAGGGGGACCATGAAGCAGGGAAGAAACTATGAAATGCCGCCATTCTTCTAGGAATCTCAAGGACTCTGGAGTACTATATGTGTTGAGGGGTATTTTAGCCAGTGCGTCTCCTCTCTAGCCTCCAGGGTCATGGTCACTGAGAAATCCCATTAAAGACCATAGAAACTGAATAGGTATTGTGGGCCAGCTGCAGATAGAGCCGGAAGAAGAGAACCAGGGAGGTATAATCCTGCCTTTGTCAGGGCAAGGACCCAAGGAATCTTCCAAATAGTCGTATGCCCTTCCAGTCTTTAGGGATCCACTTATTAAGGAGACAAATACTAAAGCTGGTAACTCAAAGAGACCTCAACAGGAGCAGGAGGAAAGCTAATGGAAAATATAAACGATAAAAATAAACAAAAAGCACCCAGGCATTTAAAGGAGACTGATGAGCCATTAAAGGAGTGTGGACATGGATTAAAAATAGGAAAGATGGGGGACAGCAAGAGGAGAGCTAAACAGAAAGGTTAGGCGGGAACTAATAAAGAGAAAATGAGGTAAAGGAGGAGAGATTAAAAGGGAAGATATTAAGGAAGATGAAAAATTAAATAATTTACAACGCTGGCTAGACAAGGTAAAAAGAAAATGTTCAAGCCAAAAAAAAAAAAAAAAAGTCAAAAAGCAAAAGGATGAAAGTGTGACAACGGCAAAATATAAAAGGGTAAAAATAAAATAATAAAAAGGTGGTAAAAGATTAAACGCAGAATTGCATGAAATGAGAGGTATAAATAAAACACTTCTTGCGGGGCGAGATTAAAAAAACGAGGTGAGAGAAATGTGACTTTGGAGATGAGGAGGAGAGATGGGCACAGTCACCGTGGAGACACGCAACCGCCAAGCAAGACTCCAAAGGGCCCAATAATGAACTGAGGACTCCCCAGCAGGATACAAAACACACCCACCTTGGATGGCCACTAGATCACACGTCATAGAAATGGCAGCTGCCCCTGTGTCCAGAGTGTGGAACTGGCTTTAATTCCAGCATTCAGGAAGCAGAGGCAGGTGGATCTCTGCAAGTTCAAGGTCAGCCTGGTCTGTGTAGCTCTTTCCCCTCCTCCCAATAAAAGAGTATGAATTGTTCTGCAGAGAGGCACAGGGGGGTTTCTTGTTTTGTTTGTTTTGCCTTGTTTCCTGAGAAGAGCTGAATCAAGCAAGCTACCAATCCTCCTGATCAGTCCATCTTCAGTTTCTTCACCATAGTAGCACTGATCCCCAACCTGCTGGGCTCATTTCTTGGGAGAACTGGCTGGCTCCCAAGAACCCGAGGAGGATGTGGGGAGATAAGCCTCTCTTGGCTCATGGCCTGGAGACAGTTCCACCTGCCCCGCTGCCCCTCAGCCTCAACTCAGCTGGGTAGAAATGGCCGATAGCTCTTTGGTACCTGGAGGAACAGCCAAGAAGCAATGGTTAAGAGTACAGACTTTGGGGTTGAGTCCCGGCTTCTCTGTTGACGTACTGTGTGGGTCTGAAACAACGGCTCTCCTGTTCTGTACCTGGGGCCTACCTGACAAGGAAGAGACAGGAATGATCACATCAACCTCCTAGATTGAGAAGGTGGATGTTCATAAACTCGTTGCGGGCTGAAAGCAGTCATTGCAATGTATTGCTGCGGATGACATATTCACGACCCAGTGAGCTCAAGTTGACTACAACATGCCTACCATGTATGACCGTGTATGGCTCTAAAGTTCAGAGCCCTCAACTTCACCAAGACTTAGCATGGTCAGAGTGATGATTCCTGGCATTTGGGGCACATTGTGTTATGAATATTCAATTCTCACTTGACCATTTTTCAAGCCCAGTGCATTCTCTTGGGCCTACCTCACATCCCCTGATCTGCCCAGGGTCTATACTTTGTTGTATAGTTTTAAGGTTTGTTACATCCACCCAGGACCTCCTCAGAGTTCTAGCTCTCAGAGACACATAAACCTCCAGGTTGGCCTCAACCCCTTCACCCCCTCTCTTGGCCACAGTCTTTAGCTCCTGGCCCTAGGATCAGCCTTATTATCTATTCCTAGGACAACTACACAAGTCATAGGGAGTAGATCAGCCTGGCTCTGGGAAAGCTGTCCTGGCTGGAAACTCAGCCCCTTGCTTGGCTGCCTGTGTACAGGGCCAGCACCTCCTGCTGGGAGCACAGGCCCTGACCTCTCTTTCCTGGAATTACCAAGGCAGGCAAACACACTTTGAGTGACAGACAGGTACCAAGGGCACAGGATTGAAACATCAAACTCTTCAGTCCCTGGGGACTAAGGACCTGGAGGGGACAAGAGCCCTCTTGAGGGGGACTCCCTTCATCCAGGGATGTGGCAGGCCACAGCAGCCTGTGTGAGCTTCCCAGCCCCATCTTCTGGTCTCTATTCTAAACCTCTGGGGTTAAGTCCTTGGGATGCCTTGTCCTGAATGGACAAATGGATGGGAGTCTGACTGTGCCATCAGGATGCTCAGATCACTAGCCAGATTCTACCCCCCACCCCCATTCTGAAGCTGGAAGCCTACCCCAGCACCCTCCCTGCAGGCCCAGCCTCTCTTCTGGATCTGCTCTTCTATGCTCTCATGAAAAATGCATGCACTCAAACCTCAGCTTACATGAAGCAAGTGCACACAGAGTGCTCCTGGGGCCCTGCTTTTGAAGGTTCAAGGTACTTTGGGCTGTGAATGCGAGTGGCAATCAGGGTGCACGTGGGTGGATGTGAATTCCGAGGAAAGGGCCACGGGATGGCCTCTGGATACACACCAGTGCAGTCAGTATGCACACCGTGACCCACATAGACTCAACGGCAAGGCACGCGGACCCGCCCTCCCCCACCCACCCCCAGCACGCCGTGGCAGGAGAAGGGAAAGCCAAGACCAAAATGTGGGCCAGGAGGACCAGGCCAGGGGCCATGCTGAGCCCTCCCACCGGAGCAATGAGATTCTGAACATCCTATCTTGTTCTGTCCAGCAGGGGTGAAGGCCTCGGGAGCAGGACACTTGTGTGTCCGAGCAGGGTCAGGCAGACAGAACTCAGAAGCATGTGATTCGCATTGCCTGTGTGTATATGTGCGCTCAGGAGACATGGCCTGAATCAGGGCACTCGGGGACCCAACTATCAGATGGCTAATCCCCAAATCTGTCTTCTCTGGGAGCTGCCTTCTCCCTGCCTCCTCTTTCAAGCTCCTGGCCCTGTGTCTGGCAGAAGCTTAGCTCTAGGCCTGGCCTCTCTATTGCTAAGTGATTGTAGCGAACCCAGACGAAGCCTTGTGACTGAAAGTCAGGAAAGGTTATTTTTCTGAACCCCTGTTTTCAGAGACTTGTTGAGGAGAAATATTACCCCTGGTCCCACGACTCTTCTCCCGGAGCAATAGGAGAGCGTGAAGTTATGAAATTGAGGGCACCTTCACTGAGCAATCGATTAGCAGCTGAGGGAGCCGGTGAACTGGCTGTCTGGACATTTCCAGTAATAAATTGTGAAATAGTCCATGAATAAGTAGTCTCGGAGTTGAGAATTACCCCCTAGGAAATGTTGCTGGACTGGAGACGCATTACTAAGGCGAACACCATTTTAATGCCCTGGGCTTCAGCTGTTAAATATGTATGCCATCCGCAAAGCACTTCCCGAAATTAATGGCATTTTGCAGCTGCTCAGAAGGCAGCGTATTTAGATGGAGATGTATAGATTCTGGGGCTGTGGCGGCTTTGCAAATGAAGTGCTAATTTTAGAGGCTAAGGCCCTTGGAGGGGCGTGGAGGGGGCGGGTCAGGAAGGGAGAAGTCTTAGGGGCTTTCCCACTCCCATTCCCTCCACTTCCGCTGGCGGCCATGATTGTTACCCTTTGATGATGCCTGGTGTGGTCTCTAAGAAGGAAAGGTCACTGAAGTAACTGGCCAGAGAGTGCATGGGAAGAAGCAATGAGTGACAATAAGAACAATAGTAGTAGTAATATCAGCAGATGACACTTGCCAGGCACTAAGTGCTTTTCCTAGGTGGGTTCATCTTATTCTTACTCTTGTTAGGGTAAGTTCTGTTAGAATCTCCATTCTACAGAAGGGAGTGGGAATCTCTCCCGGTCCTGGTGATTTCCCTGGGAAAGATAATAAATTCTCTCTAGTTCTCTGAGTGAAGTCAGGACCACCAAGTACTGTAGTGTATAGCCCGCTCACTGCAAAAGAACATCCATCAAGGGGGTAAATGGGCTGACAGCCCACCTGTGGCCTTCCCTCCAGGCCATCTCCAGGGCATGGGGGCATATTACCTGAGGAAGGGTCAAAGGGTCAACCTTCATTCAGCCTTGAGCCCCTGACTGACGCATCTGTACTTCCCTTCCCCCATGTTAAGTTGCTTGCTTGACTACAGGGTAGCACCAGAGGCCCTGAGATCTAGGGTGGAACTAACCCAAAGGTCTACGTTCCCAAGTGACTAGCCTTGGAAGCATTGTCCTCAGACTCCCGGGATGGTCAGGAACCCCTTGGAGATTGGTACACTCTCTGTCTCAGAAACCCCTGAAGAGGTCCCTAAAGCCTGAGCAGGGTCATTATAAAGTGGGGTGGCACACTGGGAAACTGGGGAGCTAGGGTAGGAAGAGCCCACCCTACATAGCAGGAAGCTGGGCTGAGACACTGTCAGGTCTCCACTCCTGAGGACATCCAATAATGGTCACCAGAGCCTTCCACCTCCCACCCCATCCCAGGGGCCCATGGGCTCAAGAAAGTGGTCCTGTCAATGGGGGAGAGGCTGAGACACCCCTCTATGCAAGTACTAGTGTTATTGTGGGCTTGCATCCTGTCAGTGGACAGCACTCAGCTAGGAGTAGAGGGGTTTAGACAAGAGCCCGGTGCTGCGGTGGGTATAGGAGAAGGTGGCCAGCAAGCCAGGGCAGAGGATGGGTCAGGACAAGAAAGGAGCGCCAGGAGATCAAAGCAAGTGAGGAGATAGTAGCCTTCAGCCTGAGCTCAGGACTCAGGGCCATCTAAGCCTAGGGATGGAGTGGAAAGGAGCCAGGTGGAGTGCTGCTTGGCTGGGTACATCTGAAACTGAGCTCCTTGGAACTATTTTCAATTGCTGTGTGGCCTTGGGTAATGTAGTGACCCTCTCTGAGTCTGTTTCATCATGTATTAAATGGTGATCATCTGTTTTGCATCTAATAAGACTTAAACAAAACAGACTGACAAGAGTCAAAAAATGGCACATGGTGCACCGTAGTAATTCGACAAATGTGGGGGGGGATTCAGCTCGACCATTCCAAACTTCCACACAGGGGGTTGTGAGTGGGTGGGGGATGGGTGCTTGAGGTCCACAGAATCAAGGACTAGCATTTTGACCTGGATTCTGGGACATCTGGATCATGTTACCTCCAAGCATCTCCAACTGAATGAAGGTCTCCCCACAGCTTCCTGCCTTCTCCTTGTTCTTCATTTGTGGCACAGCAACGAGTGTGGTTTTGAAAAGTCAGATGGCGCTAAGCCCTTACTCTATGCCTTTCACCTGGAAAGAGGCGCCTGACACAGGATAGACATCCCTGGCCCCACACACTGCCTTCTTGAGGATCCTCTGATCCCTGGGAGCCACATACAGTTGAAGTTGCCACTTGTTGGCTTACTGTCAGATCCTGACTTGGGTGCTGAGAGGACCTTAAAAGAGTGGTATTGGAAAGGGGTGTGTCCAATCTGTTAACTAATTTGTTAACTTGTCTAATCTTGAGCAAGTAGGGGAGTCACCGTACCTGATGAAGGGCTTTGGCTGCGTGGTCCTCCAACTTGAGTGGACACGAAGCTCACTGGCAGCTCCTGCCTCAGTGGGTCTAGTATGGGGCCCAAGAGTGATTCTCTAACAGGTCCTAAGATCAGGCTCATGCTGGCTTGGGACACTGGTACAGCAGAGATCCTGTACTATAGAACCAGGTAGTCCTGTCCCACTTCTTGACAGTTCTGGGTCACTGGCAACTATGTCAGTCAGCAGCAGCAGAGCCCCGTCCCCTTGTGCTGAGAACCATCCCTGGAGGCACCATTGCAAGCCACCAAGTTGGCTTTCAGAAAATAGACTTGCCCTCGTCTTGCTTCTAGGCTGTAGGTACAAAGCCATTTGAAGTGGTGTCAGAAAGACAAGAGTCCGGGACCTGAGGAGATGGGATGATTAATGAAAAGGAGTACACAGGAGGGCCTGAGCTCCACCCATAGAATCACACAGAAAGCCAGGGGTGGCGGCTCAGCCGTGCAGCCCCAGTGCTGGGGAGGCAGAAATGAGGGTCCCTACGGTTCTACAGCTAGCCAGTCCAGTTTATTCAGTCCAGTCCAGGTCAGTGATAGGCCCTGTCTCCAGGACAGAGTGTAGGACTCAAAATAGTTTATGATATACACTCCATCCACAGAAATACAAATAATTTTCTTTTTAAGCAGTTTTTCTTTTTGAGATGAGGTCTCGATATTGTCACTATGACTAACCTGAAACTCTACGTAAACCAGGCTGGCCTCGAAGATCCTCCTGCCTCTGCCTCCAGAGTGCTAAGAGTGAGGACACAAAACTGGCTAGGAGGAATATTTAAAAAATATTCTCTAGGTCTAATGCACGTTTTATTATTATTAGGATGAAAGTAATAAGAAAACATTGATGGTACTTAAACAATGACATCCGAGTTTGACCTCTAGCCCCCCACAGGTTCTTGTACACATATGCCCATGTACCTATTTATACACACACATGCACCCAATGAATGCGTGTGGGGTGTGTGTGTGTGTGTACAAGAGCCTAGGCCAGATATGGTGGTGCATGCCTATAATTCCAGCTTTTGTGAGGTAGAGGCAGGAAGATCAGGAGTTCAAGGTCATGCTTAACTGCTTATTGATTTCAAGGCCAGTCTGAGCTGCAGACCCACTTAGCCTAGCCCCTCTTTTCCTTCTGTTCCCACAGGAGGAGCCTTTTGTCATGTTCCGCAAGTCTGATAGGACCCTTTACGGCAATGACCGGTTCGAGGGCTACTGCATCGACTTGCTCAAGGAGCTGGCGCACATCCTGGGCTTCTCCTACGAGATCCGGCTGGTGGAAGACGGCAAGTACGGGGCACAGGACGACAAGGGCCAGTGGAACGGCATGGTCAAGGAACTCATTGACCACGTAAGCCAAGGCTTGGGCGTGGAGGATGGGATGAGGACAGGGTGGGAGGTTCCAGTGAAGTGCCATTTGAACATCTGGGCATCCCAGCAGGTGACAGTGGAAGGCTGGATCTTGGGGACTGATCAAGATCCATCCAAGTGTGCCCAGCTCTGCTGGGTCTGCGTGGCCTAGGAGGTCCACCTCCCAGCATGCCCACTATGTGCACATATTGGGCACTCTGATGAGGGGGCTTTCCCAAGGCATCTTGGCTGAGCCTTCTATGGGGAAGTTCCTATAGCCTTGGGGCCATTTGCTCCTTGAAGGATATCCCAGCCCTGGGATTAAAGACCCCAAACAAACATGCCACCCAACTCAGGGACATGCAAACTGATTTGTCACTTCTCTAGCCAGTGTGGGTTGATCGGTTTGGCAGATGACTCAAAGAGTGGGCTTGGGGCTGGGATGAAGGGATGGGTAAAACTACACCTACCGGGCAGCACCAAGAACCTCTCACTCTGCTTGGAGGGGGAAGACCTGGGGAGTACGGAGCCATGCAGGCAGGGTGAAGGGAGAGAAGCCCAAGGTAAGAGGCTGGGCTTGTAGACTGTGAGGAAGAGAACAAGGAAGTCACAGGCCAAGAAGGAAATCAGGGCCTTCAGCTATGGGCACGGGCACAAGTGACCCAGCCTCGGAGCCGCTTCCTCCTCAGTGAAATGTACATGTCACTGCCCACCCCAGAACCCACCCCAGGAGCACTGGGACAGGAGCACAGGGCTACAGGTATCCATATGATGCCAACACCAAACATACTCTCCGTCTTGAAGTTCAGGCTCTGGACCAGCAGATCTGAGGCTCAAGAGGCAGCTTTTAGGGCTGGGGATTTAGCTCAGTGGTAGAGCGCTTACCTAGGAAGCGCAAGGCCCTGGGTTCGGTCCCCAGCTCCGAAAAAAAAAAAAGAACCAAAAAAAAAAAAAAAAAGAGGCAGCTTTTATGTTTAGAAGAGGTGTGACCTGAGAAGTTCTTCAGTACAAACACACACACACACACACACACACACACACACACACACACACACACAGAGTTCTCTTTGTCTATAGGCATAATTAGTAATAACCAAGGCTGATGAGGAAGGTGTGGGACTTACCTTATAGTAGCCAGGTACTGTTTGTCAGGCCCACGGGGCACAGATGTGATATTCCCTACCTCCATCTCGGAGTCCTCAGCAGTACAGAAGCAACACCCATCTGAAAGCAATCCTCCTGCAGCTAATGGAGTCAAGGACTAGACCTGCCATGGCCCCTCCTCAGACCTGGTCCCCCCCATCCTTATGCAGCCCACTGATGCCACAGCGGAAACTGAGGCAAGAGGGAGAGAGTAGCCAAGCCTCAGATACCGATTGGTGGGCTGGAGGCAAAGCCAGAGAGTCTTTTAAGGCTCTGAACCTAAGTAGGCCTGAGCTTTCATCTCTCTAAAAGAGCGGCCACACTGTCCCCAGAGCCAGGGAGGAGACACGTTCATAGTTGACAGTCTCCAATGCTCTATGATCCCAGTTAGTGCCTAGGCTCCTTACTACTCTGTCTCTACAGATAGAGGCAGCCTCACCAGGCTTTGGTCACCACTGGATGTTGGTGAAAGTACCATATGGGACCTCAGAGGCACATGGAGGGGAGGAAAGTTGAGGCACAAGAGGTCTGACATAGGCCTACCATGTCAGACATGGTTTGCTGGAAGCCTGGCAGGAGAGTGAAACGCTGAAGAGCCCATACTGATGCTGACACTTGGTGGCTGTGTGTCCCTGGGCAGTCTCTGAATTCGTCTGTCCCCTCACCTGTCAAGGGGGATGATATGCACAGAATTTGCCTCCCAGGGGTGCTGTGAGGACCCAGGTAACAGGCATGCTTGCGATAGCGGGCAGAGTGTCAGTCCTTAATGGCGGTGTTCTTACTTTTATCCTCACAGCTATCCTTGGAGAATGCGTTGCGGGGTGGGAGTTGTTCAAGAGTTCTTTTGTGTCCCCCAAGCTCCAGTTTCCTGCCTCCACAGTGAGAAAGACAATAACTGGCTCCATTTTCCTCTGCCCACTGTGAGGCTGGAAGACAATGAATGGGAAAGGGCTTCTGAGGTACAGGCTTCCATGTAAATGGGAGGCCATATTGTCACTGTTACTAGTAATAACTGTAATTATTATGGAAATGAGCCAGCAGGACCGGATGCACCTCCTCTTTACCGGCTCCCCCAAGCCTTGTTTGTGGGGCTCTGAAGCCCAGCATTTGCACAGGGGATGGGAAGGAAGAAGATGGGAAGGGAGGTTCTGTAAGAGGGGTAGAGCAGTCAGGCCAGCCACCCACTGCGCCTCAGTGGCCCACAGACTATGAAGGGCAGACTTTCTAAAGGGACACGATGAGAAAGCCAGCAGCAGCCAGACCCTCAGCGCCCCTCTGCTGAGGAAGCACGGGGAGCCTCATCCACAGCCTCTGACCTGCTGAGCAGTGCTTTGGAGACCTGGTACCCATCAAGGCCAGGAGGCTGGGTGTGACAGGCAGGAGACCTTGTTAAACCCGATTCCCTACGATTGATGAGCCTGTTAATCCTAGCTTGGTGCCATTTTTAATAACATCATAACCATTTATTAGTGTCGTCAGATAATTAGTCTTCTCACTAGCTCATAGAGAGCATGGTAAAGACTTGGCAATATTATTACTTCCTTATTAGGGATCCAAATGGAGGCGGAAAGATGATGGATTCCCACCTCTGGAAGTGTCTGCCCCCACCCCACAGGTCCATGTGGAGGTCCTGGGCAGACCCTTCCTGACATTCTGCTGACCCAGCATTGTGGGAGGTGGGCACCTGAGGGTGCAGACACCCCCTGCAGACACACTCACTTTCCCAGGTTGCTTTTCACTGCACAGCAGCAAACTGAAGTGCATGTGTCTTCTGACCTCGCCCCGTCCCTGCTGCCTGCTCCCCCTCATCCCCTCTCAGGCATCTGTCTCTACTCACCTCTCGGCCTTCAATCCTCCCATGAGTCCTGACAGCTCTAGCATCTGATGGAAATAGATTCAGATTCCAGGTTGAGCTCATTTCAGCTCGCACAGAGAAGAGTCCGCCAACCCCTCTGGCTTCCATTCCCCCCCCCCCCGCCCCCGGCTACAAATGAAAACAGAGCCTTAGGCTCGGTTTGCACGCAGTGAGCATTCACCTGTGAGAGGTGGCCTACTCTGTAAGTTGCAGCCTCCCCTCTCCCCATCACACGTGTCCGTGCTCAGACATGGTGGCAGTGAGAGAAGTCATCCAGCCACAGTCATCCGGCTCCATGTAACCTAGGACCTAGTGGTCCAGGACCTCAACCTTCCCTAGCTGACCTTGGAGGCTCACACACATAAATCCAACTCCTAGGACACCGAGGTCTACATTAAGGTACCACTTTTCTTGGAACATTGGCATTTTTTTAAGACCAGGAGCCCCTACCTACTATACAGAGTTTCCATGTCCTGGTACAAGTACCCAGGAGCCTACTTGGGGAATGAGAAGGAAAAGACCCAAGAGGAGAGAGCCTGAAGCCAGTAGAGGGCCACAAATGGAGAGGGAGCCAAGAGAGGGAGCCTTGAGGCTTGGGTGATAATGAGGGGTGATGTTGTTGTTGTTGTTGTTGTTGCTGTTGCTGTTGTTGTTTTCATTCTGGGGTGGATCCTGGGACTTTATGCATGCTAGGCCAGCATTCCATCACACAGCTACATGCCCAGCCAAGTTACTTAATGTTAGTATTGAGAGCTTCAGGGTCACCACTGGAGGATGTGGAGCCAGGGACGGACATCAAGAGAGCCAGGGGGCAGCATCAACCTGACTCTGAAGGAAAATTACTCCATTCTTGAATCAAACTGGGGCCAGCCTGCACAGGTGGCTGAGAGGCCTGGAGGAGCGGTGAGACACAATGGGAAAGGAAGGAGCTGGAGGCCCATCCAGGAGACGTGAAGGCTGTGCTTGGTGAATGGGGGTGAGGGGAGAGCGCTGATGAAAGACCAGCTGGTGGATTCTAACATGGACCTCAGGGGAGATGCTGGCTACAGATCCTCCAGAGGAGTCACTTGCATGTTAGGACCTATTCTCAGCAGGTGGTTAGCATAGGACAAGGAAGGAGCCAGATGAGGATGAAGGGGGAAACTGCCCAGGATACCTACCCTGGCAAGGAGGAGAGCCAGCATAGTGTGGGTAAGGAAGTCAACAAGACCAGGCTCATGCCTGAGCTGTATGGCATAGAGTTTCCTCTGATTTCTAGATAAGCTTACACCAAGATAGGGGACAAAGAATGGTCACAGGTAACCTTGATATGTCACCCTTCCTTTGTGAAGCAGTAGCCATGCCCAGCTATCCCCTCTACTCTCCTGTCACAGAGTACAGTCAGGGGAAATGACACAGACTGGAGGAACTGTACCCTCTGCTTGACTCTTCTCCTAGACAGGAAGCCTCTGATACACTTGGCTTGGCCATTGTCCAGCACCTGGACGCAAAGCAGGCATTGGTGAGCGAAAGTCTCATAAATGGGTATGGACTGCTCACCCTGTCCAGAGACATGGCTGTGGGCCATGATTCACCTTCACATCCAAAATGTGCATTAAGTAAGGTCTGGTGAAGTCAAAATTGTGACCTCATCTGGGCCCATTGCTTTCCCACCGTAAGCAACCCTCACTCTGGTGTACATGCACGAGTGTTGGAACCCAAGCCTTGTTCTTGTATCCAGGAGAAGCTCTGCCCAATCTACCTCATTCAGGCTGGGCTGGTACACTTGGACACAAGGCATGCTGGGAGCTCTCCTGGGACAGGTCAGAATGCTTCAGGGGCAGGGCAGTTAAGGCAGGGGAAGCAGATGGCTACAGAAGTGGACTGTTGTCAGGGCAGCAGATTGCTCAGAGCTAGATCTGAAGAGTGTTGGGCAAGCTTAAGAGGCTGTCAAAGTAAATCTGTGGCTGACCAGTTAGGCAGGCAGGCGTGGAGCAAAAAGGACATAGTGTCCTACTGAGATTCTCCATATAAGCATCAGCTCTAGAACTCAGCCTAGGGAGCAGCCCACCAAAGGGGTCAGACAACCAGGTGCTAGCAGGGGCCAGGCACATGAGAACTTCATAGTCTAAAATGATGGTCAGGGAAACAGGTCTAGTGCCTGGGACAAGCAAGTTCCTCAGCAGAGGGATCCTGGACCTGGTCATCCAGCCCAAAGATCTTGAGTGCCACTGTCATCTTGGGCTCATAGAGTGAAGAGCTACATAGAAGCCTGTCACGGCTTCTCTAGGGAGGGTGACACTGGGGAAGACAGAGTCAGGCAAGAGAAGCTAGTTATTTTTCTCATCACTGTAACAAGACACCTGACTAAACAGCTTAAAGGAGGAAAGGTTTGGACTCACAGTTTGTAGGTGTCATCCACCATGGAAGGGAAGGCAGGGCATCAGGAACCGTAGGCAGCTGGTCACATTGCACACAAAGTCAAGAGCGTACACAACTCAGGAGAAGTGAATGTTCCACGCTCAGCCAGCCGTCTCCTTTTCATTCACTCCTGGACCCTACAAGATGGCGCTGTCCACATTCAGGGCAGGTCTTCCCACCTCAAATAACCCTCTCTAGAAACTTCCTCACAGAGATGCCCAGAGGTTTGTCTCCCTGCTGATTCTAGATTGTATCAAATTGACAATATCAACCAGCCAGTGGCAAGTGGATCAGTCTGGGACTCTGCACCGTACAAAAGCCCTATAGTGTCTTAGGACCATCCCATGTGGTAACAACAGGCAGGGGTAGGCATTGGCCCTGACTTTTGTGCAGCTTGACTGAACTTGGTGAACATGGGAACTATCCAGAGCCCCGGAGCTGGGGTTAGATGTTTCTAGACCATACCTGCATGAGATTGGTGTATGAGGGTTTCTGAACACGGCCCTAACCAATAACAGGCCGGCAGTGGTGGGCAGCGGGGTGGGGTGGGGGTGTCGTTAGGTGCGGGTGTGACCAAGCCAGAAAGAAGCAATGGGTCAGATAAGCAAAATACCATCAGGGCTTTAGCCACTCACTGGTGCAAAAGGAAGATGGGGGTACCTAGAGGAGACCAAAACAGAGGACAATGACTTGTGTTTGTCTGATCTATGACTTGGAGAAGAAGGAAGAGGTGTCCAGGCTTGCATAGGGTGTTACTGGGGTAGCCATAGTCAAGGTTGCTGAAGTCTCCTGCAGTCAGGGGCTGGCTGAGGCTGTAGCTGAGTGCATGGTGGTTCTCAGTGCCTGAGATCTCCACCCTGTGCACATGAGGGAATGAGAAACAATGGATTCTTTGAGGGATGGTAGTATGGGATGTATACCATGACACAGGGAAACTTGTCCAGCCAGCCAGCCATCCTCGGAGTCAGGTACAGTGCCCTCCCCAGGGACTTGGGGAATCACAGAGCCATGCCAGGCATAGGAAAGACCACTGTCAAACTGTCAGGAATTCTCAGCCTCCGAGGCTTGTACACAGACTATAGATGGAGGACTTGACTGTTGACACTTGGGGATTTTCCAATACCTGTCCCCCATCTGGTCAGATTTATGTGAACTGTTCAGAATGCCAGTCCTGGGGTTACTGGTCACCACAGTGTTCCCTGTCAACATTGTCTGCTGGCTCAGGGTGTCAACAGAAGACACCATCCATGGCTCAGTGCACTTCTGAGAGCATCATTCTGAGGAGGGGCTTGCGGAGCGGCATCTTTAGAGCCTTCCAGCGTGCACAGTAGTCAAGCAATTCAGTAAATCTATCACTCGATGCCTCATGCTAGATTCCGTGGATGCAGGAGTAAACACAGGCAAGGTCCCTCCCCTGAGCCTCGGGATGTTGCATTCTGGCATTGGAAATGAGCCGATAATGGATGTGTGTCTCCAGCCACAGTAAGTTCATCTAAGCAGGAGATTGGGTTGAGTCTCCAGCCAGCCTAATGCTGCAAATGCGGAAGGTGCTGGTCAGGAGAGCTTCTCTGGCTTCTAGACAGATCCTGAGGACTGAGAGAGTGGGGACTTGGTGTGACCCATCCCAGAGCCGTGGTTCTCAACCTTTAGCTGCAACCCTTTAATATAGTTCCTCATGTTATGCTGACTGCCCCCACCATAAAGTTATTTTTGTTACTACCCCATAACTGTAATTTTGCTACTGTTAAGAACCGTAATGTAAACATTTTTGGAGGCAGAGATTTACCGAAGGGACTGAGACCCAGAGGTTGAGAACACACTGCCCTAGAAAAAGGTCTGAGAGACTCATGCAAGACAGAAGGATATTATTGTTGTCCCCTTGGTCAGCAGCAGTTAACCCGAGGAGGGCATGAGATCATGTCTGGTCCCTAGTGTGCAGACTGTGGTAATGAATATGGTGAAGACACTGCAGAAGCCATGACCACAGGGCTGGGAGCCTGTGACAGGGTGGCAGATGACGGGAGACACCCTTACTGTTTAGATGGTGTGCGGTCTCTTCTCTCCCCTGAACTAGGCCTTGCTTCTGGCCCACATGCCTGAGTCCCATGCCCTGTTTGCAAGGCCAGAGAAGGTTCTACCCAAGCTGATTCCGAGCCCTGAGCCAGGGTACACACTTCAAAGCAAGTCATGATGGAAGTCATGACTTGGAAAACACAACAGGAACACCAGCAGCCAGTTTGCCCTCAGGCAGTGACAGGGAGCTCTGAAGAACTGAAGATGTTCCCAGGTTCTCCCCAAAGCGAGCCTGAGAGCAGGTGGAGACTGTGTTGGGATCTGTCGAGTGATCAAGAGAGAGGAACAGTTTTGTAGATTGACCCATCAGGGCCACCATAGTCGGCAGTTCCTACTCTGGGAAAATGCAGGTCAAATGGTCACAGTCATTCTGACTTCAGGAAAAATATGCATGCAGAGTTGGGAAACTGAGTCCAGGATCTGCCCATTAGGCTGGGAGGAAGGACAAAGCATGACCTTTTCATTAATTTTTTTTCAATGAGACAGGAGGGGAGAAAGGATTGAGTCTGCGTGCGTGTGTGTGTGTGTGTGTGTGTGCGTGCGTGCGTGCGTGTGTGTGTGTGTGTGTGTGTGTGTGTGTGTGTGTGTGTGTGGCAAGTATGTAGAGGTCACATGACAACTTATGGGAGTCAGTTTTCTTCTACCATGTGGGTCCTGGGGCTCAAACTCAGGTGGCCAGTTTGGGCGGACAGTCTAATGTTTGTTTTTCCAACAAAATTTCCCAGAGACTCCTCATGACGTCAGGCTTTGCACTAATCCTGAGAGGTACTTCAGTGAAGGGAACAAGCTTAATCCTCGCCCTCCTGGAGCTTGTATACTGACAGGGAAGCCAGAGATTAAACAATAGCTTGTAAAGAAAAATTCTGTTGTGATCAGAGCAGCACGGAGCAAGGCAGGGAAGAGCAGGCACTGTAGGGTGTATGATGGGGATCTGGCCCACTGCAAAGAGAGGGGGTCCCAGTGTCATACCCCTTGCGGTCTGCCAGGACAGACCCCACCCATCTGGGTTAATATCACTATCAGGAAGTTGGGAGAGGACTCAAAGTGATAGAAGATGGTCTGTCTATCCTGGATTCTGGTGACTGGGGCAGACTGGACCTGCCATTCTTCCTGATAGACACTGGCACAGTGTGGGGCCTTCAGGGAAGTAGGAATGGGGCCTCTCTCAGGCCTGGGAAAGGCATACACATCATTGCTCAGTCAGCCGTCAAAGCTGCCACAGCTCTGGAGGTGAATTTTAGAGGCAGGTCTGGCAGCTGGTACTCGGGTTGTTACTCACACCTGTCCGGGTCTGTTCAGACATGTGGGAGGCCCAGATGATGCGTTGTCAGGTTGCTACCCAGGTTCTACAAGAGGTACCTTGTTTCCTCAGCTTGGATGGCAAGCATCTAGGTAGAGAAACAGCACTCAGGGAGAAGTACAGAAGCTGAGGATGCTCCTGTGTGAATCAAGTTTTTCACCACTGATAAACAGAGAAATACATTCAAAAAAATTTTTGTATGTGTATGAACGTGTGTGTGTGTGTGTGTGTGTGTGTGTGTATGCATGAGTGCTGACACACTCACTCCTTTAGTGTGCATGTGGGAGTCAGAGGACAACCATAAATGCTGGTCCTCACCTCCCAGTTTCTTGGAGACAGAGTCAACACTGCTGAATACCCCAAGTTGGACCATGAACTTCCCAGGAGTCTCCAGTCTCTCCCTCCCATCTCATAGGAGGAGCACAGGAATTACCGATGCATGCTGCCAAGACTGACTTTCTGTGGGGGGGGTCTGGGGATCCAAACTCAAGTCCTTATGCTTACACAACAAGTGTTTGAGAGAAACACTTCAGTAGGGGACTAGTATTAGCTCACGGTTTCAGAAATTTCAGCAGCTTGCTCAACTTGCCCTGTTGCCCTGTGGTGAAGCAGGAAGGGCATCATGGCAACAGGAGAATGGGGCAGAGGCTTGTAGCCTCTTGGCTTCTGATGAACAGAGAGCAAAGGCAAAATACCCTTTATACACACACACACACACACACACACACACACGCATGCACACGCACACACACACACACACAGTGACCTACCTCCCACAGTTATTGGAAGTTTCTCCTTCCAATAACACTATTAAAGTATAAATCTATCAGTGGATTAATAAGATCGAGGCACTCAGTATCCCGTCATGAGAGATCTCTATGACTAGATCCACCAACTTGGGACAAGTCTTTAACATCTGAGGTTTTCAGCAGATACTTTATATCCAAGCTATAACACCCAATACTAGAAACATGGGAGGTAGCCAGCAGGCAGAGCTCCTGGGATGAGTCAAGTCGCTTCATGGTTGTCAGACATGTAGCTTGTTTTCTCGGGCACTGTAGAGGCAAAAGAAGGAGCTGGATGGCTGTAGGACTCCAAACCCCATCAAATGCTACAAAAGAAATCCCAGGAAAGCCCCAGTGACAGGTGTGGTCAGAAGTCAAGGTGACATTCATATATCCAGGAATGCAGCACAGGGCTCAGAACAGGGCCCAGGGGTCACAGTCAGCAGGGTCAAGAGGAAAGGGCAGAAGGGCTCTCTTCACCCTACACAGGGTCTAGATGACAGGTGCGTGAGTTCTCCTGGGTTGCTATAACAAGTGACAGCAAACCATGTGCCTTCAAACCACAGAAATGTGTTGTCTCCTTGGGCAGAAATGAGAGATCATGTATGACCATTAACAATACACAGTTACATCCGAAAACAGACTATAAAGCCCCCTAACATTATTAAAGGTGTAATACTGAAAAAGAAAAAAGAAAAAGAAATGAGAGATCAGGGTATCAATAGCATTGCTTCCTTTCAGAGATTCTGAAGCTGAGTGGGCTCTGTCCTCCCAGCATCCCCTGGGGCTCCTTGGCTTCTTTGCATTGCACTATCTCTGTATCCATTGTTGCACATTCTTCCCTATATACCCGTGTCTTCTTTTATAAGGGCACCAATAGTTGAGAGGGGGCCACCCTAATTCAGTATGATGCCGTCTTAACTTGGTGACTTTGTTCTACAAGAATATTATCTGCAATACCTTATTCCAAATTAGGTCACAGTCACAGAACTGGAATGTAATTAAGGCTACCTGCCTCTGTCACCTCACCCCACAATACTTGACTCGTGGACAGTACTGTGGTAAAGTGTTGGATTTTAAGGTCATAGTGAATTGAGGACTAGAACTGGCTTGGCCGCTCACCAGCTTGAACAAGCATTCCTGCCTGCTCCAGCCACCAATCTTTCATCGAAAATGTGGCGATGTCTGCTGCCTCCTGGGGCTCTAGGGAGGAATTCATGAGGCACTTAGCGATGCTCGGCCTATAGGCAGCATCCTGTAATGATGGCAGTTCTTGCTATTTAATATAACAGTTCGCTGTCTGGGCAAGCAGGCACTCTGGGGGTTCCCAGCATGAGGCAGAGAATAGAGATACAGAATCCAGTGGTGACCATATTGGAGAATCCAACAGGAAGTGCCAACAAGGCACCCAAACCAGGGAGTGAGCTGGGGCCAGGTCCTGGGAACTAGACCTTTAGCCAAAAAGAAGACCAGAAGATCAATTAGTGACAAGTTGCCAGAACTAAGATCCATCCCATTCTGGAAGGAGGCAGTTCAGGATTTATTATGGGAACAAGTTCAGGGGCCAGGCTAACATCAGGATAATTGGATACCAAGGGCCAGAATCCATAGCTTGGAGTTGGTAAGTACGTCTTGTCATCAGCTTGAGATCTGGGGCTGGAACCAAATAGAATGGCTTCACGTGGGGAAGGCACACTGAGCAGGACTAGAGTTGGGTACATCCCAATAAAACCTTGGTAAGTGGAAAGCTGCTTATAGAGTAAAACAGCATCCTCAGAAGGCGTGCTGATTGGCCTAGTCATCTAGAAGATGTCCAGAAAGGTCCTTAGTGAGACAGGAGAGGGACGTATCACCTATAAGGCTGAGGATATGGGGAGGGGTCGGCAGCTTGATATTCTTCATGGTCGTGACTTGTGTAACATGAGAACAAAGGATAAACAGCTTCTCCAAGCCTCAGTTTCCCCCCCTGTAATAAAGTGTGGGGTTGGAGCAGATGTTCCCGAAGGTCTGTCGTCCAGCTCTGACAGCCTGTGATTTCACGAATCTCACTGGAAGAAGTACGCGTGAGTGGGAAGAGCCGCCAAGACTGGGCCTTTCATTCTGAGTAATGAACCGAAACCGCGAAGGCTTGACATCTGTTCCAATCTTTCAAGGGAAGTTGGACAAAATAATGCCTTTTTCGGGGAAATCGTTACCAACATGAAATATAGTATTTTCTGCCTAAGCCAAAAATGAAGTGGAGAATACCAGCCTTTCCTGAAGCCCAAGGGAGAACACTCATCTGAACTCCTAGAGAAGGTCATGTTGGCCAATTACCTCGCTGCCGTAGGCACAGACCGCCATGGACACCGCTGTTGCTCAACCCTATTAGAGCCAGAAAGCAGGAAGAGTAGAAAAGAGGTGCTGAAGGCCCTGAGAAAGACAACGCTAGGGCCTCCAGCTGTCTTCCTCACCAGCTCCTGGGACATTCTTGCGGAATAAGCGTGGTGCACAGACACCTTGATCTCATGTGGCTTGCTGTCAAAAGTCCAAGGAGGACCCCCCCCCACCTCCTTCCCGGGACTTGGAGGTTCTCTTGAAGAAGCCACTGCAAACCCAGAGACCAGCCAGAGTCAAAGTGCATTCTACCTTAGCCAAAGAGAGCCTCCCAAAACAGTGTACTCTGAAGGGACTGGGCTAGGGAAGGCGGGGATCTAGACTCAAAGGACCACTAGATCTCTCTCACACCATCATTACAGAAGATCCTAGAACATCAGGACGGAAGGAGTCCTTCAGGGTGCTCAACTCAGCTCCTGTGCTACCCAGGAGTCATGTCTACATCTAAAGCAGGGGATCCCTGGACGAAGTCTCTGTTTCATTCCTGCATCCCGTCTGGGCATAGTATGTCTAGATCAGTGTGTACTGGACAGTTTTCATTGTCTCTGAGCATGCCTCCCCCACCCCCACCTCTTGTCCATTTGTTCAAACCGTGAACTGAGAGGCATCTAAGAGTTAGGACAATGGCCCTGTCCCTCCTTTTGTTTGTGCCTACAAAGCCAGGCACGTTCTAACTCACATCCTCAAAAATCTGTAAAAGGTTTCAGTGCAACAAGCCTTTTCCATGCTTCTCCCTGTATTCCATGAAGCTGGTTGGTTTCATATTTATCCCTTTATTGTTATAGTTTGCATATGTGCATGCAGGCACATGCTCATGTAACATGCCATGTCCTGTGCTTAGAGGTTAGAGGACAACTTGTGGGAGTTCGTTCTTCTACCATATACGTTCCAGGGATCCAACTCAGGAGATCATCGATCTTGGTGGCAGATATCTTGCATTCCATGGGCCATCCTGCTGGCATTTTCCTAGATCCTGAGGTTCATCAAATCTTTAGGCGCCAAGTATTCATACTGGGGAACAAGACTGAGAATAATGAACACTGAGGATAGCGATATCAGAGCATCTCCATGGTCTCCCAAGCCTGGGGCATTCACAGGGAGGTCTAGACTGGAGTCTCACACGTATCAACCCTTATCTGCTGATGCGATTTCTATTGAAGTACATATCCCTGTTTGGAGATAAGTAGAGTCTAAGCTAGTGATGATTTGATAAACACATTGATTGAAACCCACATCCCCGACTAGATCTTAGGAGCCACAGTAGCAAAGAGCGTGTTAGTGACAGCTGTCTCTCTAGTTCCTGGTGGATCTCATAAAATAGTGGGTGGGTGGGTAGGAATGTGGGTGGGCAGGTAGATGGATGAGCTGATGGGTGTTTAGGTTGGTGGATACATAGATGGATGGATAAATGGATAAATTGGTTATGGGTAGCTGGAAGGATAGATATAATGGATGAATACATGGGGGGGCGTCGTGGGGGCCAAGTAAACGGAAGTATGGATAGAGGGAAAGCGGATGAGTGCATAAGTAGATGGGTTGGTGGGTGGATGGACTGGTCAGGCCAGCAAGTGGCTGCCTAGAGGCATTGCTTTGGTAGGGTCTTTCTGAAGCATGCTCCCTCCTGACAAAGGGTCACCAACAGTGGCCTTCAGGATCCCTCTTCCCTTTAGTTGTGACCATGTAAGGAAGGGAAGTGATAACTTATTTCACAGCGTAAGGCACAAATACCCACAGAAGCCTAAGAGGCAGCTTTCTCCAGGAAAGACTACTAAATATTGCAGAGCCTATGAGGGAGCTCTGAGGGGGAGGAAGGAACGGTGGGTCAGGCACAGCCCTAGCCTGCGAGGAACCGGTGACCATACAAGCTGTATGCCTGACTCACATGCAGCCGCGCACACTGGGTGGTGCTCAACCCTCCCTTGGGAAAGAGTGAGCTTCAGGAGAATCAAGAATTGAAGGCTGCCAGGGAGGTTCTGGAAGAGGCAGCACGTGTGAAATAGTGAGGACTGGGGGAAGAGTCAGACAGAGAGAGAAGGTACTGTGGGCCATGTGAAGGCATAGGGACAGCACCGTGCTTAGCGGGGCCTCAGGTTAAGAGAGCTGCTGATAAGATACAGGGGGGAGGATCTTTTAAATTATTAATCAGGAAAACCTCAGACCAAACTTAAGAACATCTGTCATGAAATTTGCGATGCAATGGCCTATATTAACAAATCCCATCTCTAGGGTTCCCTCTCCTGTCTCCATGCTAGTGAAGCCTTGGACTTGCCCCCTCGGTTTCTTGTCTACCCACATCCGAGGAGGAGGGGGGGGGAGGAGGAGGAGGGTGATGGTGGTAGTGGTGATGGTGATGGTGGTGTGTGTGTGTGTGTGTATCACACACACATGTATCAACATGAATTTTCTTCTTCAGTAGCTCTCTACCTTACTTTATGAGACAGGAGCTCTCTTTGAACCTAGAGCTGACCACCTGGCTAGACTAGCTGGCCAAAGAGCTCTGGGGTCTATAACCCGAGCTCTTGGATTATGGACTCTGTTTGGTGAGTAGCTTTATATGAGTGTTGGGGATCCAAACACAGGTTCTCACGCTTTCACGGCCACCATGTCACCAACTGAGCCATTTCCCCAGGATCCAAGGAGGGCACTGTCTTTGTCTGACTAGCTTTTGCGTCGCTTTTGGGATCTAATGACCATCTTGAGTGGGCTGAAGTGGTCACGAAGGGAATGAGAGGCAGCTAGATGAAATAAGCTGTGGGTTTCCTGTGGTCCTCGTTTCCTGTCGATCGCTAAGCTGTGCGTTTCCGTCACAGTCCTCTCCTTCAAAGCCATCAGCTCTGGAGAACAACGCTTACACTGGCCTGTATTGATAGATGTCCTTGCCTCCCTCACACCCTGGGCATGGCCCAGCTAAGAGGGTCAGTCAGTGTTGAAATCGAACTTCAAATAAGTGGGCTGGAGAAACAGTCCAGTTAGGGACCTGTGTTCTATCCCCAAAACCCATGTCGGAGGAAAGGCCGGGTGTGGCGGCACACGCTTAAGAACCCCAATGCAGAGGCAGGCACATTCCTGGAGTTTGGTTGCCAGTCAGCCTAGCCTCCTGGTGAGTTCCAGGCCAGGAACTCACCTAAAGACTGAGGGTCACAATCAACAAACAAGGTCAGTTGCAACTGAGAAATGGAAACTAAGGTTGTCTTCTAGCCTCCACACTTACACATACATTGCCATGCACACACACACACACACACACACGCACACACACAGGAGTAGTTAAATGACCTTGGACTAAGGCTATTGGCACCAACTCAACCCATAATCCATGAGTGGGTTCTCCAACTCCTCTATCCCAAGGCTTTGCTCATTATCTGTTTGTCTGTCTGTCTTTACAGAAAGCAGATCTGGCTGTGGCTCCCCTGACCATCACCCATGTCCGAGAGAAGGCCATTGACTTCTCTAAGCCTTTTATGACCCTCGGAGTGAGCATCTTATATCGAAAACCCAATGGCACCAACCCCAGTGTCTTCTCCTTCCTCAACCCCCTGTCCCCAGACATCTGGATGTACGTGCTACTCGCCTACCTGGGTGTCAGCTGTGTCCTCTTCGTCATTGCCAGGTAAGCCTGTTCCTTGGCCAAAGCTCTGGGCCAATCTGGGTTGCATAGGAAGCTAGACAAGGCCCCTGTGGCTCAGAAGGCCCAAGGTTTGGATTACTATGGTTCCTGACATTCCCCCATCTCCCACAGCTCAGATTCTTTGTCCTTGAAGAATGTTCAGTGCCCCTCCCAACGGGCTTGAATCACCCAATCTTCCTTCTGGTCCATGCCAGTGACACTGAGATATGGTAATTACACTCTCAGTCCCAGAATAGACTTGGAGGAGCCAGGCCAGTGCTCAGGGATGCATCTGAGCTAAGCACCTGGGATAGCGGACCAGACCCAGGTGCACCGCATGGCCTAGTGAGTAGCTTAAGATATGGAGAACAAATTGTATCCAGGCAGTCCACACAGCAGAAGAACCAATCCCCACCCGCTACACATATGCCACATGCAGAAACACGGCACCCAGGCACGAATGCCTGGGATCCATGCTTACACACTGCCTCGTTCACACATGTGCCACCTGCCTGGAATCAACACTTGCTCTGTGACTACCCGTTGCATTATTCATTAGAAACAGAAAAGGTACATGCTTGATAGTGGTTGTGGGAAGTGAGGCGTCAGGGAAGCGGGCTCTGCCCATGTTTATCAAGTACCCGGTATTTGTCAAGCACGCTGGTCCGCACCTTGACACTCTTCCATTTTCTCTGACAGCATCCCTTAAAGACACCTAAGACCCACTGAGGCTATTCAAGTAGTAACAGACACATCCAGGATTTGCACTTAGTTTCACTGAGGTTTTGTCTGTGTCTTTGGCCACTGCTCTGTCCCCTCTGAAAGCTCCCCAGCCCCTCCCAGCAAAGGTTCCACCCCTCCCTCCAGACCCCATCCTTTCCTTGGGTCCTCTCTGCTCTAAAGCCTAACAAAGTGTAAAGAGAAGCTTCTCTGGAGAGGCAATTTGAGATCCAAGGGCCTGGTGTTTCGCCTCTTTTTTTTTTCTCTCTAGAGCTTCCTTTGAAAGCCCCCCTTCCCTCTGCTCCCTTCACTCTCTGCCTCCTCCCGCACAGATAGAGACCAAAGGAAAAGAGTGCCAGGCAAAATCACCCAGCCTCCCAGGCCTTGCCGCAGTGCCCGCCTGCCCGGGTGCTGCTGCAGCTGCCCTGCCTGCTCAGCCCAGCCAACAGCAAGCTTCACAGCGAGGTCTTCCTCACCCCTCTCTTTACTAATGGTCTAACAAGCCTTTGAAAGCCGAGCTGCTCTCCTGCGCTCTCAGCTTAATTTTCTTGAAGCTCCAGTGGCCTCTCAGCCACCCCCACCCCCACCCCAAGACGGGAGCATTTCTAGCCTTAGTTCTGTTTGTTTGATGTGTGTCATTTCCTCCCCCCGCGCGCACACACACACAAAGATATGGGCCGTCCATCCGCTGAAGGCATCTGGGTATGAGTCCAGCCTCCTCCCTCCCAAGGCTAGTCTCGGATGCTCAGGGGAAATGGGGTTTTCTACACTGGCTAGGATGCCATGGGGTACCTGCAGAGACAGGAGAGGGATGAAAGTCTGGGCCACAGAGCTGAAAAAGGCATCTATGTACATGGGTCGCCCATGGAACACACAGGACAACTCTTAGCTATCATATCTGCCCTTTACAACAGTCCTGTAAGGTGGGGAGAACTATCCCCCTGTTACAGAAGCAGAAACCAAGGCTCAGAGAGGTCAAGTCAATACCCGAAGTCACAAAGCTTTCCTTGGCAGGGTCCCACTTGAAGCTAAAGGCAGCATTGGGCATTAGGGAGCAGCAAACTGTGGTGCACACAGATGGCCGGGTGGGGTACGCTGGGTACCTGCTGGCTTAGGCTGGACAGAGAAGAAGGACCTGTTAACCGTACATGGCACCTCCCTTGCCAGCCACCATCAATTCTGTCCTCTTGTCTTCTGCACTATAAGGTTCCAGTCCTCTCCTACACTGTAATGGGCACCCAGTGCTGTGAACCTTGCCTTGGTTGGAGGAAATTCAACCCTTGAAAACATGGCCAAAAGGCCTTTCTGGCATCCATTGCATTCATCAGAATAAACAGCTCTGTCTCCAGGAAATTGTCTTCTTAAAGCTTTGCCACTGAGTGACACTTTGGAACCTAAAATGTCTTCACAGCAGAGCTCCAGAGGACCCAGATACCCTTTGGTGTCAGTGGCCGCAGAGGTGGCCCCCAGGACCTTTGTTCCCCAGCAGTGGGAACTGGGTCAGCTTCAGTGCCCACCTGTAGGGTGGTGTTAAAACACATGAGTGATTACAGGGCAGAGGCTGGTTTAGGGGGACTGATCTGGAAAGGGGAAGCAAGTTTCAACATAGAAATTTCTATGACAGGATCCTGGGGTAATGTGGTATTTTTTTTTAATGTGTGTATGTATGTCTTAGTCTGTCGTCTGTCTGTCTGCCCCCTCTCTCTTTGTGTGTGTGCATGCGTGGATGTGGGTGTGTACACTAAAAGTAGCACCAACAGCCAAGGAGATGGCTCAGTCAATAAAGATACACTTGACACCAAACTAGATGGCCTAACTTGTATCCCAGGGTCTCACACAGTAGGAGAGAACAGACTCTTACAAATTATCTTCTGACACCCATATCCATGCCTTATCACACATGCCCACACATATGATAAACAAATAAATGTAATACAAATTTTAATTAGACAGACAGACAGACAAATAGATAGCTGGACCCCTGAGCTCTGCTCAGGTCCTATCTTTCTTTTGCCCCTAGCCCTTTAGCCAGGAGAGGACCCAGAGGAGTGCAGGTCTCTTGGTCCCCAGTGAGAATCATTGCAGACCAGTCCTAGGTCTCCCTGAACTGCAAACTTCATTTCTACCTGGAAGCTGGAGGCCGAGGTTCCATGGATTTTATGAGTGCTGCCTTATGTCTAACAATTTCTCCTTCAGCTCCAAGGTGGGCCTCCCAGGGCCTCCTTAGGTAATCCATCCCTCCCCCGACTGTGTCTCCAGTGGCCTATAGCCTCTGCCTGTTAAAGTCCATTGCTTTCTTAGCATGGCGCCAACTTGGATCTGTACCAGGTTCCCATCTGTGTAGACTCAGTAGGGAGGCATTGTACCCAGTGCCCCTAAATCTGGGGGTCTCTGGACCTGCAGCAAGGAATCTCCTACCCAGAACACAAGCGCCCACCAAGCTCTCCAAACGCCCCAGGCCCTGCCTTAGAACTGCACAGAGCATCTATTCCGGTGCCTGGCTCTCCGAAGGTTTTCATGCCCTCCACCAAATGTGTCTCAGCCCTGCCCCGCTGAACCTCAGCGTCTTGGAGATGTAAGAGTCTCTAACCAATTCCAGCTCCCTTTGACAGTCCTCAACTCAGCTTGAAGCCTCACAGGGAAATGCCCTATCTGATGGGGCATCTGCTTCCTGAGAGTGGAACTGTCCTCCCCTGAGCCCTGGGAGCAGCGGGTGGCAATACAGCCACTTGAAAAGGGGGCTGGGAAAGGTCCTGACCCAGTGACACTAAAAACTGAAGCAAGCTCCCCTGGCCTTGTCTGGCCTTCTTTGCCTCCTGCATCCCTGCCCTATGTCAGCCCTCAGCACACACACAGCTGCCCGACCCAGTGACGTCTCAGTCTCTCCATCTCTTTGCATCTCTCTCACATCTTCAGACCGACTCATTCGTAGGCAAAGCTTGGCCAGTCAGCCAGGCTTCCCTCCCTCGGTTGGGGATCCTCTCCCTTCGAAGGGGTGGTGCGGGGTAGCAGCTTTGAGCAACCTTTTCCCGTCAGGCATATGTTCATATACTCAAACACAAAACTCTCAAATTAAATCCCACATTGTTCTCTCCGTGGGGTAGGCTTATGGGGCACTTAGGCTTCCTCGCCGTATTCTTGTATACTATTTGAATATTTTATAATAAATATCTTTTCCTTTCGGTTTTTTTTGTCATTATACAAGAAATTCAAATGCACTCTCTCGTTTCCAAAAAGATTCATGTCATACAAATAAAGTAACAGATTTGGCTGAAATTCCTTCTTACCACACCCCACCCCCAGGCACATGCCAATATGTATGGAATATAGATGGAAACTTCCAGACCCCTGAATATCCATTCACATATACATTTACCTATAGAGCTGAATGGTTCTGTGAGGTAACCTATAGAAATGCAGCTGTGTTGTATTTATTTCCAATCGCCTTCTTTTCATTAGACTGTGTTGAAAATGGTTCTCTGTCTGGGGACATCGTGATACACGCACACTGCTCTCTTTAACGGCTGTGTGATATTTTGGTGTGGCTCTGACATGGTTTATTTAATCATCTCCCTACTGAAGGACATTTAGGTTATTTTCAGGTTTTTTTTTTTCCTCTCTATTGCAAACAACACTTTGATAAACATCCTTGAGGACTTTGCTTTATGCTCCTGTAGGGGTGGTTTTCCTAGACGGATAATGACTTGCGGCTTCCCAAGGTAGAAGGGCACACACGCTTTTAATTTGAAGAGGTGATTGAGAATTACTTTAGAACCAGAAAAGGGCACTGGCAGTGAAGGACAGGGAAAACCTGGTCCCCGTCGGCCTTTGCCTATCACTCCAGCCAGACGAGAAGCAAAGGGGCTCTGGAGTGGTTGGTACTCCACACTGGTAACGTGTTGCTTAGTGGTCGTCTCCTGCAACTTGCCCTCACTGCTTCCCTTTACGCTGCAGATTCAGCCCTTATGAATGGTATGATGCCCACCCCTGCAACCCCGGCTCTGAGGTGGTGGAGAATAACTTCACGCTGCTCAACAGCTTCTGGTTTGGAATGGGCTCCCTGATGCAACAAGGTAGGTGTCTGCCTTCTCCCGGAAGGGAGCTTTACTCCTCAGAGGGGTCTTGGGCCTGACCAGATCCAGCTAGCAGCCTTAAGGAGGCAGCTATCAGAAAGGCTGGAAACACAGCTGGCCCCCTGGGTTTTGCCCTCACCCCTGATTCACAGCCTGCTCCACTGCTGTAGACAGAGCCAGCTCAGGGTCTGAAACCGTCAGCCGCCCTGACCTGTGTGTCATGTGAGATACATTCCCAGTACCTTCTACTCTCGTTGGGATAGACAAGACCATGCTGCCTGCCGGGCTGACTGGTGACTTCTCCATGGCAGAACAAAGTTGATCAAAGCCAGCTGGGGGTTGGTACCCTAGAGGCAGAGAGGCTGGGCAGGAGGCTCTACATAGCAGTGCTGTGAGGGCACATGACTGAGGAGACTAAGAAACCTCCAAGACATGGTTAGGTCAGGGCTAGGCGAGGTTGACTGAGGCTGGGACTTCTGCCATTGTACATCAGCGACAGTGTCCCTGGAGGAAGATTGTCTGGCCCTGAGAATGGGTTGAGCCTTTTAGAAATGGCCGAAGATGTTTAAATGTCTAGAAAGCAGCCGGGCATGGTAGCTCGTATCTCTGATCCCAGCATTTGGGTGACTGGGACTGGAGGATTAATGTGAGTCAAAGACAAGTAAGTCTGAGCAAGGCCTTGTCTCAAAGCAGGGGAGCAGGGGAAGGCATGGAGAGAAGTGGGGTTGGGGGGACGGGGAGGAGTGCAGCACGGTGACTCAGTGGATAAAGGCACCTGCTCCCAAGCCTGATGACCTGATAGGAAAGCAAGGGACCTAACTGCAAGGTCCTTGTCCCTTACACTTGAGGCTTCACTCTGGTCCTCAAGACCCAGCAGGAACCCTGGTCTTCGGAGGTAAGGTGAAGATGCCAGATGAATGAGGGAAGGAAGGGAGAGCAGAGGGAGGGAGGGAGGGAGGGAGGAGATTCTCCTTGGTGCCCATCACACACCTGTCCACTGGGCTGCAAACAACTGTGGAGCTTCAAGCCAGCAAGCGCAGCAGAGGAGGAAGCAGACCTGTTCCACCCCTGACCCATGGGCTCCTGCAGCTGGGAAGTGACAGTAGCTTTCATAGGAAGTGACTCCATCTGTCTCAGCTATTAATGAGCATCCTGAAGGCTCACCTTGCTTCCTTGCCCATCATCTTTGTTTGGTGACAGTTGAGAAAGACCCGGAAGCCCCCTCGCTGCTGTCATAACTTCTCCAATGCTGCCTGCTGCTCCTCAAAGTTCGGGTCCCAATGCATCCCCTGCACGGTTTTGATTAGGAGGGGGAAAAAAACCTAAGTGTTTGAAAAAACTCTCCCCTGAGTGACTTCTTTGAGAGAGAGAGAGAAAAAAATAATAAAATCCATATCAAAGCAGACGTTTTCAGATTGCAGGTCCAAATATTCTGGAAAGTTCAGGAGTCACTCACTATTTAAATCTCTTGAAAGCTAGCTAGTTAATTACTTCAGTTAGAAGGTTCCGTCTCAATTGTCCTCCGCACCCAAGGTCGGGGAGGATGAGTGATATATTTCAGCAAAGAGCTTCCAAAAATGTTGATTTTTCTTCTCCTGCCAAGTGCCTCACAGCAATCTCATATTGGTACACCACTCGTATTTCTGATGCGTCTCTCTTCAAATCATATCGTTGCGGTATCTCAGTATTTTCGCTGTCCCTCTGGCTGGGACAGAGGAAGGACAATTCTTCATCCTTTGCAGGGTCCAGAACAAGTGAATTGTCTGGCCTCAGATCACCCAGAGAACTGGGAATAGGGTTATAAGACCCCCCCTCCCCCAAAACCCATAGGTTCTGACCCCTATACCATGATCCACAAACAGGCATCGGAGAGGCTGAAATCATGCATGCGCGTGTGTGCATGTGCGTGTGCACATCTGTGGGTATGCACACACGCATGCGTGTGAACATGTGGAATTCACATGAAAGGCTAAGTAAACACAGTGTTTACTCCTCCCTTCCCCTCTCTTCAGTGATTGACTCATTTGGTTTTGAGGTGGATCCAAGAATTTGCTTTTCAGTCAAGTTTCCGGTGATATCGAGGGACTGTGGGGCTGATCCACTCGTCTGGGGAAACGGTCTCTGCACCTATGGGAGTGTCGGGTAATGTCATGACCCAGGCTTGGGGGCACCCGTGGTCTACACATTGTAAGGCGTCTCTGCCGTTCTCCCAGGATCTGAACTGATGCCCAAAGCTCTGTCTACCCGCATCATTGGCGGCATCTGGTGGTTCTTCACCCTTATTATCATCTCCTCCTACACGGCCAACCTGGCTGCCTTCCTGACCGTGGAGCGCATGGAGTCACCCATCGACTCTGCCGATGACCTGGCCAAGCAGACCAAAATAGAGTACGGTGCTGTCAAGGATGGGGCCACCATGACCTTCTTCAAGGTGAGAGTCTCTTTTTCCTCATGTCACCCAGCGCTCACCTTCCTGGGCTCTTCTCTGAGCAGAAAGCAGGAGCTCCGCCCTCCTCCCTCCCTCCCTACTCAGAATCCAGAGGACCTGGATTCTAACCACAAGACTCAGCCTCTCCCTGGTGAAACCCGTTGAGGTTAAGGAGCTGTGATGATGAGCTCTATAGATTGGTCTCAAGTTCTGAAAGTTGCTAAGGCAAACCATGTGAACCATGGGAGGAGGATAGACAGAAAGGAGTGGACAGGGCAGGAAGAGAGAAATGGCCCAGACAGCCCTGGGACCATTGGTACCCTGTTCTTGGCTTGGGGTCTTAGTCCATCTATCTCTCAGAGGCTGACTTGGCGTGGGTGAGCTGCCCATTTCCAAGAGTAGAAGGCACATCCCCTCCTCTTGGAATACCAGTGTCTTCATAGAAAGTCCCTTCCTCCTGCCTAGGTGACTGCTTTCACAGGAGCCAGGACTTTGTTGCTCCTCCAGTTTTGAAAGTGTTGGCTCAGTTCCATGGTTTTCCCTTTCTGTCATTCTAGTTGAAGTCAAGGGTCTCTGGCCGAACCCACGAAGGGGTAGGTTCAGTGTGCTTCTAGATGAACAGCAATAGCTGTAGCCCTGGGTGCTCACAGTGGGCCAGACTGCTCCTTGCTTAGCCTCTGTTAACCTCCTCAAACCGCGTAAGATTAGCACTGTAATTATTCCCAATCTATGGGTGGAAACTGAGCCGACGGCAGATCAATGGCTTACCTGACGACTCACATCCGGAGGAGCTGGACCCCATCCTCATCTGCTTCTCTCCAAAACTTAGGTGCTAGGCCAGTGGTGTTGGGACTTGAATATGTGTCTGAATACGACGGAGCCTCTGTCATCAAAAAAGATGTCACCTCCCCGCCCACACTCCTGTCCTGTGTACACCCAAACACACACACACACACACACACACACACACACACACACACACACACACACATCTGACTCAGGAGGCCTAGGGTGGAAGCATGATGGGCCTTCTGAGCCGAGAATATAGAAGTAGAGTGCTTGGGTATCCATGCGCAAAACTCTGGGGTCAATCCCAGCACAGCAAAGCAATTGTATAGTGGTGCACACCTGTAATCTGAGCATTCGGGGGTTGAAGCCAGAAGATCAGAAGCTCAAGGTCATCCCCAGCTACATGGCCAGCCTGAGCTACCTGAGAGAGAGGGAGAGGCAGAGAGAAGATGGAAAATGAGAGAGAGAAGAGGGAGGAGGGTGGAGGAAGAATTGGAGAGAGAGGGAGTGAAGAAGAGCAAGGGAGGGAGGGAGGAAGAGGAGGAGGAGAGAGAGAATTGGAGAGAGGGAGTGAAGAAGAGCAAGGGAGGGAGGGAGAGAGAGAATTGGAGAGAGAGGGAGTGAAGAGGGAGAAGGGGTGGAGGAAGAATTGGAGAGAGAGGGAATGAGGAAGAGCGAGGGAGGGAGGGAGAGAGAGAAAGGGGGGATTTTAACAAGTTCCCAGATGCTGCTGGGGCTTCGGCTGGGGATGCTTTGAGAAGTGGTCCTCTAATTACCCCTTGGAAGCATCAGGCTTTGGGAACTGTGCGGGTGTATCCATTGGCTTATTAATCAGCTGCCCTCTGCCAGTCTGGAAGCCTGAGTGTTTCCCTTTACTCTGGGCTCTGTTTCTTCATCCCTGAGCCCTTGCCTCTTTGGAAACTCGAAGAAATGGACTGAGCCCCAACGGGGCCTGAGGAAATAAAGGAAGAAATTAGAGTGGAAAATGCCTTTATCCCATGGGTGCTCACGTCCCAGCACTTTCTGCCAGCTCCCTGTGTCTCTCCTGAGGCCGGAGGCAGCCACATACCGAAAAGAAAAGGGGAAAGAGGGGCTTTCCTTCCCTTGCACTCAGCTATCGCCAGTGGAAGCTGGTCCCACCATTTGCTGGGGAGGGTACAGTGTAGACTGAGCTCAAGGGGAAATAAAAGGTTGTCAGAGGTGTCAGGCACTTGTTGGAATCTCATGAGTGTGAGTCAGTCTGACAGGATGCACACGCATGTATGACTGACTGTGTGTAGATGGCACATGTTAATGAGCATTTTGCCCCTGCACATGTGACATGGATGAGAGTCTGCCTATATGTGCATATGTAGATCTGTGCTTGGATGTGAATGTTTTCGTGTGTGTGTGTGTGTGTGTGTGTGTGTGTGTGTGTGTGTGCACATGCACCCTCACTGCTTGCTTGCTCACTCCCTGTCCTCGGGCCACAGCCCAGCCCTTTGACTACTGGAGCATCTCATGCATTAGGCATGAGCCAGTCTCTAAGCAGGGCTCCCGATCAAAGGGAAGAGGCATAAATAAGCCCGGTGCAGGCTCATCTCGGCTGATTGGAGGCCCCGCCTCCCTCCATGCAGAGATGCTCAGATTGCCTTCTCACAGCCCAGTCCCAGCTCCCCACTGAGCCCCAGTCCTCAGCATCAAGCAGCCACTGCACAGCCACCCTCCTCCCCTGCAGTAAGGAGGGCAGAGGAGGGACACCGAATCTGCTACCCAGCCAGGACTATGGGGCTCAAAGGCTCATTTGCCAGAAACAGCAACAGAGTGACCCCAGGCTGGACCAGCCCCACTTCCATTCTCCCCGACCCCTTAATACTTCTCTGCAGTCAGCCACATTGTCCCAGGCGTGTGCCCATACTTCGCCTGTTTCTCTGCCATCCTCCTAACAGCCCTAGAAAACAGGTGAGTATTACCGCCTCATGTTACACACAGTGGAAGCAAGGCTCTGGGAGGCTAATTGACTCGCCTAACAGCAAATAAAAAAAAGTCAGAGCTAGGATTTGAACCACACCTGACTGGGAAAAAGCCTCTACCTTTTGTCCTTCTTATCAGTTTCCTGCCATGGAGCTGTGGTGGGTTGGGCCATGTCCACAACCCAGCACAGTCCTGGCACACTGGCCACACAGAGAACTAATAAAGTTTTTGAGTGTCTGGTGCTGTGGAAGGGACAAGATTGAAAGGTGGTAAAGCCAGGAGGAGCCGGTGCAGGAGGTAAGCAGTAGTAAGCACAGATAACAAGCAGGCAGTGCTCCCCACATACCCCAAGTTTAAAACAAGATCATTTATTTCTGTGGTTAGCACGTGCCTGGTTAGGCGCTACATGTACATAGAACTAAAGAGTGATGGCTCAGTCAGTAAAGATCTTGCCACGTAAACATGAAGACTTGAGTTCAAATCCCCAGCACCTATGTAAAAGCCAGGCATGTTGGCACCTAGCAAACACTGGGTGTGGGGGTAGATAGAGGAAGGCCTCTGTTCCTCTCTGGCCAGAATGCCCAGGCGAATCAGTAAAGCTTCAATGATAGACCCTGTCTCAAGAGATAAAGAACAAGTGAGAAATATACCAGATATTGGCCTCTGGTTTTCATATGCATGGGTACACACACACACAAATGTGTAGACACACACCCCAAATAAGTAAACGAAGCTCCCATGGATAAGAGTAGACCATAATCAAGGGAACAGCACGAAGCAGGACATCAGGGCCCCGAGCCCCTTGAGCTCAGCCAGCTGCTTGCAGGATGCTGGGTGTCTAGAATCTGCCCCTTGGCTCCGAAGGAGGTTTGCCGGGAGAATTGTCAGGGAGCAACAGACATCACAAACAGCGTCTCCTGTGCTGTCCTCCCTTCCGTCTTGGAAGATAAAAATTAATTAGGAGATGAAAAAGGAGGCCTTTGAAAGCACTGTTTGGCTGTAAAAATATGTAGGCAAAAATGTAAAGGAGGGTGTGGGGGAGGTGAGCTCTTGGCAGGGGAGCTGGGCAGCTTTGAAGGAAGAGAATGTTGGAAGGGATTCTGCTGGGATTGTGGCCTCTTTGAGTGGTGGAGCTGGGCGCTCTGCACAGTGGGTCTGCTGGGGAGGGGTAGTGGGGGAGCATGGGAGTCTGAATCCTCAAAAGCAGGGCTCCTCCTCCTCCCTGCCAGTGGCTGATCCCCCCCCTTATATGCCTCAACTGCAGCATCTTACCTGGAAGGGACATGGAGAGGCTGCCCTGCACACCCTAGGTGCCAGCTGAAGAGTGGATATCTCCCCAAGCTGGAGGGCTCAGGAGGCTACCCACACCTCATCCCCCAGTATCTTCAGCCCGCTCTCTGCTGCTGCCCTCCTTCCCTTCACAGCCCTAGATCTAGTTTACAGCAGAAGCAGGGCGGGAAAGCCAGGCAGTCGCCAGTACGGTCTAGCCCGATGCAATCAAGCACCATGCTTTCAAGTCAGAGCAACCAGGATGTGTCCTGGGTGGTGTCTCCGATAGGTGTCTCTGAGCAAGTTGTTTCACTGCTTCAACCCCCAAGTTGCTCACCTAGACAAAGTAGATACTGGTTCCTACCTGTGACCATTTACCAGGAGTCAGTGAGCTCCTAGGCCTTCAGCGAGCATCAGGGCCAGGGAATATCTTGTCCCCAGTTCCGCCTCCTGAGGCAGATGACTCAAGCAGAAAGCACCTTTGACACCTGGATTCTCCTTTCTCCAGGGTCTCTGAGTTTTGTGGTAGAATGTTTGCCTCTTATCCGACCATGTGCAGGACCATTCACACAGAGAGAGCTGAGGAGACAGGGAGTCAGGTCTTAGAAGGATTCTTTCACTGGGGATGCAGAAGCAGGTGAATTTCTATGAGTTCTGGGCTAGCCTGGTCTACACAGAGTTCCAGGTCAGCGAGGGCTACATTGTGAGACCCTGACTCCAAAACAAAAGAAAGGATTCTAGGAGATTGCAGAAAGGAAGGAGCAGGTACAGCCAAGGTTCAAGGATGGTAAGGAAGTCCCTGAAAATGCCTAAGCTTCAGAAGACTTCCCTGGACCTCAGTTTCACCTTCTGTAAACTGGGTATAAATGATGTCCTCAATGCCACAGAGTTCCTGAGATGATTAACAAGGGGATTCCTCGACACAGCTTAGAGGGCTTTCTGTTCTATAGGACACATCTCATGACATTGAATAAATAGTCTTACTATTTACTAACACAACTGGTGGCGCAGGCCCATCCACCTCAGAGACATGATTCTGAGGCCACCCTTTGCTTGCTTTGATGTAGAAAAAAAATTTTAAGCCGGTTGTCAGCATTTTGGAATCTTGAGACTTTTGCATTGGAAATATTCACAACTCCAGTCTCTTGAACATGTGAACGATCTGGCATCTTCAAGTTGGCACTCCTGCAGAACCGCTCCTGGAACACAGAGGCGATGGCTGGCTCTGGCTTCCAGTCTCGCCCAGACTCAAACCATCTCCCGTGCTAGGGCTGGCCTGTCAGCACTTGAGGTTCCGATCCATGTGTGCGTGTATGTGCATGTGTGCACACGCGTGTGTGCATGTGTGTGTGCTTGTGTTTGTGTATGTGTGTACACATGTGCATGTGTGTGTGTGTGTTTATGGATGTGTGTGCTTGTTTTGAGTGTGTGTGTCTGTGTGAGTGTGAGTGTACGTATGTGTGCATGTGAGTGTGTCTATGTGAGTGAGCTTATGTGGCCCTTGAGTTCAAGGGCATGAATCTTATGTGCATATGTGTGCAGGCACAGCACAGGCATCCTTCCTAAGGCTCCATTGTTTGGAGATCGAATTTCTTGCTAGCCTGGACCTTGCCACATAGGCTAGGCTGGGGCCAGTGAGCCCCAGGGATCCGCCTGTTTGATTCCCTAGCATTGGACTATAAGCCATGTGTCACCATACCTGAATTTTTTTTATGTGGGCTCTGGGCATCAAACTCAGGTCCTTTACCAACTGAGCCACCTCCTCCTCCATTTTGTGTCACTTATTTTCCGTAACTGTTCTGCACTATGAAGATTATTTCCTCTTTCTAAGTAGGAAAACTAGGCTTTAAGGAGAATTGAGGAGCCTTGAGGAATAATAATTCCAGCCACATAGAGAGCCTTAGGGTCAGAACTTTGTGCTCATTGCAGCCCTTCCTTTGCTGAGTTTGATGACAGGCAGGTGCAATAGCATCCTTAAAGGCCCCATTTTACAGACATGGAAGGGTGAGGCCCAGAGATGTGGTTGGCACAAAGAGCTGGCATTTGAAGACAAGCTAGTGTGACACTGGGGTCCATGCAGTAGAGCTGACCCCTTTGTGATCTTCCACCCACACCTGCAGTCCTCATCTCTAGGTCCCCTCTGAAGAAAAAGCCACAGCTCCTCTTAGGACTATAATAGCAGGGGCAGGGCATTCAGAGAGGCCTCCTGGTGCCCACAGAAATAAACCAGGAGAAGTGATTAACTGCTCCAGGACATGGCTCTGGTGGGGCCAAAGACTCCCCATCCTGGGACAGGCAAGCTAATTAATCTAAGAAAAGGTCTCTTCTTCAGAATGGAAAATACCCAGAGTCTCGCCTGGAATCACACTGCAGCTGCCTCTCTACACACATTCTCTGAGACTTGGTTGCGTTCAAAGCTGATAGATACGTGTTTATATATGCACATATAGCCCCATATACATTCTCTTGTACAGAAATGTTAAATTCTCAAGATTAAGTGTCTTCAGTTGGAGAAAATCAATTCACTTCTTTGAGGAGGCTGAAATGGGAGAGTCGTGAGCCTGGAACTTCCTTTCTTGCCAATTTTTCCTGATAAAAAAAAACGCATCTTCATCCTGGCAGATTGCCCTGTGTTGGCTGCTCCAAACGATTCCATTAATTGATTTAGGTGACTGGCTCTGCAGTAATCCTTATTAAGGCTCCCACCAGAGCCAGAACAGACAGATGACTCTGGGGCCATCGCATGTGGGACTCCACTCCCCAAGGAGGTGACGGCAGTGGTGATGGGGGCCCACAGAGATGAGAGGAGCTTTGCTTCTTTCTACGGTGGACATGTCATCAGGGGGGTCAGGGTTGTGCTCCAGAATCACTGAACTGTCCCAGGAGACTGTGGGCACGTGTATTTGACCATGGGACCCAGGGTCTGGGTCAAGAACAGCTAAGGGAAGCAGGTTGTAGAATTTCTGTGACAAAAAGCCAAAAACAGAACCCTGAAACTGGAAGGTGGAATTCTTGAAGGGCATTGTCACAGCAGGCTCCTTCCTGGTGTCATCTCCTGTCTTAACTGTCCCACGCTCTCCCATGTCCTTCCTTGTTCATCTATCCGCCTCAGTACATCCTCCAGACTCAACTGAGCTCCCTGCCTTGGACTACGATCTAAAGAAGTATGTCTGTTGGCCTCCCCAGGGGCTGTGGATAGGAGGGAAGGGAGAGTAGACAGTGGGGTTGGCACAGATCGGTGTTCTGACCACACTCTCAGGCACAGGAGTATGGCAGGCTCACAGAAAGGGCCACTGGTCACATTTGCCAAGACTAAGAAGCTCTAGATGACTAGTTTCATGGGGCAGCAAGTGGACATGCTGGGTGTAAGGTGGGGAGAGAGGATGGGTAGCTGATGGCTCGGTGAGGAAGAGGATGAGTAGATGGACACGTGTAAAAGGAACAGGCAAATAGAGGTGACAAGTTAGATGAGGAGTCAGAGCTCAATATCTAGTATGTGGACAGTGTCGGGGAGGGGAAATGAGCAGATGGCCCAGAAGAAGAGGAAAGGGATGGATATGTGTATGAGTGGATTAGCGGACTGGCTGGACTGATGCAGGCATGGTGGGGGCATGAGACTATTGGATGCATGTGTACGTGCATGGATTAACAGTGGATGAAATAACAGGTAAAAGCCTTAGGAGGTAAAAGAGAGTCTGGATGCCTCATTCAACCCTGGTTCCCACCTCTGTAGAAAACAGTTTGGGGAGCAGGAGGCAGGAACGGGAGGCAGCTGAGGAGCGGGAGTCTTTGAAAGGAGAAAAGCAGTCAGGTCGGAACAACCAGCATGCACGTGGATCTGAGGAGCGCGTGTCTGGCCAAGTGGGGATGGTTGGTTGGACTTGAATGATTTGGCTACAGGATGGACGTTTGTGGTTATCTATACACACAGCTCTATCAGGAACGGTGCAGCTCTTGGGAACATGCGTGTAAGAGGGTATTAGTTATACTGCTTACCAAATTACCCCAAACTTCACATCTTAAAACAACATCTGTCACTTGGCAGCTCGGTGGCCAGGAATCCAGTGGAGTTTTGAGAGCCCTCTGGCCCGAGGTTCCACACGGGGCTGTGATCCAGCCGTCAGCAAAGGCTGCAGTCATTCGAGGCATGGCCTCTAAGCCCATGGCATGAGTGCATGCTCAGTTCCCCTCTGGTCGCTGGACTGAGCAAGAGAAGTACTGTGTACTGAGTTGAGATGCCGTCCTCTGTCGCTTGCATGGGGATCTCTTAATCGATTCTGTGTGACAGTACTGTCACCACCACCTGGGAGAAGAGCTGAGGAGATGAAGACAAAGTCTTGTCACTCAGGGGTGCCACTCCACCCCTACCAGAGAGTGATCGAAAGCAGGCCAAGAGGTCTAGCCCACGCTCAGGAGGAGAATGAACAAGGGTGTGACCCCCGGGAGACAGGAGTCGTTAGAAACTGGGCAGTGCTAAGGAAGGCGCGTGCCAAGCAGGAAGAGGGGCCGGAGAAGCTGCCAGAGGAGAATCTGCATATCAGAAATTATCTGGAAAATGAGAAACATCTGGAGCCTCAGAAAAAACCAGAGATGAGAATCCTCTCTGAGGGGAGAGGTGTTAACAGGGGAGCACTTGGGGAGGAGCTGAGGTGGAAAGAAGACTGGAAGTTGGCCAGTTGCAGAGTTGGGTGAAGGCAGGTGGCTGTGGGGGTGGGGCAGCTGAGAGAGAACAGGAATGGTTGCAGCGAAGAAAGGTTGGGTGAAGCCTAGAGATCTGGTGCATCAGAACCCTTTGTGCACTGGCTTTGAGGCACGTGAGTTTGCAGGCAGGGAGCAACGACTTTGTGAAAGATTCCATGCTCTGTAGTACTCAGTGGTTCAATGCTGCTCTGATAGTCATTCCTATCTGTGGCCTCCTTCCCTGGGGCGTGCTGTAGACTTTGACCGCCAGTTTCAGGGCGCCCATCCCTTCCAGAGCCCAGAAGCACCCAGAGAGGAGAAAGTATATATTCCTCTCGGGCTCCCTGCCCGCTCTGGCAGCCATGGCCTGATCCCCTACCCTTCCCCCAGGCCTGTGCCAGCCTGTGGGAGGGCACCCATCTTGTCACGTGTACCAGAGCTGGGCTGGGTGCCAATCAGACAGGCTGACATCACAGAAAGCCACAGCCAGACTTGGAAACAGCCGATACAATGGGGCTCTCAGAGCCACCTCTTCCCCTGGGACTAAGGCAGGGCTGGTGTCTATTGAGACCAGGCAGCTGGCATACATCAAGTTCCCAGGAAGGTTTGTGCACAACCAGACAGCAGGTACACTTATGCACACCCCTCTCTCCTCTCTCCTGGTCCCAAGGACCTTCCTGAATCTTCCCAGAGCAGACACTGCAACCCACCCACCAGGCTGCTACCCCGCCTGTGGTCTCAGGCATGAAGCCAGCACAGGGATCTGCAGGCCACTACTCCCAGGAACCTGCCTTTTTCTCTGCTAGCAGCTCCCACTGCGTCTCTCTCAGTACTAAGAACAGACCAGAACCATGCTTCAGTCCTCTCCTGACACAGAGTGCAAAAAAAAAAAAAAAAAAAAAAAAAGCTGGAGGGCCAGCTTTGCCTGAAGTAACATGGGGAATCAAAATCCACTGAGCTTAACCTTCACGTGTGCCCCCTAGTGGTTACTTGGATGCAATGCAGCTGTATGGGTAGGCACAGGGATTGTCTCCAGAGGGTCTGGATTTGAAACACGGCTCTACCATTTCAACTCTGGATAGCCTTGGGTGAATTACTTAACAGTGTCTCAGCTTCCCCATCTGCAAAATGGGACTAATAACACGTGCTTCATGTGATCCCGGCGATCGATCGATGAGTTCATACAGATAAGGCCCTTAGAACAAGGTCTCTGCTTGTTAATTCCCTGACAGATGTTGGAGAAAACTCATGTTGAAGAAGTCAGTCTGAGAACAGAGACTGTAGCTAGGTTGGCAGAATGTCCGCCTCGTATACATGAAGCGCTGTTCAATCCCCAGCACCACACGAACCAGATGTGGTGGCACGCACCTCTAATCCCAGCACTTGGAAAGCAGAGGCAGGGGGATCAAAAGTTTAAAGGCACCCTCAGCTACCTAAGGTGTGTGAGGCCAGCCTGGGCTAGCCTCAAACCTGTCTCAAAGTTTAATTAATTAGTTCCAAAGGGCTACTAGGAAGGAAGCCAGAGTCTGAACCCCAGCTTTAGTGCCTTGCAACTGTGCCCAGCACCACCTCACCTCTATACCCATGCAATGGTGGTGCTCCCCCACCCTACAGAATACACCCAGAGTTGGATGGCAGGAGCCATGCTGAGTGACCAAAGGGAGTGGAGCATGGGGGAGGGGCTCCATTACTCTTGGTTTAAATGTTCCCCTCTCTCGCCACCCAGAAATCCAAGATCTCCACCTTTGAGAAGATGTGGGCCTTCATGAGCAGCAAGCCCTCGGCTCTGGTGAAGAACAATGAGGAGGGCATCCAGCGGACACTCACAGCTGACTACGCTCTGCTCATGGAGTCCACGACCATAGAGTACATCACACAAAGGAACTGCAATCTCACCCAGATCGGCGGCCTCATCGATTCCAAGGGCTACGGCATCGGCACGCCCATGGGTGAGCGAGCTGGGCGAGGGGAGAGGGCTGCACTGCAGACACAGGATCTTGAGCCCCTCCACCCTCTGCTTACAATGGCTCCCCAGAGTGGTGTCACTGAACTTGGGAAGGTGATGTTTCCTCAGCCAGGAGCAGAGGGATAGAGACACAACCCTGGCATGATCAGGCCTGGCCTTGAGGACAGAGACAGCCTAGCCTTCCCTTGCCCTCTCCCTGTTGATGCAACACACACACACACACACACACACACACACACACACACACACACACACACACAGGCCTCCCCACCAAAATACCTTACCTGGACGTGGACAGGGGGCCTTATAGAAAGGAATCCCCTTTTTAAGCTTCAGAGGCAACTCTGGTAAACCGCCCCCCACTGACCGCCCCTCCCCCTCCACAGGCTCCCCCTACAGGGACAAAATCACCATCGCCATTCTGCAGCTGCAGGAGGAGGACAAGCTGCACATCATGAAGGAGAAGTGGTGGCGAGGCAGCGGGTGCCCCGAGGAGGAGAACAAGGAGGCCAGCGCACTGGGCATCCAGAAGATTGGCGGCATCTTCATCGTCCTGGCTGCCGGCTTAGTCCTGTCCGTGTTGGTGGCAGTGGGCGAGTTTATATACAAACTCCGCAAGACAGCGGAACGGGAGCAGGTGAGGCCCTGGAGGAGGCTGCGTTGGACAGGGAAGGAAGGCAAGGACAAGACTAAGCTGGTTTCGTCCTCCTGAGGGCATGCACTCCGACTGTCTCATCTCACCATCCTGTCCACCCCCCTGCATCCAGTCCACCAGGATCCAGCCAGCTCTCCTCTGTCCTGACAGCGCATGTTTTCCCATCAGCCCCTACTCCACTCCGACCCAGGCCAGTGTGCAGCCCAAGCTATGCCCCAGCCTCCACACTGCTGACACACCTTTTCTGTCAATCCAACCTGGAGGTGGAAGGAGCCTAATTCCATGCCTTCTATCCACGTGGCCTCCTAAGCCTCTATCGTTTCTCTCTACATTGGCTGCCCCCGCCCCCCGCTACCCCCAGGCTGACTCCCAGCCTACGGTGCCTCCTGCCTGCCACGGTTCTCTACCACCATCTCTGAGCTCCAGAGCAGCCAGTCCCCTGTTTCAAACTTAATTCAAACCATGTCAGCTCCCCTCTTAAAAACCCCCAGGGTAATTGTTGAAGCTGGGTGACAGAGGCCCAGGAGTTCATTATATTGTACAGTCTGCTTTTGCATATATTGAGAAATTTCCATAATGAAAAGTTTTAAAAAAGCAAAGTTCTGAGGGATGGCCCAAGTGTGCAAACAGTAAAGCTAGCCTTTCCCTGCCTGATTAATTCAAGCGTGGTCGGTTGGGGCAGGAGCCCCGGGTCCCGTGGCAAATTAGAAGCATGGAGAGAGAGTTTTAAGTGCTAATACCCTGGCCTCGCTCCCAGAGAGTCTGTTTTAATTGGCCCATGGTAGAGCCTAACTCTAGAGTTTGAAGAAGGCCCACGGGGTGATTTAAACGTGCACCTGAGCCAAGAGCCTTTGGGTTAGGGAGTCGCCTCTCCCGGCAGAAGTTCAAAAGCATCCCAGCCCAGTGTGGCTGCCGCTGGGTCACAGGCAGAGGGCTCATTACAATCAGTGCCTGATAGATCCATCAAAATGGACTGGAGTTGTTTAACAACCAGCAAGGCTAAGTCAACCAAGAGAAGGGAGAGACAGCTCTGGCTATGTGAGTTAGCCACCGCCTAAGGGGAGCTTGAAAAGGTACAATCCCAGAAGGCCACTCCAGGGGAAACTGAGTCTCTGAAACCGGCTCTGCGGCTGACTAGCTGTTGTCTGAAGTGGCCAAGGATATGGGTTGTTTAATTCGCAAGGATGTTTGTTTAGGTATGAACCACAACATAAAAGACTGGGTAAATGCCTAAATGTCCAACGGGGAACAGTTAAAACTTAGGATACGTTGAGAAAGAGCAGTTGCCAGAGTCTTTAGGAATCCCTGTTAAGACTGAACCGAATTCTAAATTACAGGCTCTTTCCCATCCCTCTCCCTCACCTCGTCTCACACGACTCCTTTTGAGTCCATGACATACCCGGCATGTTTCTGCCTCAGGACCTTTGCACATGTCGGTTCACCTACCTGGGCCTGAACTACACCATATTCTTAGCTGCATCTGGCATGTAGATTTTAACTCATATCACCTCCTTAAATAGCCTTTTCTCATCCCCACTCGTCTCTTCCACATCATGACTGTAACCTTTTCTTCTTTAATTTCATGTTCATTGGTGTTTCGCCTGCATTTATGTCTGTGTGGGGGTATCGGGTCCCCTAGAAATGGATTTACAGACAGTTGTGAGCTGACTTACGGATGCTGGGAATTGGACCTGGGTCCTTGAAAGGGCAGCCAGTGTTCTCCAGCCCCATGGCTTTAGCCTCTTCATAATAGCCATGACTGGCTGGAGGATTTCCTTATGCACATGCTTGCTGTCTGTTCCCGTCCCATTGCTAGATGACAGTTCCCAGATCCTGGAGTCCTCACCTTCTTCGACACCACTCCCTGCCTCATGCCCAGCATGTAGCCTTGTATGTAGGAAACACAAAATGCAAAAAGGCAGGCTAAAGAGACCAGTGTCCTACATAGAGCAGGAAAGGGAGGGGGCTTGTCATCACTAACAAGAGGCCTCCATTCCCCTGGACCATAACCTACATACCCCATCGATGATGCTTCATAGCCTTACTGTCTGAGTTGGGCCATCATCCTGCCCCACTGGGCACCATCTCAGTCCAGGTGACCCCAGTAGTTGATCTTAGGAGCTATGGCCATTAAACCCCTGTGGGGATGCCACACTCCTACTGTCCCTCTGCTAGCTTCAGGAACCATGTTCAGAAAGCCCTCAAGTAGACCTATTCACCAGGCCCCCGCCTTAGACACAGGCTGAGCAGGAGACAGTAGTTGGAAGGCCCACCGGAACAGGTCACCCAAGGTGTGTCTCAAGGGCTTCTGCAGCCCCAATTCCAGGTCAGGCCTAGTGTAAGAGAGGTTGGATTCATGGGAGGAAAACCTTAGAGTCTAGTGGAATCCCCCAGCAGGCTCATAAGAGCTCCTTAGGCTCTGAGTGCAGGCCATTCAGGCTGCTGTGGACTTCTCTGTGAAGCACAAAGATGATACCATCTGCCCCTCCCCCTTAGTCTACAGAGGACTTCCCAGTCATCTTTCTGAGGCTCGAGATGTTGGGATGTAGGTGTAAAAAGGCGCGGGTGGCGTTGTGGTAGTATCAGGAGGAGGAGAGGATCTGTCTCACCCTACCTCTTGTCCCTCCGCAGCGCTCTTTCTGCAGCACAGTGGCCGACGAGATCCGCTTCTCCCTCACCTGCCAGCGGCGTCTCAAGCACAAGCCACAGCCTCCTATGATGGTCAAGACAGATGCGGTTATCAACATGCACACCTTTAATGACCGAAGGCTTCCAGGCAAGGACAGCATGAGCTGCAGCACCTCGCTAGCCCCTGTCTTCCCTTAGACTTGGGTCCAGCGGGGACTTCAGGCCCGGTCCACGCAGAGGAAGGCAAAGGAGACCCGAAAGGACATCCTCATCTCATGCTGGCCTTGGGGATGGAGCTGCTGCCCGCATCCGGCTGTGAACCATCAGCTCTTACCTACCGGGGAAACCCATGGGCCCTCAGCAGCTGCTTGGGCTTCATCTCCTCTTGTCTTTTTTGTGGCTTTCTGAAGCTGTGAAGGCCAGCGGAAGCACACGCCTCTCAGGCTGCACTCACCGACCATCTCCATAGCCAGCTACTTCGGCCAGGGCTCTGCAGAGGCCTCGGAACACCAGAGATAGCTCTTACACCTCCCTCCCTCCCCTCAAGTCCAGGCCTTCTAGCACGCACCCATGAGAGCAGAGACTCCAGCTCAGAACGCCTTGAGGGTGTTCTGAGGAGGCCACCAGTGGGAGCCCCAAGGCAGCCATCCATACCTGGACAGAAGCAAAGCTTCAGCCCTTAAGGGCTATTCACCTGGGTCTGCCCTCCCCAACGTGGCTTCGCCGACAGCAGCCCCTCGGCAACACGAAAAGAGGTGTGGGAAGGAGGGGGGTTGGCATGGGAGAAGGGGACACTCGGACGGAGACTGCCGTCTCAGATGCTTCGGGTCAGTGTCCCTGAGCCACGAGCGTTTAGAGAGTCCCCAGGAATGCGAACGAAAGTCGTAGTCACAGCGAATTCTCCACATCTGCACAGAGCAAAGAAGGTGCCCTCCTTCATAAGGAATGTCCGAAGACTCAGTTGACATTGGAAAGTCTGCAGAAGAAATGTGGGCTCCATGAAAACCCCACAGGCCCTTGAACCAATAGGACAACTTCTTTGCCAGCAATAGGGACCCTGGGTCCTCTACCATCTACTCATTGGTGATTTCCTGTCCCGGCCATTTGAGTTTGGCCTCCCTTTGTCATCTTGAAAAGAGAAGACCGGCCTCAGCTGAAATGTGAGCCAAGCCACAGCTCCTCAAAAGAGGAATTGCTGTCCCCACACCCACCCCCCACTGCACAGACTAACTTTGGGGTAGGTGGGAGAAGGCAGATGGGACCCAAAGAACTTTTTGGTTATGCCCAACCTAATGATCCCCCTAAAGAAAGCCTTCAGGGGCAGGATATGAGACGTCCAGAGGCCCCCAGGATAGTGAAGGAGTAGCTGCCTCCTGGAAGATTAACCAAAGACCCAACACAGAGACACAAGGCCATCCTGGTCCTGGTCTCTTTTCTGGAGCAGCTATGGTCTTAGGAGATTTAAGGGAGACCCAGAGGAGAAGCCAAGGGAGGGGACAGCCAAAGGGGTGAGCAGATGACCCATTGGTTCCATCTCTGGGAGTTAGAAACTGTAATGGTCATAGAAAGATTCAGATGTGAGGGGTTAGGCAAAAAGTGTCCTTACAGAGAGCATGACAGGGCCATTGGGGCCCCCACAGCTAAGGGTGGATGCTGATCTCTGATCAGGGACCAGGGTGGGCAATATGGGTTGAGAACTGAGAACTGAGGACACCAGTCACCCACACTCCCTCACTTTTCTGGTGCTGCCAGGGGGTCCAGGCTTGGATGAGTTACATCTAAATCTCAAGTCTTCTCAGCAGAGATGAAGGAACCCCTTCAGTCAATCACGGGACCCCCATGTGGGCACACGTGATCTTTCCCACCACGCTGGTTCTCAGGAGCTCTGGCTGACTGGCTGCACTGGGGGAGGGGGGAAAGAGAGACTTGCAGTCAAGCCCAGGGCACACAATGATAGGAAAAGCCATGCTGGCTGGAGAGAGGAGCCGCACAATCTGTGTGTTTGCTTTCTGTGTGAGAGTTTCAGGAGCTGGTTTTAATGGACACCATAGCAGGCAATACTAAGGGCCCCCTTTAGGACGTACGTGTGTGTGTGTGTGTGTGTGTGTGTGTGTGTGTGTGTGTGTGTATGTGTGTGTAATAGGAAAAGAGCTCAGTCAGGACCTGCAACAGAGTCTCATCTATGTAAAAACGAGAGAAGCCATGTGGACATGGGGCTCTGGTGAGTATATGATGGATATAAGCATGAATAAATGTGTGTATGAGTGTGAATGTGTGAATATGTGTATGAGTGTGTGAAGGTGTGTGTGAATGTGTACGTGTGTGAGAGCATGTGTGTGTGAGTGTGTGTCTATGTGAGAGTGTGGGGGGGGGCACCTATGTACTGAATGGCAGAGGATGGGGGCCAATACACAACCTGCAGTATAGCCAAATACTTGTAAAAGGAGAAGCCATGTCATCAGAGGTCCTTGTGTGAGTGCCTGTGCACACACACTCCTATGCAGGCTTGTGAGCCCTGAAGACAGCACGGGAGGGCAGACCAGACTGCTGTGCCCATTAATGTTTGTACTGTACAGGAGGAGTCGTAAAAATGGAGCGTGCGTGCATGTGAGTGTATGCATGCTTGCGTGGGTGCGTGTACTCATACCCATATATGTGCAGACATGTACCTAAATTCCAATTTGCATCCTGAGTTGAGGCAGCAGAGCAATCAGTGAGGCAGGGTACCAGGGTTTGTTTGCATGCCTGCTATGGGAGGAATCATTTGCCACAGCTTTCCCAAGGCTTCATGGGAAAATGCATGGGGAGACACCTTCTGGGGCTCACCTTCTGGGGTGATGCCTTCTCCTTTGCTGTTCATAGAGTGTCCTGTTGAGAGGGGAAACCTTCTTCTTCCTTCCTTCCTTTCTTAAATCACCCCTGCTGACAGGATTCTAATGAAACCATTGTCCACTCCGTTCTCATCCACTGTAGTCCTTAACCATTGTCTTCTGTTGTCCAAAACCGTTTTATAATACACACCCACATCCGTGTCCATATCACACGTGTGCTTTTGTGCATGACACTGCAGACGTGTCATGTTCTTCTAAGGCTATGCACATATGTAGACTGTGATGAGAGAAGAGGCGGGGCGTGGTCGGTGGGAAAGATGTTCATAGAGGTAATGAGGGTTGGGTGACAGCAGTGGGGGGACTGGATGACAGCAGTCAGGGGGATGGTTTATAGACGTTTTCCTGGAAGAGGGGTGGTGTGCTGCAGGATCTCCCCTCCCACCCGAGCCTTATATCCAGAGGTGTGACTAATGCTTGCCTTCTGGCTGAAGTCCTGTGTTTGTCCTAGAGACCAACCCAGTGCCAAGCACCCTGGAGACCACCCTGCCCAGCTGAGCCGTGTCTCTGCCAGGGTAGGTAGGGAAGTTAATCAAGAGGGGGATAGAGCATTCAAATGGAAACCTGTCCCAACGCCCTAAGGGGTGCACAGAGCTGAGACCTGAGCAGACAGATGCTCTGAAGAGCAAATGGGAAATAACAGAGGTTGGTTTGGATGGGGCAGAAGGGGCATTCCTGAGCAGGTGCCTGGCTGGCCAGCTCTGTCTAATCCTATAAGGCCAGTCCTGAATAGAAGGATGCCTCACACCACGATGCCTGGGTTCGAGCTCCACCTACATATACTAGCCCTGTGGAGGGGCAGCACTCACCCTGTCCAGGCTCTGGTGGGGGGGCTACTGGACAATGAGCCTCCTTCTGCCTCTACCTTCTGCATCTGGTTTCTCTGCTATAGAGAGATGGTGAAATTTGAGCACTCTGTGGGGGCTCGAGGTGGCTCCCCTCGAGGGAAAATGAGGTGTTGGCCAGTGAGTTGGACTTAGAATTCCTGAGGTAGGAGACTGCCCCACCTCAGCCTGGACTGTCACAGCTGGAAGAGCACATCCTGGGCCCTGTCCTTGTGGCATGCAGTGGGGGGAGGGGCATGCTGATTAAATATCTCCAAGAGAAAGCCGAAGTCAGACCAGGCCCTTGTTCACCAAGAACCATCTGTCCCTTCCTACTTACCTTCCTTTCTGGTGCAGGGAGGGCTGAAAGTGGGGTGCAGCTGCTGCTGCTCCTTCATGCCACATGAGGCCATGCCACAAACACACACACACACACACACACACACACACACACACACACACACACCAAAGCCATTCTCTACTGTAGGCACCAGCACCTGAACGCGACAAGCTCCATGGTCCACCTCTGGAATTGCCCTGCGTGGATGCCCACCTGGAAGGGCCTTCATGTCATGGACAAACAGCTATATGGAGTTAACATCCGGGATCCACCCAGTCCAGTGGACAGATTTGAAAATCGGGTCCAGTCCTGTGTAACTCTGAGTAAGATACATCTGGATGTCCCAGGTTGTTGGGGCAGGGTGCACATCTGGAATAGGCCTAATCACTTGCCATTGTGGAAGGGGCCTTGCCCTCTTGTCTCCATGTTCTGGAGTTGAAATTTTAGAGCTGAGGTATACATGAAGTCACAGAATTGTTTTAGATAGAAGGCTAATGTTCTGTACTATATATATATATATATGAATGTAAGATATATATATGCTTATATATATGCACAGTGTATATATGACCCACAACCCCTGTGTATACAACCCTTACCTGCACGTCTGCACACAAAGTGTACAGAACCCAGCCAGTATGGGTGGGGACCCAGTGAGAGACGGGGGCTGCAGCAGAAAGGTCAGGTTTACACAGCCCTCTAGAATAAGCTGGGCCTTGCCAGCATCAACACTATGGACCATGTCAAAGAAGGCAAAATAGCATGGAGCTGACAGGTGAACCAGGGAAGGGACCGCCATGGGTGAGGAGTCTCCACCTAGGAGTTTGTCTAAGGCAGGACAGTGGGCATATCTGGGAAACATGGCCTTGCTAGTCCTTGATCCCTGAGCCAACATCACAATCTAATCCCAGTATCTAGTGCTAGAGAGAAGATGGAGGGAAAGGGAGGCATATTCCCCAGGCCTGTCCTTATCCCTCCTGAGAGTGACCTAGAAGGTGTCAAGTTGCATCTGAAATCGCCCAGATGTCAGAGGATCCTGGGTGGCAGAGGCCTCACCTATGCAAGGTGCCCACACATCATGGCTAGAGTGTCTCTTTTGAAGAGAAAGGCCTGAGGGCACTTCCAACAAGCTCATCCAGCATCATGATAACCGAGTTATGAATCTAGTTCTTCTACTCTCGCCTTCTAGAATAGAGGCTCCCAGGATAGGAAGAGCCATAGATTCAGATGCTAGCCAAGAGTCTGCCCCAGTTCATTCTGAGACAGGTACAAGGTGGGAGGGAGCTATCAAGGAACCGGAGAGATTCAAGATGGCAGAGCCTGGCCTTGCACAGCCCTTACTGTCTGCCAGTCCTCATTGCTCGTCTCCCAACAGGACAGCTGGTAGAGAGCCCCTGTCAGGTAGGTCACAGACCTCTGTCCCTGCCACACCTGGATCTGTCTGTTGCCAGAGGCCTTCAGCCCCTTCCTGGGTCCAAGCATCTCTAGAGTGTGCTGGGAGAGGAGACCTGGGCTTTGCTTTTGTGTGGTCTGCAGTCTGCCCTTTGCTTCAACCCCAGCCCTCAGGCCATCTGCACTTAAAAGCCAGGCCTGCTCCTGCAAGCCACGGCCAAGCGCATCTAAATCTCCAGCTGCCGCTGATGAGGGTCCTGTCCTGGCTCCACAGAGACCAGAGGCTCCAAGAGCCCTCACGCCACTGTGCTCTGAAACCCTAGTTTATCCCGCCTGGGCTGACTTCCTGGCTGGGCCTCCGTGGTGGGGACCTCAGCTCCCAGCTCTTGGGCTGAGCCCCAAGACAGCACCATGGGACTCCAAGAGCCCTGGCCTGTCCCACTACCCAGACCAGAGTGCCTGGACGCCCCCTCCCCCACCTCCCACTCAACAAGGTTCCCACACACTGGTCTCTGGGCCATTCAGGGGGTGCCCTTTGTGGACATGCAGAATTTCTATGAATATAGTTTTTTGTAAACATTTTGTAACAATTTGGGTTTCATAGTAACTGTGTTACTTGCCAATCATTCTAAGCTGATGTAAATAAATTTCCAAACAAATCTGATTATTTTCCTTTTTAAGACACTGTGATATATCAAAGTGCACAGTTTGCTGTATGAAGTAATATGGTTTTAAATTTTAAATAAATGTTTTTAGAAAATTGGTCCCTTCCGGAGGTGTGTTTTCTGTCCCTCATCTCCCTTCAGAACCAGAGGTCACAGGCGGTCCCTGCTGGCCATCTTCTTCCCAGGGATGACAGGTCTCCAGAGAAGGACACCCTGTTCTGAGCAGGGTAGCTACTTCAGGCTCCTGATTCCATTTCAGACATCAGGGTGCCAGTGTCACCTCGAGACTGGCTGATCTCTGTCCTGTCCTCTCTTGGATAATGTACCTCAATAACACACCATCGTCACAGGTTCTGAGCTGCTGTGACCCTAGGTGATCCGGTCCCTTTGGTCTTAGCTGATGGGGTTAATTGTATCTCACCTAAGCTATTCTCGGCTGGGAGGGAAAAGGCCCTGCGGGTGACTCTCTGGAGATGGACATTTGATGTCCCAGTTCAGGGTGATTATTTCAGGCAGGAAGACTTGGCTGTCATCGGAAGAAATGAGAAAGCCAAGCCAACCTGGGTGGCTGAGGAATGGCTCCTGAGACAACACAGACTGTTGCAGTGAGAGTCGCCTCCTTCCCTTGAGCCTGGCACAAGAACTTGGAAGGAGAGACACGGGAGTTGCAATCCAAGAGTCTAGAAGTCTAGATTGAAAAGCGGCTACCAACCACAACCCCTGTCATAATTGTGTCTCATTGTCCAGGAAGCTGGATGTGAATGTTGCTATGTCTTGGATGTGTTTTAAGAGGTTCGTGTGTTGGGAGTCGGGGTTTTGGTGGCTAGGTTTGAGAGTGCCTATGTGGAGCATTTAAGAGCTAAGTCTGTAGTAGGAGAGATGGCTCAGCGGTTAAGAGCACTGGCTACTCTTCCAGAGGTCCTGAGTTCAACTCTTAGCACTCACAACTGTCTGTAACTCCTGTTTTCAGGGATCTGACACCCTCACACAGACATACCTGCAGTTAAATCACCAACACTCATAAAATAAAAACACATAGATTATTTTTTTAAAAAAGCTAAGTCTTTAGATCAGTTGGGAGAAGGGTGTACCCCTCAGAAATTCCTGTAGGAAGATTGTTGTCAAAGCTCTCTCTGTGCCTTGGTGTTCAATGTGACATCTTGCCACCCCCTGAGCCCCAACGCAAGTCCTGCCAGTGTCGTCGACCATTATATGGCCCTCACTAAAGCCAGATAAGGCACCCAGGAAGCCTCTGAGCCTCCAAACTATGAGATCCAATAAACCTCTGTTCTTTATAAAGCTCAGTCATGTTAACCTGGCTAATACACAGAGGAAACTGGTCTTTGCAGGGAAGTAAAAGGCTTCAGACACACACGGAGACTGGATAAGTGGCTCCTGGGCCCTTGAAGAAAACTTTCTCTGCACACGGAAGCAGAGAATTCCCTGGGGAGAACATGTGCTCTGTCAACATGTTTATCACAGAGGAGACAGCCCGGGAGACAGCCTAGAGCCAGCTGGGGTGGTGGGGGAAATGTCAGTAAGCCTGAGCTGCAGGGGGATGGAGGGAATCTGATGGTGAGCTGTGAACAGCAGGGAGACTAAAAGGGGGCAAGGTGTATTGGTTTCTAGAGTAGGAGAGGCCTAGGGTCCTGAGTGAGGCTCTGAATCTCTTCCTTCAGACCCCAGGCAAGTTGTTGGTCTCTTTGAACCCCAGTTTCCTCATCGATCAAGCAGTCCCACAGCAGACACTGTCAGCACTATCTAACCATTACCAGACCAGTGCTTTGCCTGAAGCTTTGCTCTGGTGCAGGGGTCCAACCAAAGACGTTGAAGACTTGATGGCTGCACACCCCAGCCCTCTTGACCTTTAGTCGAGAACTCTTGCGTCACACAGGTCTGCCCGAGACTGTCTCAGACACAGGCTCACACTGCCTGTTTCTTCCTGCACTTTGTTTCCCTTAGATCGTGTTTGGCATGGCCACTCAGTCTGCTAGGCTCTGGATATAGGGGAATCTGAGATAGAGGCCTGACTCCTGCGGAGTTGACAGTTGGGCCTTTGGAAGTGAAAGACCTCAAGGTGTTAGGGCCTTGTTTCCAATCCAGATGAAGGTTTGTTTCAGGCCGGGGCTGCTGCTCTGGAAGCCATCTCTGTGGGGTCTCCACATCCTGGATCCTGTGTGGGGCTGAGGCAGGCAATAAATCCCCTCAGTGGAGCTGGTCCCAGCATGGGCCACCCAGCAGAAAGGCCTCATCAGCGGCCTCATTTGCATAAGATAATGAACCCGCAGTAAAAATAGGAATAGAAAAAAAATGGCCTGGCAACTTTGTTTCCACAATGACAGATGCTTCTTAAATACTTAGCTTCTGTTTTCCAGAGGAAGTCCCCAGGGGCAGGATCTAGTCCAGCCTGCCATCCTATCCTATCCCCCAGCCCTGACTTCCTCTCCTAGGCCCGCTGCTGGGCACAGAAGCAAGGGACAGGAGCCCAGCTGAGGGTCAGAACATGGCTTTTGGATTTCTTCCTTCCTGTCCATGTGAACGCCCCAAGGCAGCAGAGGGGGTGTTCCCATCACACAGGAGAAGCACCCCAATCCTGTGGGGTGTGCAGAGTCACCTGCCAAAATCAAGGCAGAAGTGAGAGGATTTGATACTTAAGCCCCTGCTCCGAGTCCCCGTCATCTGTCCTGGTTGCCTTGGAGATGGCTTATATATTGTTGACTTCTGACAGGCCAGACCTAAACAAGCAGTTTACGCCATCCGAGTGGACAGTCCTCACAATCACATGTTCCACAGATGAGGTAACTGAGGCTGAGGATAGACAGTAGATTGTTCAAGGTGATGGAGCTGGAATTCTTGCATAAAATACTAATGTCTTCAATGAAGGGATGGATGGATGGATGGATGGATGGATGGATGGATGGATGGATGGATGGATGGATAGATGAGCAGCACCCCTCTACTTCACCCCTACCATGGCTTCCTTGGCTCTACCTCACCCCTATCATGGCCTCCTTTCTCCTTACTCTCTGCTGGTCCTAGAGTAAAGCCCGGTATGCTCACCCCCCAGGACTTCTTCTCCCAATGATGGACAGCTATCTTTCAATCCAACACCTTTCTGTTCCTCCTTACCTGGCTGTGGCTCCACGTTAAACAAAAGGCCGACACTGTAGCCCTTAGAGTTGTGGGTGCCTCTCCTTCTACTGGCTGTTGGGATCTTGCCTGACCATTGCTAGGTAATAGGAGAGGAAGATAAGTATTTCAGGACGCTGACGGTTCACACAGACTCTGGGATTCCCGAGCCTGTGTCTCACCATTATATTTAGTGACTGCTCTCTTTCCTCAAGTCACACTCGATTAGACAAGTGGTGGTCAGAGCCAAGCCACTTCACTGCCCTGGGAATTACAATTACACAGGCTTGAGAGCTTAGCATAGGCCTGCCCGTTGGGAAAGTTGAGGGCAGACCTGCCTAGTGAAAAATCCTCAACCTCTACCGGCTGTTTGCTGATCGTGTCATAGTGCAACATGGAAAGTTCTGGAAAAATCTGAGGGAAGTCAGTGGTTCTCAACTAGGGGGCCATGACCCTCTTGGAGGGGATTTGAATGACCTTTCCACAGGGATCCCATGTCAAATATCCTGCATATCTGACATTTATGTTAGATTCACAATCCTGTGTATCAAAATTAAAGTTATGAGGTAGCAATGAAAATAATTTTGTGGTTGGGAGTCACCACAACATGAAGGACTGTATTAAAGGGCTCTAAGAGAATTTGTCTGTGAGTCCGAGTGGACAAGGGGTACAGAAGCCCCCTTCCCACTCGCATCTGGAATGCTCCTGTCATGAGAACAGAGCACATGTTCTCCCCAGAGAATTCTCTGCTTCTGTGTGCAGAGAAAGTTTTCTTCAAGAGCCCAGGAGCCACGTATCCAGTCAGTCTCTGTGTGTGTCTGAAGCCTTTTACTTCCCTGCAAAGACCAGTTTCCTCTGTGTATTAGCCAGGTTAACATGACTGAGCTTTATAAAGAACAGAGGTTTATTGGATCTCATAGTCTGGAGGCTCAGAGGCTTCCTGGGTGCCTCATCTGGCTTTAATGAGGGCCATCCAGGTATGTCATAGCATGGTTGACAACACTGGCAGGACTTGCATTGGGGCTCAGGGGGTGGCAAGATGTCACAATGAACACCAAGGAACAGAGAGAGCTCTGACAACAGTCTTCCTACAGGGACTTCTCAGGGGTACACCCTTCCCCCAACTGATCTAAAGACTTAGCTCTTTTTAAAAATAATCTGTGTGTTTTTATTTTATGAGTGTTGGTGATTTAACTGCAGGTATGTCTATGTGAAGGTGTCAGATCCCTGAAAACAGGAGTTACAGACAGTTGTGAGCTGCCATGTGAGTGCTAAGAGTTGAACTCAGGACTTCTGGACGAGTAGCCAGTGTTCTTAACCACTGAGCCATCTCTCCTACCACAGACTTAGCTCTTAAATTCTCCACATATGCACTCTCAAACCTAGTCACCAAAACCCCGACTCCCAACACACGAACCTCTTAAAACACATCCAAGACATAGCACCCTCCTTCCCCATAACTCACAGTCTCAAAACTCCAGCAACTCATCTCCTGAAAGAGGAGGATGGCCAAGTATTTCCCAAGATCCACCAGCTGAGGATGAGGATGAGGATGAGGTTCCAGCAGTCTCAGGACCCAGTGTCACCAGCTCTGTGCCCTCCTGCATGACCTTCTAGCCCTAGGTGTCCAGAGGACACTCAGAATCCCCATCCCCTCCCGTCTGAGGGTTGATCTAAGAGGTCTTGGTGCCTGACGCTTTAGCAAGGGGACTTGTCATAAATAGTAATAACAAATAAGAAAATGTCAGTTGGGACCCCTGCATGCCTCTCCTGCTCACAAGATTCACCTCACACCACTCTCTGAGCTCTGGGATCCTCTCCCCATTCTGCAGATGTAGGAAGTGGGAGAGAGGAATCACCCACATTGATCCAGTAGGCAGCAGAAGGAGACTCCGGTCTGAAGCCTCTCGTCTGTAGACGTGGCGAATGAAAAGCTAACCGAACAAAGGAGTGAACTGGAGAGCAGGCCACAGCCAAACTATTTAGACACCACACGGGGAGGGGAGGGGGTGGGGATCCAAACTTGATTGGGCCCCAAAATGTGAATTACTAATTACAGTCGCTCACAGGAACGACCTACCATTTACTCCTAATTGCAGTGCAACCCAATAACAATTATGCACATCAATAAATGTGTCAGATTAACTTGGTTGCAAGTTTTATTTGACCACTGACACTAAACCCCATTTGCTGGTTGCTCTAAGCCGAGAGGCTGTGGTCACCCGGCCTGGTCCAGCCCGTCCAGCTCATGGAGGATCCTCGGAGGCTGGAAAGGAAGTAGAAGATGAAAGAAGAAGAAAAAGCAGGTTGGGTCTGGCTCTAGGAGCTCCAGGAGCGCGCCTCAGCAGGGGGTCTTTGCAGGGTGTGCAGCCTCATCCCCGGCCTCCCATCCCTTCCCCCGATGCCAAAGGCAGCTTCCTAATTAGAACATCCATAACCCTCAGCATCTGCTCCAAGAGAATTCAGCTGCTGCTCCGCGACGGAGAAGTCCATTAACTTTATTGCGCAGAACGTCAGACGTGCTTCTAGACAGAGCATCACTGCCAAGTGAGATAAACTGCCCGGACTTGCCAGAGGGATGGGCCTCAGCTGGGACTTCCGGTACTCTCTCCTCTCACTGTCCGATGTCCCGGGTAGTCATATTATGCTACCTTGGAAGAAGGGAGCCAGAAAGACGGTGACTTCGAAACACAGGTGCAGCCCAAGCACCCGGCCATCAGTGTGCGAACCTGCGGTCTGCTGGATGTCAGCCGCAGACAGCTCCATCTGACTCCCAGAATGCACCAGGACTGCCACCCAGAGACAGGCAGCTCGTTCTACCTCAGCAGACATTGGAAGAGCCCTTGTCACCAGATGCAGGAGAGCACACGGTGGCTCAGAGTGGTTCTGAGCAGATACACCTGAGGCTGAATCTCAGCTTTCCCACATAGGAGTCGTGTGTGACTATGCAAATTTGAGGAGCATCCTGAGCCTGGCCCATAAAATGGGCCAGCACCCACCTCTAAAACGATAATGCCTGGAACTTTTAGTGCAATGTCTGGCGCATGCGGAGTGAAGCTCTTTAAATAAGAGCAGTCCTTCCCTTTCTCTGTACAGTAACCAAAGGCAGAGACAGCCACCTATGGGGGTGAAGCAAGCGCCTCTGTAGTCAGACAGCCTGCTCGCAAGCTCAGCTCTACCACGTGACTTCATCCCCTAGGTCTTCAGCTTCCTCATCTGTAAAATGGAGTTGGTGTCCCTTGGCCTCTTTTCCTTGCAGGCAAATGAAGAAGATGGGGAAGCGCTTGGAGACCACCCAAGGGGTCCTCTGGCAAGAATCCTTCCGCTCCAGTTACTAAGCCTGGCATTCTGATGTCTAACATTCCCTCGGATGTGCCAGGCCGGTGGCTGGCTCTTAGATGGGTCTCTCCCAGCTCTCCAGCCTGGAATCCATCTTTGTTTGCGCACCCCACACATTGGCCCTCCCACCTCCTCCTGGGTGGCCCAGATCCTGCAGGAAACAGCCACCGACTCCTAGTCCTGATGGATGTCTCCCCCAAGTGGGCCTGCCAGCCTCCCTTCTCAGACTCAGATTCCTTCTTAATATGAATAATTAGCAGAAACACTCAGAGGGGGAGACGGCAACCATAGCAATCGACCCCAGTGATTTCCGAGCCTCGGGGAGAGCCCAATTTTGCTCCAATCCGGGTGCTGTAAATTCCCATCAAGCTAAGAAAATATAGTGCAATTTAGAAACACTGATACGGCAATAAAACACAGATCTCCAGCAAATGGAATTCGGCAACATCTAAAAATGGAGCCATACATTACTGGGTCTGTGACTCCCTCCGGGGATGTGGTGCTGGGAGAGGCTGGGGGAGCTTCATGCTCAAGTGGTTCTTTCTTTTCCAGATGAAGGCAGGGCCACCCACAGATGGCCCCTGAGTCCCCCTCACGCAGGACCTCTTTCTGGATTCAGGAACGGGTCCCATAAGGGTCTTTTCAAAGGCAGAGGCCTAAGGCTGCCCTTGTCAACAGGGAGCAGGACCGTCACAGGAGCAGTCACAGTGTGGGAAGGCAGGGAGGACTCACCAGGAGTCCTCACAAGTGGCTTTCCAGGGAAACGTGATTGTTTCATTTATCAAATGAAGACATATAGCCAAGACGTGCTCAAGGTCACCATGGGGAACTGGTTAAATCTGGAATTGAACACGTGTCTGTCTGCCTATTTGGCTCAACTTGGGACTCAGCCCTTGGATTAGCAAAAATCAAAACTAAGTCCAGGAATGCTGCTATGCTCGTGGCCAGGGTAGCAGTGGGTGGGGTCCTCCTGACCTATGGGGAGGGGGAGGCTTTTGAATGGATAAAGAAAACCAGTCATACTCAACATCTCTACTGGAGAAGTATTTGCTTTTTCTGCCTGGTCCTCTTCTCCTCCCTTCCAAGCTTATTCTGTCTCCTTGCTGACCATCTCTGCTACACTCTTTCACACGTACATGTTTGTGTCCACATACACCTGCACCATGTACCTGTACCTATCTGCACCTGCACCATACACCTGCACCTGCATCATACACCTGCACTATGCACCTGTACCATACACCTGCACCATGCACCTGCACTATACACCTGCACCATACATCTGCACCATGCACCTGTACCATGCACCTGCACCATGCAATCCCACCTTCACATCTGTGCTCAGCTGTGTCCTCTACCAGCAAGTCAACTCCACTGAGCAGAGACTCATTATGTGCCGATAGCCCTTGATTCTTCCTCCTTGAACTAAATACAGCACAGGGACTTTACTCAGGTTTGGGACACTCTATGAACAACTTTCATGTGCTCATGGGTACCTGATGGGGCAGAAAATCCAGCAGGCTTCTCTAGAATTGATGCAGTAAAATTGACAGGTCTGGAGCCAGTTCCACTACTGACTCTCTACGTGACAACTTGTGGAAGGTGCTTCATCCCTGAGCCTCAGTTTCCTCTTCTGTGACAATAGGTCCCGTTGGAATGTTGCTCCAAGGACTTGGGAGATGATGTGTGGTAAGCATTTAAACATGATGCAGTCATTCCTGGGGCTCATGGTCATGCCTTCAGGATTCTCCCAGTCTAACCCGCAGATGCTCAACACCCCTCATGTGAAGTTGCACAGTGTCTGCACGGACTTGGCATGCATCCCCTCTTGACTTTAAATCATCTTGACATGACTTACAATATCTAATACATTATGCAAATTCTATGTCAATAATCCTGATATTGTATTGTCTGGGGAACCGTCTACATGTTAGGTCCAGACACTACTGTTTTCTAATTTTTCAACCTGTAATTGGGTAAACCCATGGGTGAGGAGGGCTGACTGAACCTGGCACATGGTAGGTGATTAATAAACAGTAATTGCGTTAATTGGGATAGGGTAGGCTATGCTGAGACCACAACCGGTCCCTGTAGTGACTTGGCATAGACATCTTTATTTCTCCCATGAATTTATCCTTCTGTTCTCTATTGTGAAAAGCAGTCATGGCGGGGTTGCAGGGTTAAGGCAGTCTTGAGATTCTACCACAACAGGGAGCCTTCCTCATTGCTGCCTAACCTGAGCTGAAGTAAATGGGCTGAAGAGCCGTGCTTCTTTCTACCTCTGCTCAGCAGAGACAGTCCTTCCACCCTGGCCTCAGAGACAAGAGCTGACTAAACTAGCAGGTCTGGAAGGCGAAGAGGCTGGCCATGAATGGGCCTCAGCGGACCCTTCCCTCATGCTCACTGACACAGGCCCTTTCCTGTGCCCAAGACCCACAGTTGGCTCTCAACCTGACTCAGATTTCTACATTCCTTTCTTGGCTTCTGTCCTATGCTCTCCCAAGGTACAACAGAGGAAATACAAGCCACCACTGTGCCCAACCTGAGGAGGTAGGTGTTCCCGAAGTCTCCCCTTTGGCTCCTGTTCTGTGACTGAAGAGGCTGTCGTTAATTTGGTGACATCCTAGCAAGCATGCCTCCAGTCTCTGATTGTAGTATGGCCTCTGAGACTCAGGAACAGATGTCTGTCATAGCCAGAAGGATGCACGTGGGGGAGGTGTTGGCAGATACCTCAGAGAGGACATAGGCCTCTGCCCCTCAGTGTGCCCCCATAAACAACTTGGGCAGTTGATGCTCCTGGTGGATGGATAAAGCCTCGTTGAGTAAAAAGGGGGTTCCTTCCTGTGAGGAACGTGTGTACCACGGAGCCTCAGTCCACAGGTAAAGCAGCATCTGGCAGCTAAGATCTGTTCACTTTCTGAATACCTTAATGGAGAAACCTTGGGAGCTGCTGATGTGCAGGGAGATGCGTTTGCTTTAACTTACAGGCTCATCGGCCTGGGGGGAGAGGCAGGAGAGTTCCTTTCCATAGGCGCAGAACCACCATGGCAGACCAGGCTATCCCCCTACCTGATCCACAGCAAGCTTATCCCTCCAGTGCTCTGGGGCATGAGCTAGCCTCATCCTCACAGACACCTTCATCCCCATGAGGTTATACTTCTCTCTCCCCATCTGCATCACTGGAAGAAGCTCAGCCAGTTGCCAGTAAGGAAGCCTCAGCAAGGCTCCTGTTTCCTGAGATGAGACATGATAGACTCTTTATTCTAGAGCCATGGTTCTCCACCTTCCTAACGCTGCGATCCTTTAATACAGTTCCTCCTGTTGTGGCAACCCCCAACAGTAAAATTCTTTTCGTTGCAACTTTGTAACTGTAATTTTGTACTGTTGTGGATCATAATGTAAATACCTGTGATTTCCGATGGTCTTAGGCGACCCCTATGAAAGAGTCATTCTACCCCCAAAGGACTGTAACCCAGAGGTCGAAAACCATTGTTCTGGAGCCCGATGGGTAGAGTCAGCCTGAATCTACTCTTCTGTTGTAACGTCCTCCTTGCTTAGCCTCTGGACCAGCCTCCTGGGGTTCCCCCAGTCCCTTCTTCCTGGGAGTGCTCACTCAGTCACAGCAGCCACGCTGACCATCTCAGGCTCACCATCTGGCATCTAGAGAACTGAATGAGACACCAAGAATGGGTACAAATGCCTACAGGTGACCCTAAAGTCCAGCTGTGATTCAAGGCTGCACTTGCCGAGCAGTAGATAGGCCTGATGCCCAGAGGCTGAGGTCTGTAGTGAACTCTCACCCTGACTGAGGGCCTCGCCCCAGCTGCTGTGGGTCAGAGCTTCATGGAGGGGGGGAAAGACAGAGGATAAGGAAGCACACAGCTCTCTGATTCTTCTGTTTATTGCTTTATTCATGGAAGGCTTATCCCCATGTACTTAAACAGGATTTGAGGAGCTTAAAACTAAACACATTTAAAAGGAAACGTTTGTAAAAAGCAAAATAGCACAGAATTGTATCGAAAGAGCATGGTGTTTTATTTCCTGAGAGGGCAGCCGAGATAAAGAAGGCAGAACCTTTACCCAGGCCACCAGGAGAGCAGGTTACAGGGAATGGGTCCCTGAGGAGTCAACAGTGATTCTCTGAGAATTCCATGTCTGTCCCTATATCGAGACTACCATGCTGAATATTTTCACCTCCCAGAGCCCATGAGGCACTTTTGATTGCCCTCTAGCCAACAGTGTTGGAAGCAATCATCCTGACACCACGCTGGTGCGGGGGAGACATAGGTACCTATGCTACTTAAAAGGCATTCCTGAGAAATGCTGGGGGCCGGATTATGGGTGGTGCCAGTCCCTGATGATGTCCAGCTCTCCGTACTCCCAGACGCATGGCATCTCCTGAGGAACCAGGAGAAGCTTCCAGATATGGAAGAGAACAAGGGGAGCTCCTTGGTAAGAGGTTGCTACACCCTGGGAACGGGAAGTCCCAGTGGATTCTCAGGCAGCTGGTACTCATTCAGACTGGCGTCAGAATGATTAGTGTTTGGACACTAGTCAGGATTAGTGTTTGGACACCTTGGCATTTCCAGAGCCTCAGAGAAATCCTGCAGCCCTGAGCCCACAGAGGGGCAAAGTGAGGCTTGAGGGAAGGAAAGGGGTAAAGACTATGGGGAAAGCAGGTTGGTGCTGCTAGGGGTGATGCTCCCATCTGTAATCCAAAACCTTGGGAGGCTGAGGTGGGAGGGTGAGAATTTTGAGGCTATCTAGTGAGATGAGCTCTAAGCTATATAGTGAGATCTTATTTCAAGAAGTAGAAAAGCGTGGGAGAGGGAGGGAGAGAGGGAGGTAGGGATGGGGAAGAGGGGAACTGGACCACAGTCTGGTTCAAATCATCTTTCTCTGTCTTCTTCTGTGCTGACTCCCATAGTCTTTCTCACCTCATTTTCTCTCCAGTGATACAAGAGAAATAAACTGATAAATTGGGCATGGTGGTATACATCCATGATTTCAGTACTCAAAAGACTGGGGCAAGGGGTTCAGCATGAATGTGGTGGTATGAATACGCTTGGCCCAGGGAGTGGCACTATTAGGAGGTGTGGCCTTGATGGAGGAAGTGTCACTGTGAAGGTGGGCTTTAAGACCCTCATCCTAGCTGCCTGGAAGCCAGTTCTCCTGTTTGCTCTCGGAATAAGGTATAGAACTCTCATCTCCTCCTGCACCATCCCTGCCTGGACACTGCCAGGCTTCCCGCCATGATGATAATGGACTGAACTTCTGAACCTATAAGTCAGCCCCAATTAAATGTTGTCCTTAGAAGAGTTGCTATGGTCATGGCGTCTCTTCACAGCAATGGAAACACTAAGACAGAAGAGGTACCAGAAGTGGGGTTTGAGGCATGTCTGGGCTATATCATGTATTCCAAGCCAGATTGGACACACCTGTCTGAAAAGTGGGGCCGAGATAGAGAGAGAGATAAAGGGAGGGAGAGAGGAGAAGAGAGAGGACAAAAGGCAAAGAAAGGAGATAGGTAGATAGATGGATGGATAGATAGATAGATAGATAGATAGATAGATAGATAGATAGATAGATAGATAGGTAGATAGATAGATAGATGAAGCGGAAGAGATGTCTTCCCTGTGCCTTAGATGGAAACATACTGCTGTTCAGACATTGGGTGCTTGACAGATAGTGCCTTTCACTATTGGTGAATTGTTCAGGTCAGTTCAGTACTTCCATCCCTCTTGGTGGGAATCATTAGAGAACATGGTCAAAGAGCTCACCCATTCTCTGTTCCCAGGGATGACAATAGCAGGCTTTTCCCAGGGCCAGTATAAGGTGTGAGGGGCTATGTGGCTCTGAGACCCCATAAAACTTGGGAAATCAGAGCCCATCATTCTGCCACACTGGCCTCGAATGTCTGGAAGAGGTCTGTGGGGGGGGGGGGGACAGAGGGTGGTTGGTTGGGATTTGGAAGTGAACCTCAAGAGATAAGAAGCAGAGCTGAATTTTAGGGGTACCAAGCCAATACTCAAGGGGTGAGAGGTAAACCTCTAGAGGTGAAGGCTAAAACAAGAGCTTCAAACCACCCCACTCTCACCCCAAACGAGGTCCGCTGATGCAGGTCAGAGTCAGGCTAGAGCTTGACAAGGGACTGGGCCTGTCTCAGGAGTGTGATAGCTTCTCTCACTGCTGTGGTGAATGACCACAGGTTTACTCACTTTAAAACAATTTCCCCACCTTTTAGGTCTGATACTGGATGATGAATCCAGGACCTTGTGTGAGCTGGGCAAGTGACCTACCAAGGAGCCATATATATATATAAAATTTTTCCCCTCAGCCCTATTTTGCTTTTTAAAAGGTATTGGCGCTGTCTAAATAGCTCCCGCAGGCCTTGAAAATCCTCCTATCTAAGCCTTTCCAGGAGCTTGGACTACCAGGCTCCACAAAACAATGCAAGTTTTAATGACATAGGGGTGCTCCTTTCCTTAAGCCACGGACACACGTACACAGTCACTCACATTGTATCTTACAGTTCTCAACGCCAAACATCCCAAGTCAGCTTCCCAGAGCTAAAGTCTAGTGTTTGGGTACTCTGTATCTATTTCTGCCTCTCTCCACCTCTCCTAATCCCTCCCGCCCCTCCCTTCTTTACCCCTAACCCCACCCCTAACCCCACCCCTAACTCCACCCCTTCCCATTCTGCTCCTTCCCTCTTCTTAGGTGGGGATGACCTGGCCCAGTCCCTGCAGCTCTGGCCATCAGGCAGACAATGCTGCTTGGCTTTGAACCAGGCCTGCCATCAGGAAAAATAAATTGCAAGAGACATTTCCTGCCACCTGTTATTCATAAATTCCAGACAAATTTACTGAGTGTTGAACTCTACCAAGACAGACTGAGCTGGTCTTGCAGGTGGCTCCCAGACCCCCTCTGGGGGCTGCAGGAGCAGGCACACACGAACCCATGGGAGTCCATCATTAATTGCCCCAGAATTTTCAAGCCAGCTGTTGGACAGGGCCATGATTAAAAATCCAATTACATTCATTTACAGTTAAATACATTGTATCAGAAACAAAGGTAAAGGAAAAAAAGCTCAAATCCAGGACAGTGTCTTAATTGTGACGCTCTCCTGTCCCGTTACCAGTGCCCTTGAGGTTGTGTGCTTCTGTGTGTGCGTGCGGGCTGGAATAAACATGTCACCTGCACAGCTTTGCACCTCTTCCCAGCTCCCTGTGCTCGGTGGCGTCACCACTTGCTACTTTGAAATTCCAAGTGTTTACTGCCTAGAACCTGGCAGACACTACACATCAGCCTTTGCTTGGAGAGCCAGTTACTAAACATTTACAGCACGTTACCACCTGTTCCCGGTGCAGAGCCGGGCCCATCTTAGCCGGCTCTCCTCAAAGCTGTGAGGCTGCAGGGAGCTGGAGGCTTCAGCGCTGAGCCCTTCTTACTCCCTTCTAGCTGCTCTCTAGGTGAGTCCTCAGTTGGCCATCTCCCTGCGGGGACTGCTCCGTTTCACCTCCCCCAAGTGAGAGCCCGGAACACAGCTCTTCCCCGAGGCTTGCAGGCCTTAATTCTGATTACAGACACAGCTGGACCACAGCTCCCAGGCCACCATGTAACTAACTTTCACTTTACTCACATTCTCAGGAAAATTGATGATTTTCTGCCTTTTTATTACACTTGGTGATAATTTAAAAGGCGGGTTAGTGCGCCCATAAAACCGACTTTGCAACAAGCTTGTGACGGTAGAAAAAATAGATTTGGTCAAGAACTATTGTTTGCAGTCATAAAACAGAGGCCAGGGGCTTCCTCCCACTTCCAGTCCCCCTGCCCACCTTGTTTCCTGGAAGTGGGGAGGGGCTGGATTTCTTCCCTGCTATGCCTGTCTCAGAAGACTGAGCATACTGAGAGGGAACCCCCACTCCTGAGGATACACACCCATGGGCCATGATGGCTGGGAAAGTTCTCAGAGTCCTGGGGCCTGAGGACCAGGTCATGCCACAGAAGGCCTCCAAGGGCAAAGCTGGCCTCCAAAGGGGAGTTTATAGCTGGCTAATCAAAGCTTAATTACAGCGGCTCAGCGGGCTCCAGCAGGCCATGGTGGTTTTGCTCAGAAACTTTTTACAAGCTTAAGCAGAAGCAGCAAATTAGCAGGAAGGAGAAGAAAATCATCCTGCCTTCACCGTATTCCCAGAGCTGGAGAGCTGCAGTTACCTTGCAGAACAAGGCTCTGGGCAGATGGTGCAGTGGGGGAGGGGAAGTGGGGGAGAGCAGTCTGGGGGGGGGGGGCTCCCTATAGTTAGTGGACTGCCCTGTAAGAGCTTCTGTTCCCCGGCCTGGGGGACCGAGAGGTAACCTGATACCTTCTTCCTGTCTTCTCTCACAGTGACTACTAGTCGAGGTCACATGTTATGTAGCTGGGGGGGTGGGGTCTGTCCCATTCTTAAACATCCTAGCACACCCCTGGATTCTGGGCTTCTGATGAACAATTTCCTACCCCCTCCTCCGCACACTGCAGAATTCCTCTGCTCTGGGTAAATCTCCAGTCTGTCTGTGAAGCCCAGCTCCTAGGTCCACTCCTCAGGAGGCTCTCCAGGTTTCTCCGGTCCACACCGTGCACCTGCAAGTTCTGGAATGCTTCCTTTCTGCCTCCTGCCCTTCTGAGGGAAGCTACTTTGTGGCCATTTGGAACCACACAAATCTGGGTTTGAATCCTTAGCAAGTGGTTTAACCCTACAGAACCGCAGTGTCTCTGTCTGGAAAATGGGAATACCGGAAGCCACAGTAGGAAGTGACTTGGAGGGATCCATTAGGTGAGCGGGTTAATGCCACACCTGCACGCTGGGCAGTCGGTAATTGATGCCTGGCTATTATGCTCAGCTGTAAGACAAAAATGAGAGATGGGGCTGAGTTCAGAGCTCAGTACAAGAGCTTAGGTTACATCTCAGCACCCAAAAGAGAGGAAGAGCCAAAGGAGAGAGGTGGGGATGGAGGGGAGATGGCTCGATTGGTAAAGTGTGTCGTGTACCAACTTGAGGATCTGAGTTCCGATCTCCCATCCTCCACCCCCCATGTAAAAAGACAAAAATAATGGGACACAGAAGGTTGGGTCGGTCGGATCTCTGGATCTCACTGGTCTGCTAGCCCAGTTGGAGAGCGCTAGGTCCTTGTGAGAAATCCTATTTCAAAAAGCAAAGTGGATGGTTGATGACACCCAAGGTTGATCTCTGGCTTCCCACACACGCCTGTGAATACACACGCCTGCATACACACACATACATGAAGAAGTGGGAGAGAGAAAAGTGGGAACACTTAAAATCCACAGAGATCTCAGTTGCACCTTAAAAGCAAGATCCAGGATTCTGGAAGTGACTTAGAAGAGGTTCCAGTCATGTGTCCTCAACGGTCACAAACAAAATTCCCCAGCCTAGAGGCAGACTGAGGAGAGTCTCCCACAACGGTGTGGGAGGGGATCCGCTTGGAAAAGAGCAGCTGAAATCTGGGGACAGGAACAAAAATAGTCAGGTCCCTGTGGATAATGCTTAGGCCCCAGGGCAAGGGGATTCCCGCTGAGGTTGACTGGGGTTGGCAGAATACAACACCCAGGGGTCCAGGGCAGGGGGAGGGGCGCCAAGGACTGGTTTCAATTGCCCATTCAAGTGGGCCTCTGCATTTTCGTCTTTTTATTGGTGAGTTACAGACTGAATGCAGCTCTCTGTGCTGTCGCAGCCCACGGAGATGCTCCCTTTCAACTTTATGAACTTCGCTGACAATGAATAAAAGCGCTCTGGCATGACAGGCGCCCGCATTATTCTGTGCGATTCCTGGTTCCTAATGTCATCAATTACAATAATCAGATCACCGTAACACAGGGCTGGAGCGGGGAGACCACAGAGGGGCAGACGTGCGCGACCGCGGCTGTTCAGAACCGCTCACTCGTGTCTCCAAAAACGCTGTAGATGTCTGGGAAATGTGATTGCCCTTAAGTTTCAAATTACCTGCAATCATTAAAATAATCTAGTTCATATTCATAAAGCCGTGATTATATTTCACATACGCAGTAAACACTTTATGAGGAAAAACCCACAAATCCGCAACGAAATAAAGAGGCGCGATCTGGCGGTGTCAAAACGGTAAGCCGCGTTGGCGTGAAATCTCCTACAAACACGGAGCTGGGACTTGAATGCTCTCCACGGAGCACATTCGGGGCCACGGTGGTGGGTGGTAGGGTGGGCTTTTGCATGTAGTGCAAGCAGACGATGGAAAGAAAGGAGGAGGGGAAGGCAGCCATATCCAGGACTCCTGGTGTTTCCCTCAGCCTGTGCCTCGGTGAGATGACCACTTCATCCAAGTGACTCCAGCAGGCACGCACGGGTCACTACCTACCCTAAGGCAATCTCAGCGTTGCCAGATTCATGGAGATCTTTACGAACTGATGGGTAGGAAAACTTGATGGCCGAGGCTCAGAGAGGTTAAGTGAGTGTCCTAAAATTGCACAGCAAGCAAGAAAAACAGACTCAACCTCAAGAATGGGATTCCCCAGTGCACCCCAGCTTGTTGACGTGCCCGATCTGAGGTCGTGTGGTAGTGAATGGCTACAGGCTTCCTATCAGCTGGGGGACATGTTTGACCTTGCTACCTAACCACATCTAGGGTAGAAGATTCTTCCTGTGTTTGCTTTGGGTTTTTGTTTTCGTTGTTGTTGGTGGTGGTGGTTTGGTTTGGTTTGGTTTGGTTTTTCCCTGTCACCAAGGACCTAGTGATAGAGTCTGACCACTGTCAATTCTTGACAGAATATCTGACACTGGATGGGAAGCCAAACACTTGGAAAAATCCCTCACTTAAAAACACGAACCATATTCTTTTTTGTAATGAAAAACCTTTCAATATCAATGATTTTATGTACATGAGGTGTCTGTGTGTGTGTGTGTGTATGTGTGTGTGTGTGTGTGTGTGTGCGCACACGAGCGCACTCCCTCATGCATATAAATGGGTACACATATGTGCACATTCATGGAGAGGCCCAGGCCAACTCCGGATGCTTTCCTTGATTGCTTTCTACCTTATTTTCTGAGGCAGGAAAGCAGAACTTACTCATTGTCTAGGCCATCTGATCAGGGAACTTCGGGGATCCTCCTGTCCACTCCCCAAGCACTGAGGTAACAGACCCTGGTACTACCATGCCCAACTTTTATGTGAGTTTGGGGATCAAACTCAGGTAGGGCCCATGCTTGCACAGCAAGCATTTTATTGAGTTGTCTTCTCCCCATCCCCTAACACCAACGCTTCGTAAGAGAACACAATAAAATTAATTAATCAAAACACCCTTCCCTTCCAAAGAGAACCACATCAAAGAAGATGAAAATTCCCACATTAGCACAGAGGTAAATATAATCCAGGAATAAGAGACTCCTGTCTTTAGGCTTAGCCTCACTGAAACCAAACTCTCCCTCTTGTGAAATACACCCCAAAGGAAGAAGAAAAGAAGGCAGAAACCTCTCTAGCAGGCGGGTGGAGCCCAGAGGAGTGGGCACTGAGCTGTGCCTTCCCAATGCTTTCTCCCAAACCCACCTCCTCTTCCCAAGTGGATTTGAAGGTGAGGGAGTACAGATGCGGGTCCACCCACGCCATTCTTGCTGTGCAACAATTCTCCCTGGAAACCAGTGGTGGTGGTGCACAAAAGTTCCTCCCACCACAAACTGAAGAAAAGGGGGGGGGGAGGTGAAGAAGGAGAGAGAGGGAGGGGTAGGAGGAGAGAGAGAGAGAGAGAGAGAGAGAGAGAGAGAGAGAGAGAGAGAGAGACTAGAAGGAACCATTTTCTTGGCCATCCACCATACACCCTCTCTTGGCCCCTCTGTATGGTGGCCACACACACAGCCTTCGGGTCAGCTGCCGTGAGACTTTCTAGGCGAGTCCAGAGCCATCTTGACTATATCCAGCAGCTGAGAGAGGCTCCATGGCACAGAAGCTCTTCCACAATGACCCTCCCCTCCCCTGTGGAAGCAGGCTCTTTCATAAGGAGTGGTAACAGACCGCTCGGTGGCCGTCATTGGAGTCCCCAGCAATTAGAGGTTCACCCACACTGGCCTCAGTTGATCCTTCCGAGGTGCACACTGCTACAGCTTCGTGCCTGGCCTGAGGATGACTTTGGCTGGAAATAACCAAGATACTGGGAAAGTCTGAGGACAGAGGTGGCTTTGAAAAGTGTACACATACCTGGAGACTCAGAGGACAGTGTTCATTAATGACAGGGGGTTAGCATTCCATAAAAGGTCAGAGCTTCCTACTCTGCACTGAAGTCCAAGGCCCCTCCCCTTGGGAGGCTCCCACATATCTGCAGTCTGTCTTGAGACTCTAGGACCCTGGGGCTGACACCCTAGGACCCTAGAACACATGATTACCGATGCTGTGGTGAATGGTGGGCTTCTCTCTCCACCATATGTGTGCTGAAACTTAACAGTCAGTGTGGCCAGTTATGAGGAGGTGAAAACGTCTTGGGAGAGCCCTGGTGCCTGGATTTAGGTCCTCACTGCAGAGACTCCCCACCATGCCCTCTGCCTTCCACCATTTGAAGATACAATGCCTCAAGTGTCACCTCGGAAGCAGAGAACAGCTCTTCTAGACAATGCCAGTCCCTCGACTTTGAACCCCCAGAGTCCAGAACTGAGAGAACTAAGTATCTGATCTTCACAGACCTCCCATTTGTTGTTTTCTTATGGAAGTGCAACAGACTGAAAGATCCAGGTTGCATGAAAAACAGCCACCAAGACGTCCTAACAGCCACCCACATACTTCCTTGGTTCAGAGAGGCACTGACCCAGCTCCAGAGTGACAAATACAGCAGGTCTCTGTGCCACTGCCACTCCATTAGTGATGGCTGCCTCGTGGCTATGTCAGGAGGATGTAGAGCCTTCACAAACATGAGCTGACCAGAGTTTTAGGACAGACTGAGGGCAAGGCAGGAGTATCAAATGGGGTCCCGGGAGGACAGAGACCCTTAGCCCCTCACGCTACTCCTCCACCAAGTTGTAACGCCTCTCTCACATTGCCCTGCCCTTCTTCCTACTCCTCAGCCATCTTCTCCCAAGACCCTGCCAACTGCCACCTCCTAACTGCTTTCCCATCCTCTGTCCTTGTCTTCCAACCTACCTTCCTTCCAGATCCCTCTATGTAAAGCCACAAACCTAGCATGTTTTAAAACTTTTCTGAACTTAATCCACTCTCTGGCTACCCCACCCCCACCTCACCATCTGGCCTACCCTGGGTCATAGGAAGCTTCTTGAATCCCAGCTTTGAGGGAAAGGTACACAGTGGCCTCTGGCTTTCTGAGTTCAGGCCCTGGATTCCTAAAACATCTGGAGAGAAGAAAGCCAGATGGTAGTGGTGCATACCTTTAATCCCAGCACTCAGGAGGCAGAGGCAGGTGGATCTCTTTGAGTTCAAGGCCAGCCTGGTCTACAGTGAGTTTCAGGTCAGTCAAGGCTGTTATATAGAGAAAGCCTGTCTTGGGGTTTGGGGGACTCAAACAAAGCAAGCTCAATCTCCCAAACCCATGCAGACATTGCTCAGAAAGGGTTAGAGACGGGGACAGAGTGACAAGGACCTTTCCCAAAGAGGACATTTCTTGGAAGCATAAGAACAGGATACTAGGGTTCATCCTGATTCCCTTCCTACCTCAGCAACTTGACACACTGGGCTCCAATCCATCCTTGGCACCCAGCTCGAAACCCTTGGGGCCAAGTAGCTCCCTGTTTCCCATGCCAGGTGCTACATGGCCATCCCATACTCCATCACCATGATCCACATCATCAGAAAGGCCAGAAACTTGGTATCAGGACCCCCCACTAGGACTGAGGGACCATATGGCAAGGTCTATCCTCATTCAGGGAACTTAGGGGACTGGCTTTAGGAGGTACCATTGAGTACCTCTGGGTGATAGGTGGACAGTCTTTGGTTCAACTATAAGTTCACAATAGTGAACAGAGGCCAAGTTATAGGTGGTGGCAAGCAACTTCAGGGTCTCAGGAAGCTAAACCACCAATGACCTGTTTATGCCACTGTCACCCTCTGAACTCAGGTTGCTGTGCAGCAACTGTCTAGACCACTGCTGGCACCTATGGCAAACCAAAGATCAACATAGTCAATGGCACACCGCCTCATAGTTTCACCTTCCAGCCGAATGTGCATCAGCTGGTAAAGGGCTTGCTAGGCAATCATGAAGACCTGAGTTGAGAATCCCAGCACACACATAATAAGGCTGGACACTGTAACATGATCTTTTAATGGAAAGGTGGGAACAAGCTCTCTGGGGCAACCAAAGATCAACATAGTCAATGGCACACTGCCTCATAGTTTCACCTTTCAGCCGAATGTGCATCAGCTGGTAAAGGGCTTGCTAGGCAATCATGAAGACCTGAGTTGAGATTCCCAGCACACACATAATAAGGCTGGACACTGTAACATGATCTTTTAATGGAAAGGTGGGAACAAGCTCTCCCAGGCTTGCTGGCCAACTCATGTAGCCAAATCAGCCAGCTCCAAACTCAGAGCAATACATTGTTTCAAAAAAAAAAAAAGAGGTACAAAATAGTAGTTGAAGAAACAGTGTCAAATTCTGGCCTCTACATACATGAGTGTGTGCCCATATACATGTGCGCTCGCACACACACACACATGCACCTGCACACACACACACACACACACACACACACACACACACACACACACACACACAGAGCTTCACGTCCCCATCCCTGCTCCAATGCTCACACTGGTAAATTGCCATGTGTTGTCTGAGCTCAACAAGAAGCTGGCTCAGGAGACCCCACACACTTCCAACGTGAACATGTTTTTTTTTTCCAGTGCTCTCTAAGACCCCTTTTGTAGGGACAGTCAGATTCTGCTGGGTGTTTGCTCCTGATCTGATGCCACAAGCTTTCGTTTGCTCCTTGGTCATCTCTAGATTTCTGAGCACCCAAGCAGATGACGTTTAGCTCTTCATCTGAGCAGACTATGTTTAGCTGTCTGTCCCCTGCTTCTGTCTGCCATTCACCACCTGTTCTTGTATTTTGTTCGCTGTGTACACAATAATCTCACTCATTCAGAACCAAAAGAATAGCTATCACAGACCTTTCTTGGGACTAGACAGAGTCATGTGACTACCCCTAGAGCAGGCTCTGGGCAAGCACCATCCTGCTTTGTGCCCTGGAGAACAGAAGTCTGCAGTAGGCAACAATGCCATGCCACCTTTCACTCCCTCCCTGAGCCAGGCCATTGCTTGGCCTTGTGCACAAACATGATTTCCTGGGAGGACTACCTGGGAGGACTACCTGGGAGGACTTCCTGAGAGAACTTCCTGGGAGGACTTCCTGAGAGGACTTTGCAGATCCTGTATGTCAGACAGGAGAGCTGTGGGTGGCTCCTGAACACTGACAACGTGGCTTGATTGAATTTGGATGTGGTTGAAGAAGCAAAGCTTAAAGATTAGCATAACAAAAGGGGTCGTGAAATATCTTCATGGTTTGTAAAGATTCCATTTTTATGTGTATACATGTTTTGCCTGCATGTATGTAAGTGCAGCATGTGCATGCCTGGTACCTTGCAGAAGCCAGAAGAGGGTGCTGGATTCCCTAGGACTGAAGCTACAGATAGTTATAAGCCACTGTGTGGGTTCTGGGAACCTAACCCAGGTCCTCTGCAAGAGCAGCAAGCGCTCTTAACTGCTGAGCCGCTTCTCCAGCTCATTGCATGATGTTTGATTTTGCTAGTGCACATACGAGAGTCTGGATTATAAATGTCCCTCCCAGGCTCACATGGTGAAGGCTTGCTCCCCAGCACAGTGACATTGGGAAGTGGTAGAAATGGTAAGAGGTGGAGCCTCACGAGAGATCTTTAGGTCATTGGGGAGGGGGCGTGTCCTCACAGGGGATGGTGGGACCTTCCTTCTTTTAATTTCTCTCTTTTTACTTCAGGCCATTTGGGAAGGAGCTTTTCTCTCTCACATGCTTACCGACATGAAGGCCTGGCACAGCTCACCACAGGCCTAAGAAGACCTAGTGCACCACATCTACCACCTCGGGAAACAGAGTCAAAACAACCCTTTTTGGTGTCCTTCCTTCCTCTTGTCATTTCTTTCCTTTGTTGTTATCAGGATCCCATGTCTCAGATTCACTGTAACCAAGGATGGCTTTGAACTTTTGATACTTCTGCCTTCGCCTCCCAAGTATTGGGGTCACAGTGATGCCCCCACCACACCCGTTTTATGGGATGTTGTGGATGGAACCCAAGGTTTTGTTCACGTTAGGCAAACACTCTGCTAACTGAGCCTCATCCCCAGGCCCAAACCAAATCTTGATAAGCTGAGACTTGGGGCATTTGGTGACCGAAAACCACAGTGTACTACAGTGAAATAACACGTGGGATGCAGGGAGTTAAAGGAGGGCTGTTACTACGTTCAGTCGTGGGCTGAGAGGACTTTTTTTTTAATGTAAAAGTGTCACATATGGCTTGCCTTAGTGGCCCACACTGTATTTCTGTCAGGACAGCGCTGCTCAACCCACCACCTCTGACCCTAGGCCATTAGCATGGCAGTGAGTATGCCTGGAAGCCTCTGTTCAGCTCTGAGCTGGGGAGGAGCAGGCCGAAGCCTCGGATTCCTTTCCAGACCTCGGATCGCCCTCTGTCCCCAACAGGGCCAAGGGCTCAGTCCCGGACCACGTGACCCTTGCTGGGTAGGCCCTTTGCTGTTGGAGCATCTCTGCCCCCGCCAGGCTGCCTGAGGAGCTGCTGCCAAGAAGGCAATCTCACCTCAGAGAAGTGTTAATAAATATTTACCGAGCCCTTTGACAGTGCCCAGGGAGAAGACAAATCAGACCCAGCAGGCACCGGACTGGCCTCCCCAGGGCTGTGGTGAGGCCCCAGCAGTGTGGGGCCTGGTAGTTTACTGACCTTCCCCAGTCTGAACCTGCCCCAGTGTGGCCCCGCAGCACCGTTTACAGAAGCTGTGAAATAGGACCATCTCTCACTATTGATTTTGTGGCTCTCCCCACAACTGCCGCCCTCGATAACTTACACCATATGGATTTTTCTATAAACCCCCAAATTAATATCTGCAGTGGGTGGGAATATACTGCTGCTGGTTTTGGGGAAGTCTCCCCGCTGCCCTGCTGTGCCTGGGTCGGAGCAGGCTGACCTTTGTTTTTTAGGCTTGAAAGCAGGGCAGTATGGGCTGAGTCTGAATGAGGTTGCTGAGCACAGGGCCTGTGGGGCCTCCCACGTCCTTAAAGAGGGTGCTCTTCAAGACGACAGAGAAAACAAACGAACAAACACACAGGGGCTGTGAAACGACATCCAGTCAGCTCACACCCAACTCTACCGCCAACCCTCCATGTGACCGTGACCGTGGAAAGCTGCTTAACCGCTCTGTGCTTCAGTTTCCCAGTCTGCACAGTTGGGCTGGTGTAACAGAACCACAGTGTTGTGGAGATCGCTGACTCACCCAGCACTTGCTGAGCATGGCGGTATCCATGCTCGGCTAAGTGGGAAACAAGCAGGGTTATGATCTAAGGGGTAACGTGGGAAGGCTCCCGTGGCGGGTACACTGAAAGGGTAAGTAGATGGCGCTGACGAACAGACAGAGGGTGGAAGATGCCATCAGGCCAAGGGCTGTGGAAGACGGTGTCACCAAAGTATCTGCAAGTGCAGAAGTAAGAGAAGAGAGATTATAAGAGAGCCGGTCATGGAGCCTGCCGCGCCATCCCTGAAGGAAATAGGAGACGGGAGATCTAGGGCATCCCCACTTCAGCCTGGAGGTCAATGGATGAAGGGAGAACCTAGTTCATTAGCCTCTAGCCTCAGTCTTCCGCAGTCCTGCTTTTCTGGGTTTAGACTCCAGCCTCCTGGGATCCTTGACTCCTGGGTAGGGGCTAAGAGGCAAGGCACTGTACTGTCCTAGAGCCAGGGAGAGAACGTGTGTGAGCGGCAGAAGAGGAAAGGCTGCAGGCAGAGCCTGTGTGAGAGCCAAGGATGCCTGACTGAGACTGGAGCAAGGGTGGATGAAGGATTCAGCTTCCTTCCCCCTGTTCCCATTGAGCTAAGTCAACACGCACAGCAGCCGCCTCTAATCCAATTGTCTTTAATGAAACTGCTAATTGGCATGGGGATCTCCATGGGGCCTGGCCAAGCCAGCAGGCTGTTCACTGGCTCTTGGGCAACCCCACCCGCGGTCCCTCCTCTGCTGCCTTGACTTCACCCAACTTGACATTCCAAGGAACACAGAGGCGCATCAGAGCCAAGATGCTTCGTGGATGGGCAGGCCTGAGCCCAGGTGGGCTTAGGCACTCACAAGTGCATTCTGGGGTGTGGGGAGGAGGCATAGGTATGTCTCTGGCTGCCGGGGTGGATTTACACACCCACAGGTCTGCCTCTAGGTGGACGGACGGGTGTGTTCTAGAGCCAGCCTCCTTGGGTGGAATCATGATTCTTCTGTACCTTACACTGCTTTCACTCCAAGGCTCTAGTTCCCTCATCTGTAAAATGAGACGATGGGTGATCCCCAGCCTCATACTGGGGCGAAGGGCAACTAGATCACTCACATCAAAACTTAGCCACAAGCACCTACCTGACGATGCCCAGGCATGGTCCTGGGCCTCAGTGTGTCCTAACAAGGATGTGCTAGGCTCAAACCTTCACGTCCTTAGCCCTGCCTCTTCCAGATCTTACTGGCAGCTCCCTACCGCTGTCTCTGGGCAAGTTATAGGCTTTCCCAAGCAGGCTAGGCTCTGCACTGGAGCTGTGTACCCCAACTAATCGCTGGCCCAATTGGGCCCTCTGGGTAACTCTGGGCTCCCAGCCCCAGAGGCAAAGAAGCCGGTTTCTCCCCTGGGACACAAGACCTTCAGCCCCTGAGCTGCTAACCCTGACTTCAGTCTCCCTCCTGCTCATTACACTCCGTCTCCTGTCCCACACTGAAGACTGTTGCCGTGGATATCTCTTGCATCTGGGTCTATTTGATCCATGAATGTGTATAGGGAACGGCCAAGGAGATGACTACGGGGTTGGAGGTTGGCCTGGTAGCAGACACAGACTGGAAAGAAGACAGCCACCACAGAGTGTGGGCTGGCCAGGGTGGCCGAGGACAGAGCCACTCTGCTGGGCAGGAGATGGTGCACCGAGCACACACAAGGAAGGTGAGGCAGGACAGGTGCTGGAACAAGAGAAAATATGGGCTGGAGAGATGGCTCAGTGGTTAAGAGCACTGACTGCTCTTCAGAAGTCCTGAGTTCAAATCCTAGCAACCATATGTTGGCTCACAACCATCTGTAATGGGATCCGATGCCCTCTTCTGGTGTGTCTGAAGATAGCCAGAGTGTACTTAATATATAATAAATAAATAGATCTTAAACACACACACACACACACACACACACACAAGAGAAAATGCTGGCAGAGATCTGGCAATAGAAGAAGGACTTACCGTGTAAATACCACCCTACACTTCAACTTAGCAGGAAGTATCTATGAAGGACCCTGATGAGCAGTGTCTGTCACCGGAAAGGCAAAGGAGGGTAAGGGGGTGCCAGGATGTAGGGGCAGAGAGCAGATGTCGATCTCCTGTGCCTCTGCTCAAGCAGAGAAAAGTCCAGCATCCCCAAAGTACAACCAGAGAACTGTTGTCCTGCTACTTAAGGTCAAAGTCTACCCCTGTCCTGGTAGCCTTCTGGGCTCGGAGTAAAATGAAGGACTCCCTTCACTAGCAGGGCTTCTTTGACCTTGATTGGGGGGTTCAAACCCCCTACATGCCTCTACCTGCAGGATGTCACATAGCCCTGGCTAAGATAACACGTTCAACTTCCTTCCCTTCCACCCCCATAGGAACCTGTCCAGCAGCACCTGAGATTCCTGGAATGCTTCCCCATGCTAATGAGCTAGTTATCTCGGTACCTTAAGCCTTCAGCCAATGACCTTTGCCCATCCTGGATATTTCTACCCCAGCCCCCCAGCAGCTGGTCCGAGTGTCATCATTTTACCATACGAACTCACGGAGCTTCTGAACCCCCACCCCTGCCAACTGTTGGAGAACCATGAACTGGCACTGACAGGAGCCTAAAGCTTGCCCCTATGGTCCCAGTGAGACTCAGGATTACACAGGTAAGTGTTGGGGGTGGGCACTGGATAATCTTGTCGAGTAGTGGAGCCACTGGGTGACAGGTAGAGGGCACAGGAATCCACTGGGACCGGGCCCCACCAGCATAGAAGAGACAAAGAGAAGCAGAGCAGTGAGCAGGTGGCCAGGTGACATGCTTCATGGCTTTAGGCTGAGTGAGGAGAGGTGACAACTTGGAGGACACAGGACCATGAGCCAGGAAGGTGGCATCTCTAGGATGCCATGCTGAGCAGCTGTCCTCAGCAAAGCTCTTCACTAACAGGTTCAGCCTTGCCGCCGCCACCCCCCCACAAGGCAGGCATCCTCAGACCCCTGCAGAGGGAAGGAAGTGAGCTCAGAAGGGTCAGGCGACCCACGCAGAATCACACTGCTCATTACTTCTGCTGAGGGACTAGAAAGGGCACAGAAAGGACAGGTGACACAGACAGAAGGGCTGAGCAGCTAAGCTCTCAAGGCTGCATTGGTTCTGAACAACTAGAAGATCTAAAGTGAGACGCGGGCGGTTCATGGACCCAGAGGCTGGGGTGCTGGAAAGACTGGACACAGAGCTGCTGAGGCCCTGGTGGTGATTGTCCTCCCTCCTTCCCACCACCCCTCCCTCCCTCCCTCCCTCCCTCTTTTATTGCCTTCCTCCCTGCCTTCTTTTCTCTTATTCTCCTTCAGTCACTCGGCATTTTAATCAGGCACCAAGGTTCTACCCATAGCCAGACGCACCAGCCCCTCCCACCAAAGAACATATATACAGTAGAAGTGGGCGAGGCACAATATGAAAGAAAGCAAGACAACAAAAATAATTTCATTTGAGTTCAGTCCACAAAGACAAGAGAACGTGCTCAAACTCAATGCCTAAGGAAGTTTCTCCTGCTTAAGGTGCAGCTAGGGGAAGGAGCCAACCTTATGAGAACCTGCAGGGAGAGCATCATGGGCACAGGAGAGGACACTGTTGTCAGAGAAGGCTTCTGGGAAGGGAACTCAGGGCAGGAGGGCTTGATGGTTTCCAGGGTTGGTATCCGTCAGAGCCAGATCAACGGCCATCACAGTGGGAATGCACAGGGGGGTTTTAATCAGGAAAGAAGGGTAGAGTGTTGATTTCCTTTTAAGATCCCTTTTTAGGAAACCCACCCTACCTGCTGAGTGACCGAAGGGGGTGTCTTAGGAAGTTTGTTCTTGGAAAGTACTAAGCAACATCTACCTCCCTCCTCGCAAGGTCCCAATGACAACCCAAAGTACTCTTCTACCAAATTTCACCCTGGGGTACCAATGAGTTTGTTAATCTTATTTACAGAGCAGTGGGTGAGGGGTTGCAGGCAGGAGAGTGGGTGTCTTTAAAACGACCATGTTGGAAGGTCAGCACACAGCGTAAATGATGATACTCCATGGGAGAGATGTAAGTGGAACCCTTCTCCAGTCTTCCTAGTCTATACCTTCAGCCGTACTTGGGTGAGGGTCTCATAATCTCCTATAAGGAAAGGTCAGCAGCCATCAGTTCCAGCTATGATGCTCTTTTGCACACAGATGGCCTCATGAAGATGGTGGTAATTTGGTTTGGGGACAGTCCTGTACAACAGGGTAAGCAGAGAAGGCAGAGCTGGCAGTGAGCATGCACTGGCCTGCCCAGGGGACAGAGAGGCGCTATCTGGGACAAGGGGCAGTGGAATGGAAGAAGGAGATGCTAAATTTGAAAGACTCATGAGCACTAAGAGGCTGCAAATTCCGGCGTTTACCTATGTGCTCTATGTCCATGCTGCTTGTTCATTCATTAGTAATCAGCGTCTACTATGACCCAGAGATTGCCGAGGACCCAGCATCCAACCAAAGAGACAAAGCTCCCCATCCTATAAAAGGTAAAAACAGGAAGCCAGAGCTGAGAGGACAGACAGAAAGGCAGGTGAGTGAAGATAAAGAAGGGGGTTGTCACTTTAAAACAGACAGCCAGGAAAGGCTCACAGAAATGGGGACATAAGGTGAAGATCCATATTTTCTGAAGGAACCTTTCTGGGGAAAGGCATTCTAGGTAGAGGGAACAGCAGGTGTGAAGCCCCGAGGTTGCAGGGAGAGCCTAGCGTGCTTACAAAGCAAAGTGCCTCATGGGGCTGGAACAGACTGAGCAAGAGGAGAGGCTTGGAAATGAGGTAAACATGGCGGCTACTTGAATCCAGCCATATCACTGGTTCTCACTGTTTGCCTGTTTCACGATGGAACATGGGGAAAGATCACCCCACGTTCTCTGTCCTCCGTATAGCAGGCAGAGTGGGTTTCCTAAAAGGCTAACCAATGTCTACCTCCCCTTCCTAATTAAAAAATATCCAACGCTTTCCCACTGTAATGGCCACAGAGCTGGCCCTGCCAGGTGCCAGCCCTGCAAGTATCTGAAGCCTCAGCCTTTCCTGATGTCTGGTCCGTGGTGTGGCCGAGGGTTGGCCAGTTCATCTAGGAAATACATATTGCTGTCATCACCATGGGGTCCCAAACAGGAAGGGACAAGATGGGAGATGCCTCCCAGGCCACCCAGCACAGCAGAGTGTCAGTCAAGAGCTATGACTCTGGTGTTTCCCAGGTTACAGGTCAGAGAGCTGAGTGCATTGCCTAAGGCAGGGCTGCTACAGAGCTGGGCTTCATGAAAGGTTCTACCCAATCCCAGCACCCAGACTCACTCTAGGTCCCATGGTAGCTGATGACCTCAGGAGAATGAAGGAGGGTCTCAGGCCAGGAAAAGGGCTAGCAGGAATGAGGTAGCCTCCCGATGGTCTTGTGCTGGGATTTATCTTAGGGATCCATCTAACCATCTGTCCAACTGTCCATCCATCTATACATCTGTCTAACTCATTCATCTATTTGCCTATCCATCTTTCCATTTGCCATTCACTTATCCATCCACCTGTCACTCTGTCTGTCTGTCCATCTGTCCATCCATCCATCCATTGGTTCATCCATCTGTCTAGCCATCTATATTTTCATATCTAGTTGTCCGTCTAACCATCCTTCCATCCATTCACATATGCATATATCTGTTCATCTATCCATCTATATGTCCACCCATTCATTCATTCACTCACTCATTCATTCATCTGTCAAGCCATCAACCCATTTGTCCATCCATCCATTTGTCCGTCTATCCATCCATCATTCCATCCTTCTATCCATTCACATGTTTGCCTGGCTCTTTACTGAGAATCGGCTCACAGTGAGAATCTGCTCACAGGCCATAATGAAAAGCTCTCCTGTAGTTGATGGGGTAGGTGTTGGGGGCTGGGTGACCCTTGGGTCACCTCCTTGCCACACTCGAGAACTAGTCAGATGGCTCCACCCACCAGCTGCCCATCAGAATGACACGTCTTGGGACTTCTTGTCATTTCCCATCCGAGATTCCATTACGAGGTGTGATTGCTGAAGTAATGGACAGATAGTGGATCTGTGTGAGCCCCGCCTTCGCACCGGGCAGCTGCCGGGTTTTTCCCATTAGCCACAGGGCTTGACGGACAGTAATGGATTTCATACTGATGCGGAGCCTGCAGCGGATAATTCTGTGATAACGGTTTATCAGGCACTGACGGGAGTAATGGGTAATCACCAGGCAGAAAGCAAACCCGTCAGGGAGCCTGGCCTCCGCCCAGCCAGCCGCACCTCTGTTGTGCCAACTGCCACCTTCTCAGTCTGCGGCCAACTCCGTCTGTGTCCTGAAGGATGGCAGAGTGACTGGTACACGGCCAAGCTCAGCTGCCGCCTCAGAAACTTCTTTCAGAGATTTGAACTTGAGACATCACCCCAGAGAGCTCCTCCACCTCCCTGGCACTTGCAGTTCTCTTGGAGGAACAAGTGGAATAAGGACCCCATGACTCGGGACACCCTCAACCCTCAGTTCTGTGTCTGAGTGAGAATATGTGTCTGGGAGACTGGCTACAGCAACCATATGACCCAAATAACTGCTCCTTGGAGCCTGGGGGTGGCCGTAAGCCCCTCTCACCAACTCTATGGTTCCCCTACCACATCCAAATCCTTACAAAAGCTTGAGTGTCCTATCTGTGACTGACTAAGACCTCACACAGGGCCTTAGTAAAATCTACGGTAAAAGAAGAAATATTAAATGCTAAGCCCTTTTAATTTCTTCTAAACATCCAAGATCTTCTCTATCATTGGACTCTCCAAAGAGAATTAACCCAGTGAACAATGAGTACATGATATAGACACTCACTGATCTCTCCGTCCTATCGCTTGAAGCTCCGTGGGCTGGCTTTCTCCTTTCTTTCTTTCTTTCTTTCTTTCTTTCTTTCTTTCTCTCTCTCTCTCTCTCTCTTTCTTTCTTTCTCTCTTTCTTTCTTTCTCTCTTCCTTTCTCTGTTCTTAAGTATATCTAGATTTTCCCAGTAGTTTGGGAAAGTTGTCCATCTCATTAGACTGAACAAATATGTGACAACTAATTTTTAAATTTATCATCATCATTGTTACTTGTGTGTAATATCTATGGTCAGAGGACTTTATGGAGTTGATCGTCTCTTACCTTTATATGGGTTCTAGGGAATCGAACTTAGGTTGTCAGGTTTCAGTGGCAAGTACCACAACCTGCTGAACATCTCAACAGCCCTCCAACTAAAAGTTCTTGAGCTATGTATTATAAAACCCCTGTTCTGCAAAGGGACCCCAATGGAGGAGTGAAAGAAAAGACTGAAGGAGCTGAAGGGGTTTGCAACCCCATAGGAAGGACAATAATACCAACCATCCAGGTCCCCCAGAGCTCCTGGGGACTAAACCACCAACCAAAGAGTACACATGGAGGGACCCATGACTCCAGCCATGTATGTAGCAAAGAATGGTCTTGTCAGGCATCAATGGGAGGAGAGGCCCTTGGTCCTGTGAAGGTTTGATGCCACAGTGTAGGGGAATGTCAGGGCGTTGAGGTGGGAGCATCCTCATAGAAACAGTGGAAGGGGTTATGGGAGAGGGGGGAAGGGGATAACATTTGAAATGTAAATACATAAAATATCCAAGAAAAATAAAATAATAAATTACCCCTCCGTTCTGAAAGAATCGGAGTTTTTGAGATCCGAGCTGTTTGAAGATTTCCAAGGCTCTGTCTTTGAAGAACCATATCCGGGGTCCAGATCTGGACACAGGGAATGGAGGTGTGCTAGCTGCTAGACATAGACTTAAGGGTGCCCAGGAGTCCCAGAGGGCCATTCTAGAGACCTAAGGAGTCAGGGTGGTTGGTTGAGCTCAGGAAGGGATGGACCTGTGGGTGAATGTCCAGAGTGTAGGCGTGGCACACTGGCCATGAGGGATGGTTGTTCTCAAGGTCTCAGCTGGTGGTATGTGACACTTCCTGTGTGGGGGACACCATCCCAAGACTGTATAAGCTGGTCTGATTCCACCTCCCTGGCACTTCCAGGATGGAGACATGGTTATCGTTTCTGTCCCTCCAGCACAAATGACGACACGAGGCACAGGACAGAGATGCGACTTGCCACAGTCACACAGCCAGTAATAGCAGACCAGGATTCCATCCCAGGAGCCTGCACACTGGAGTCTTAGCTCTCAGCGTGAACCTGCATCACTTCTCCCAACCAGTAGCCCTAACTTAGGTCAAATATGGCACTGACCTGACTGTGGGTCCCAGTTCTAGCTCTGGCCACACTGGAGCATTTTAGGGATTAGGGTGCTGGGGTTGACCTAAATGGCTCTCAGAAAATGGCTGTGTTGCTCCTCCCAGATCTGTATTCTACCTTGTCAGGTGTGTAGCATTTTTGGCTATGTGGGCCTGGTGAGTGAATTGGCCCACAAAACAAGGGGGCCTTTTAGGGGCCTTTTCTCATCTGGAGAACCCAGTGTTAACTGTTTGCCAGCACACTACTGGCCCTGGGGTCCAGGAGAAGTCAGGTGTCTGAACAAAGGGGAGGACTTGGGAAATCTGAGACCCAAACTCTGTCAGGATCCTCAGTATCACAGGGTAATGCATGAGCCCAAAGGCCTTCCATACATCCATTTGCACATTCATAATACACAACTGAGTTAGGTCACACAGTACCAAAGGAATCCCAGAAGGTGATGGGGGGGGGGAGGGTTGGGGACAGCACTGCAGCAGATGGAGCTCTGATAGCTTTAATGTATGTGAGTACACTGTCGCTGTCTTCAGACATACCAGAAAAGGGCATTGGATCCCATCACAGATGGTTGTGAGCCACCATGTGGTTGCTGGGAATTGAACTCAGGACCTCTGGAAGAGCAGTCAGTGCCCTTAATCACTGAGCCATCTCCTCTGATATCTTTAGAATGTAAATCTTCTCCAAGTCCTGCAAGGCCTTCTAGCATTTTCCGGACTTCGATGGACTAGACACCAAGGAGATCCTGATTATCCATCTGGCCAGTCTGGGTTTGGCCTCAGCTGGTACTGGTGCCCAGGTATGAAGCCTCCCACTGGTATCCAGTGCTGGTTTCCTTCTCTCCTCCCACCTCCACCCTGGACTCCCTCTGCCTGGAGCGTCATACCTCTACACGTATGTACAAAACACACATTTACATTCAAGCACGTTCTCTTCACCTGGCTGTCTCCCATCTCACTTCACATCTCAGTCCAGATACCAGTTCCTGGGGAGCCTTCCTTGACTGCCCGCACCCCACCTTCAGAAACCACATGAAGACCCTGCTCACTCAGAACAGCACATCTTCTGAGCACATCTCACAGACTATAATTAAATATCCATTCCCCAAACTGTTGGGCCAACATCTGGTGCCCACCCAGGGAAAGCTTCAGAGGGCAGGGCCTTTTGTGCCTGAAACTGTACCCGGTCAACAGTGGGTCCCAATAGTTATTTGATAGGTGGATGGATGTATGGATGAACAGACAGACAGGATGACATGCGCTCACACAGATAAAGTCTGAGGCAGTGAGGGAATCCGTGAGCAACCAAAGGGTTCTGGGAAGAGTGTGGATTCAGAGCTCAAGAGACAGCATGAGGCCCTGATTCTATCCTTTCTACTTGATAGAAGGGCTGGGTCAGAGAGACAAACAGACCAGACATACAAACTGGCAGCCAGCCTAGCCACCATGCTAGAAGGTGGCGGCCCCTCCCCCTTACCTCTCTGCCCTGGACCAAGCACCAGTCCTAATTAAATTGGGTTTGCTCAGCCAGGCCCTAGAGGAGTAGGCTCCAAGCATTCCAGATGGGCTCTGTTTGTCAATTTGAAAACTAATCTTTGACTATTTAAACAGCAGCTTAGCAGGGCCCAGACCAGGATCAGCATTTGGCACCTCTGGCTGGAGAAGGTGGGGAGCACTCCCAGGTGCTAGAACAGCATTGAGAATGAGCTTCCTATAGAAGGAGGAGGCTCCCGGCTCCCCCTGGCCCTTAGTTCTCTCTGCACGGTGTCCTTCCACCAACGTCATGGTCACATTCTTGTCCCAGAGCCCAGGAGGCACAGTCTCCTCTAAACCTGGCTGCATGCATCCCTGCAGACATCTTGATTTTGGCCTCAAGCTCCTCTTGCAGAATAAACATGTTTTAAGCCACTGGTTTGAAGTCATTTGTTACAGCAGCTCTTAGAAACCTGACCCAAGCCCTCTACTCATTCTGACCTTTGAAAGAGCTGGGAAACCAAAAGAGATGATTGACAGCCCAGAGGCTAATGGGAACAATTTATGGGTTCGGGACTGACACTTCCATGTTCTCTCTCCACATAGAGAGCCGCATCCAGGAATATGCCACTAGGCACCCTCTATAAACCAAAGATATGCAGCCCCTAGTCCCCTCTCTGGACCTTGAACTTAGTTAGGAACCTGCCTAGGCAGGTCTATGGGCTGAAGCATCTTAGATTCTCTACTGCCTATGTGAACCCCCCTGGGCTGCCTTCCAGTCCCTCTCCCCGGTCCTCCCTGGTTCAATGCATGCTGCTCAGGAGCCCTAGCCAGGTTCCTAGGCCATGAGCAAAGGCCCCTGTCCCTAGGCCCCTGGCAAACCCTACTGATGCCATATTCAGACCATCCCTTCCCCCACTGTGGCAGCCACTGTGCTGGCTCTGGTGATGGCTTCCATTGAGGCTGCCTGGGCTACTGCCTGGTTTCCCTGGCTTCCAAACTTTTCTACGCACTCCACTCTCCATTCTCCCTATGGAGGCGAGCGGAAGCTGCCAAAAACGTGAGTGGAATCGTACCACACCCTGAGAGGCATTAATGGTGTCTCACTGCAAAATCCAATGAGAGTCAGATGTGGTGGCATACACCTATAATCCCAGCATGTAGAGAGTTGAGATAGGAGGATTGCTGCTAGTACAAGGGCCAGCCTGAGCTACATGATAAGACAGATGCAGTCTGAGAAACATAACACACACACACACATACACACACACATATCCTCAGTATACACACACACACATATATATGTATATATATATATATATATATATATATATATATATATATATATATATATATCCTCAATAAATTCTAAGTCCCCACAGGGACCTAAAAGACGAGGCCATTCCACATCCTAACCCTCACCTGGGACTCCAGCTCTCAGCCACACACTGTTCCTCACAAGCCAGAGCTCCTGCAACCCAGCTCTTTCCTCCCACTACCCCTGGCTCCTCTCCCCAGATCTGTAGCATTCGCTGCCTGGAACTCTCTGCAGACCTCCAGGGGCCTCTGTCCCTCTTGGTTTTCAGTGTTTGCTCACAAGGATGTTCATGGGTGTTCCCTTTGGGCAGCCTGAGGCTCTGGGTTTCCCAAGTTCAACAGCACTGGTCCAGGTTATGTCTTCTACACACTTAGGCTTCTCTGACATTGTGTGAGTGTGTGTGTGTGTGTGTGTGTGTGTGTGTGTGTGTGTGTGTGTGTGTGCGCGCGTATGCACATGTGTGTCTTAGATCTGCATCCAAATGTCTTTCTGTACCCATGGCCATATATGTCAGAGAGAGCAAGAGAGAGAGAGAGAGAGAGAGAGAGAGAGAGAGAGAGCCATCTACCCTGTGTCAGGGACGTTATAAGCTCCAGTTATTCTCATAAAGGAAAGCTGTATGTATTTGTGGCCAGGTAACATTTGTTGAATTATTGAAGATAGGTAAGGAAGCACTTGCTGAAGATGGTAATTGGCTGAGGCCTGAGTCATGAGGAGGGATGACAAGGCTGAGCAGGAATGGAGAGGACTTTGTGCATAGCCCCTGCTGGGCACTGCTGGGCACAGTCCAGAAACAGAGTAGGTTCATGTGGCTAAGACCCAGTGAGCCCACACTACAGTGAGGAGACACAAGGGAGCCTTGCAACCTCCCTGGCTGTGCTGTCCTGAGGCTATGTCAGGTGCCCTCCCCGTCGATGGCTTCTGACCCTGGGTACTGCAGTGTCATTGTGCTACAAAGAACAGGAATGCCAGGGATGGTCTGAGAAGCCCTGGTCCCCACCCTCTCTATGACAGATGCAAGCATTAACCCCATTCATGAGCTGAGCCTATCTGTGTAAGACTTACCTAAGCATCACACTGAACGCAGGGAAGTCGCAGTTCTCAGTGGAAAATCACCCTTCTTAGGCATCTGCAGTGGGTGAGGACCACTAGATTGGGGCTCAGAGGCCTGACTCCCTCCCTGACTTAACCAGGGTTTCTATTGCTGTGATGAAACATCATGACCAAAGCATTTGGGGAGGAAGGGTTTATCTAGTTTATGCTTCTACATCACAATTGATCATCAAAGGAAGCCAGGAACTCAAGCAGGACAGGAACCTGGAGGCAGGAACTGATGCAGAAGCCATGAAGGGGGAGTACTTACTGGCTTGTTCCTCATGGCTTGCTTAGCCTGCTTTCTTAAAGAACCCAGGACCACCAGCCCTCCCGCATCGATCACTAATTAAGAAAACACCCTACAGGCTTGCCTACAACCTGTATGAACTTGTCTCTCCAAGGCTTAGTTTCCCTAGCTGTACAATGACAAGTGAGGCCTTTTAGCAAAGAGTGAAGTTGTACTTTTTGTCTCAGAGGAGCCCCAAGGCTGAAGATCCAGACTGTGTCTCAAAAATCCTAGCATTTCTGGGACTCTTTTGTTACAAAGAACAGAAACCCTCAAGGTCTCGGACAGCACATGGTTCAAATGACTGAAGAACAAGATACTAATGAAGCTTCCGGCATGGCTCCATCCAGGTCACAAGGGGAATGGAGGGCCATGGGACATTTTCATCAGGGAGTGATCTGATTGTATTTGAGCCCCCACAGCCAATAGTACTTCTTGCTACCATTATCATGGACCCAGACTGAGTCTGCCAGACGCTCGCCACCTGAACTACAGCCCTCCCTGGTAGGTCTCTCCTCTAACCACTGTGTAGGCCCCCAGGTCTGTACAGCCTCTGCTTGGCCCTCTGTTGAGTCAGGACGAAGCCACAGGCCCAGAGTCTGGGTGGAGAACAAGGGGAAAGAGGCGAGAGACGGCTGGTAGAACAGTGGGTTGAGGGAACTGAACAGCAGCTCCCTGTTCTTCGGGTTCTGAGGCTGTGGGACAGAGAAGCCCCTGTGACTGGTCTTCTGAACTGGAATTCTCAAGGAAAGAGAAAGCTTGAGAGGAGGGCAGAAAGGTGTGCGATATAAGCACCAGGGACTCTCAGGATAGACAGGCTGCTCTCCTGGTTCATTTAAGACAGCATCCAGTTCTTTGGTGTGCACCCTGTTGGGAGGTGAAGTCTATATTCTTTCTTGCTTTGGTAAGGACTAGGTGATATTTCTGACCAGAAAAACAAAAACAAAACAAAACAAACAACAGCAACAACAACAAAACCCCACCCTCACCTCCTTCCCTCATGGAGCACTCGGTCTTGAGCCATGAGTTGACATGATCGATTCCATACAAAGCTCTTAGAACCATGGCTGACACTCTGTCTATCACCTCAACTGTTACTATTTGTGTTATGAGCACTTTACTTATTGGAGTGAAGGAGCCTGGGACTCCTGGACCAAAGAAAGGAGATAGGGAGGAAAGCAAGATGACCCCTCCTAGACAACCTCATGAATCCTACCGTCCCAAGCTCATGTCCCCAGAGACTAACCTGTCATGGGGACCCCCTAGTTCCCCAACACAGACCCTGAAGAATGAAAAGTCCATCCTTCAATGAGGCAGGGTGAGGATTTGTAGGACACTCCCTGTGGATCCACATCCAGCCTGGGGTATGGGAACGATGTTGGGGTGGGCGGAGCGCAGAGCACTAGACTGCATTTACCCCCCCCCCCACTTCTATTGAGACACCACTCAGGGGGGGGTGGGAAAATGCAGTCTAAGATAGGAGGGGCCAAAGCTGGGGTTCCCTGACTTCTGGGGAGCCTGTTGCTGCTGGAAAACTGCACAGAGGAGTCAGGAACAGGGATTGGGAGTCCATAGGCTATGATGAGGAGCCCAGAGTCAGGGGATTCCAAACTTCTGGACATCTTGATGCCGCTGGAAGTTGTGGAGGAACTGAGAATGGAGGAGGCCACAGGTTGAGGACAAGCCCAGGGCTGGGGCTATGGGGAGCTGAGACTTAGCTTAGCAGTGTCAAGTCTAGGAGCACAGAGAGGCCTTCTACAGGAGGCTTAGGCAGTGCAGCCATGTAGACAAACACCTTCTTCCTGCTCCTCATGAAGGTTCTTGATGAGACAGTCCTTGGTACCAAACTGTTTATTGATTTTTCATTGTGGGAAATGGGTGAATATCATCTCCTCAGGGTAGACTAGACATTAAATACCTTTTGCAGGAAGGAATATCTGGGAAGGGAAGCTTCTTGACCAAACCCTCAGGTCCTCTAAATACCTCATTACACCCTTGCTAGTAAATTTTCCCCTCTATACTTTCTCTAACTATTCTTTATCTGTCTTGAAAATAAAGCATTGGACATTAAATGTCTCCCCTCTTGGACTCTTTGACCTGAAATAGGCAAGAAAATGGAAGCATTTGCCCCCGACATTCAGAGGTAAGCAAAGGTGTCTGCCTGGTTTGCCAACAAGGGTAGAGCGGGCTGGGAAGGCAGCTGCAGGCTGATCGCCTTCTTACTTGCACTCAAGGTGACTGTAAACTCAGATCCTTCACTCTGACCCCCCAAACTGTGTTTCTCTTTCTTGGAGGGAAGAAGAGGTGAGCTAGCTACTTCTCTGCATTCACTGCAGTCATAACGAGGAGCAGCTCCTGCCCTCGTGTGACCATCCCGGCTTGCACTTAATTCTCATTTCCCCTTGAAGATCTAGGGCCAGCTGTTCTCAAGGGGAAAGCAAGATGTCTCTTCCTTCCTTCCTTCCTTCCTTCCTTCCCTCCTTCCTTCCTTCCCTCCTTCCTTCCTTCCCTCCTTTCTTCCTTCTTTCCCTCCTTCCTTCCTGTCCTCTTTCCCCTTTGTTCTATCCTCCTCACCTTGTCTTTCCATCTCATCCCTGCCCCTCCTCCAATTCTTATTCACCTCCTACACACACACACACACACACACACACACACACCACACCATACACACGTACATTCACATATATATGCACACACTACATGCACTGTACACACATGCACATACATGTACACACATATGCATACATGCACACACATGCACACATTCATCATACATGCACACACTACACGTACTTCACACACACTATACATACATACAAACACATGCACACCACATATGCACATGCACACCACACACACACAAACCACAGACACACACACACACACACACACAGCTTCACCCTTCTTTCAACTCTTTCTTCCTTTCTTTCCTCCTGTTCCATTCCCTTCTTTCTTTGTCGTGTGTGTGTGTGTGTATGTGTGTGTGTGTGTGTGTGTGTGTGTGTGTGTGTTTGCAGAAGCCCTGGGCAGACAGATATCCAGTGTTGTGTTCTCTCTGCCTTGTTCCCTTGAGGCAAGGTCTCTCACTGGAACTCATGATTTTCCAGCTAGGCTAATTAGCCAGCAATCCTCTTATCTCCATCCTCACATATGGGCGCACATCCCCCTCCTCCACTGCCTAATGCTAGGGTCACAGGCCTGCATGGTCACAACCAGCTTTACAAGTAAGTATGCTGGGCATCCGAACACAAGTCATGGTTCTTGTCCATCAAATCATCTCCCCCATTACCGGGTCCTTGGAGTCCCAAAAGGGGACCCGAGACTCACATGCCCCAATTCTTGCTGGCTCCATTTGCTATAAACCAGAGGCAGAGCAGACCTACTTCTCAGGATTGTCATGGGAATCCAGTGCCACTGTGTAGGTGGAAGTCTTGCTTGGGATACAGCACACTAGAAGCATATCATCTAATTCCAGTCCCATCTTCCCAAGGCGCATGACACAGGCTTGGAGCTTCCTCAAGGGGAGGGACGACCCAGAAAGGTCCCCTCATCTCATTAGCATTCTTCAATTTGCTGTAAGTGATGCTGCCCATCCAGACTCTACCCCACCTTCTTCTAATACCTCCCAGCCTTTCTTCTGGGGTTGGGAGCAACTTCTGAAATGGGCTCCTCCAGCACCAGCCATCAAAGTGCCACCAGCACCATCTGGTCTACCCACATCCTCACCCGGGATTTATTACCTATTCCCTCCATTAGCATAAATAATATGGAGCTTGGTTTTCATGATGGTTTACATAATAAATAAAACAGGTCAATTGCCCACAAAACTAGTCTCTGTGAACAGTAACAGATTTAATTAGATTTATCTTACACTGGGTTTTCTGGAGTGAGGCAGATATCTCTCGTGCCAAGGATAAAACTTTCCCATTCAACTTCTATTTCTGGGAAGGCAGCTCCATCCTCCAAGAAGACAAGGGGGAAGAGGAAATAGAGCAAAGGGGGAGAGGGAAATGGAAGATAGCCAGGGGGGAAAGGCACAGGAAAAGAAAGGTGTTACCCTGTGCTACCTGTCATGACTCACCTGGTCCCTCCATCTGCTAAGTGCAAACCCTCATCTGAGTGGCCTCAGTTATCTGACAACACTATGAGGGAGCCACGAAGACCTCTCAACTGGCTTCTTACCACATAAATCAAGTCTAAGTCTCTCCTGACCAGGGGCTCTCACCCCCTATAGTTCTTCTTAACCAACTCCTTAGGCCTCATAAACACCATCCCTCCCCATTGCTTATCCCCATGGAGACTCTCAGCCTCGTGTCTATCTGTGCATGGGAAGTTACCAACCACTCTTTGTTCCTTCAACCATCTCCTCTTAGGGACATCTACTTCTGAGCATTTCCCTAGGGTCCCAGACACCCTTCCTGTCTCAAGCTCCTCATTTCCAAAGATCTTCCAGGTGGCCTCAGTAGGAGACATTGATGCTCTGACCTGCCAACCCCAGTGTCGACTCTGTCTACACATGTGCTCTCCTACAGGGATTGGAAATTCTTGGAAACTAGCCACAGTGGGGCCACTGTTTTGTCATCTGGCCCTTGGGTTTATTCTCCATCTGGGTGCTCAACAGCCAGTAGCAGACCATGGCTTCCAAAGCCTGTGTGTCAGATCCATGAGTCTGCCTAGAGTGAGCAAGCTGTTGAGTGTCTGCCCCCATAACTTCCTCCCCAGCCACGGAGACATTAATGAGGAGAAGGTTAGAACTGGCCTGAGGTAGACCTGCACCATTTTGGGGTGGCAGTGAGTAGAGTGAGCTTTCAAAGGCCCCCATCGCATGTCTTGCTTTGGAAAGCTGACTTGAGTGAGGGGCTTCTTACATACAGCCCAAAGAATAGTGGCTGATGCCTCTCCTCTGACAAAGAAATTTCATTTGTAGAAATATGTCCTGAGGAAAATCCCAAAGATGGACATTGATATGGCCTCTTAGCTCAAACCATGGCTCTCTGCAGATCTTTCCTCTCCAGATAGAATAAAGTGATCTTCCCTTGTTTCTCATGTCTCCTCCTGTGCTGGCTGTTCTTATGTCAACTTGACACACAAACCAGAGTCATCTGAAAGGAATGAACCTTAATCGAGAAAATGCCTTTATAAGATCTGGCTGTAAGGCATTTCCTAAAGTACCTACAGATGGAGGAGGGGCTGGTCGGTCATTCTGGGTTCTGTAAGAAAGCAGACTGGGCAAACCATGGAAAGCAGGCCAGCAAGCAACACCCTCCATGGCCTCTTCATCAATTCCTATCTCCATGTTTCTGCCTTGTTTGAGTTCCTGTCCTGACTTCCTTCAATGATGAATGGTAACTCGGAAGAGTAAGGCAAATAAGCCGTTTCTTCCCCAACTTGCTTTTTGGTCATGGTGTTTCATCACAGTTATAGAAATCCTAACTGAGACACCTCCCCCCATAGCCTCTGTCATCAGCATAATTCTGCTTGTCAGCTGCTTACTGCAAAAGGAGGTCACATGGCCAGGTAATAGTAATTACAGTAAGTTGGATGAACCACCATAATATTTTAGCACAAGAGCCTAGGACACCTCCAAGTGTTTGCTCCAAATATACCCACTGATGTCTTCCCAAGTCCCTTCCCTGTGGAGCTATACCACCTCACCTCCTCGCTCTGCTAGAGGTGCCAGCTCCTTCTGGCAAGCAGAGACCACCGAGGAGCCTCTAGAAAGCAGGGTACTCCACTGCTGCATCCTTTTGATTAAATTCTCAGACATGTGAGTCCACTCTTCCTGTCCCCATCTCCCCCCTACACCCTCTCCCAACTTCCACTCACCCTTCACTGTCTTCCTGGGATAGTGGGATAGTGAACAAAGTTATTGGAGACTGGAGGACAGCAAAGGAAACCCCAAAGGGTACACTTCAACCACCATGAGTTGGGGCCTCCCTGACATAGAATCCCAGGAGACACATGAACGTGACCTTGAGAAGGTCTCCTGTCTGGCTTCTGCCTGCTCCACAAGGCAGAGGTCAGCTCAACTCAGGCAAAGCTTAACAGAGAGAGGCACAGAGAAGAAAAGGGACCCTCCCTCCTACTAATCCAATCCTTGTTTCCCCTCCTAGGCTTGGTTACTTTCCAGGATAGTTAAGAAGGGAGAGCAGAGAAGTAGGAGAAGGACTTTGCCAAGATCACACACCAACCAGGCCAAACTGAAGGGCTTGCAACGAAGGCAGATGAGACTATACCTGCAGGAAGACTTACAACATGCCAGGTAGGGTGATTCAGGCTCCACTCTAGCTCTAGCCCTATCCAAGCCCTGATGCTGGCACTGCCCTGTGGCATCCTCCCCCAAAGGTGGGCTCAAGGAGACCAGCAGGGTGCTCGTCTGTGCTGCACAGACCTGCAGCGGCAGGAAGTTCCTGGCTGCCTGGAGATAATTTCAGGAATGGACAGCACTAGCCAACCCCATCAACTTGCTTTGCGGTGCTTGTCTCTGCAGAATGGTGCAGCCTTCTTGGCCAAGGCTCTGCCGATTCCTCGTGTGCACTTGATCTGTGGGGACCAGAGTTGGGCTGGTACAGAAAGGCAAGGAAGGCTTGGAGTAAGGAAGAAATGGGCAGATTGGGGTCTCTGGGGCTGGCACTCTGGAAAAAATACCCATACTTCCTACCTCCAATGCATTCCTAGCCTCACTGTAGGGCAAGATGAACGTATGAAATGTCCCTGTTTGGACTTCTTCGGTCCTGTCCCCTCTGTCCTTGACAGGAACAGTGTTAGTGAGCTCAACATCTGGAGGCCTGGTGCTCAACATCTGGAAGCCCGACCTTTTTTTTTCCAGAGTAGTGTTTCTTTTCCAGGTTCTCAAAAGACACAGGTTATCTCTTCCACGAGATTCCCCAAGGCTGGGAACTGCTCCCGGTGGATACCTAGACAAAATCCCCTCATGTTGTTCCTTGTGCTGACTTGAGTAGGCCTCAGAGATGCTAGCTGGCCAGGCCCAGCCAGGAATGACACAAAAAGTAGGGTAGAACATGACTGTCCTTGGTTGAAGTCAGGTAGAAAATAGGCCACCAGATGGACTGAATAGTACCCACTTTGATTATAGCTAAACACCTGGTTTATGTAGAAATTCTTTTTAGCCAAAGCTGGAGAGGAAAAAAAATCTGTCATGGTGGCACACCGCTGTTAATCCAGTTCTCCAAACATAGGCAGGGCTGTAGTGAATTGGAGACTAGGCTGGGCTACTTAGCAAGAACCTGTCTCAAAAATATAACAGCGAATCTGGAGATGGGAAAATTCAGCCACACACAGTTTAGGCGCTGTGATACAAAATGGCGGCCATGTTGCTGCATCCTGAGAAGAGTCCACCATGAAAACAGTGTCCCAAAGGAAGCAGAAGGCTTTTTTTTTTTTTTTTAAAGAGTGGCCTTCAATTTTGCATTGGCTTGTTTTTTGAATTGACTCATCTTTTCTCTGTCTCTGCCTTTCCTTCCCCAGAATGCCGTTTGAATCCTGCAAATCTTCACTCCCCTCGGGGGGACTGCCCTAGGGGTGGACTTGCTGGGTGCTATCACAGATGAATATTTAACTTCATAAAATTCCCCCACACTCTTTGTAAAAGGGGCCATACCATTGTTGGTCTCTGAGCAGCACTGTACCAGGTTTTCTGCATCTTCACCAGCACACAATGTTATCAGTTTTATTTTCTTTTTATAACCTTGGAGACCTAGTAGGTTTGGTGCAGTCTACTACAGTGGTTTTACAAAGTGTCCCTTTAAAACAAAAGATAGATGATGAAGTGGTAACTTGATTTTGAGGGTGGTCACATGGTCACATGAGCTCTGGTCAGTGGATTTGAGGCCTCAGTGACCACCTGAGTTTTGAACCTCAGGTTTCTTGTCATAGTGTTTCTTCTTGCCTGTCAGTGACCTTTGACCTTTGACCTCTGACCTCTGTCAAGAGACTATATGGATGGCACTGTCTCAGAAAGAGACAGGGAGCCACTCCAATTAACACACAGCCTGAGGGGAAAGCACCCCAGGCAATCCACACTGTGAGCCTCAGACTCAGACTGCCTATGCTTCTCATGACGTTCTGGCTGTTTTTTACACGGCTTTTCTGTGGCAGCAGTTAACTAATACACCAGAAAGCTCATAACTTTCAAAATTGTATTTTAATGAGTTTAATGGATAGGATTATTTCTACACTCAATAAACAGAATTTAAAATGGAAGAAAGTCAGTGCCAAACAAGAGATTTAGATTAGAAAGACCAGCAACAATAAAGCAGAGGGCTAGGTATGGGAATATTGTAATAATACATCTTCATTTTAAGCCTACAGGATCAGCCAAATAATGTAGTACAGAAATATGAAATTAGTGATGTGGAGGTTAGACCTTAAAAGTTGCCCCAGAGCACAAAATAGAAAGATATTAAAACAACAAAAACAGGCAAAGCACTTGTGAGTGTGAGGACCCCCTAAAACCTTCATAAAGCTGAGTACAACTGCATTTCCAGAATCCTGCACCCTACCTAAAGAAGGGAGCTGGGGACAGCTCTCCTGGCATACACAACTGTATGTCTCGTCTCATGCAAAAATGAAGGAAAGGAAAAAACACTGAGACTTGGGGTTATCTTTTCACCACCACATGCAGGCTGTGGCACACTCATGCACAGAAGAACACACACACACACATACACACACACACACAGAAAGAGAGAGAGAGAGAGAGAGAGAGAGAGAGAGAGAGAGAGAGAGGCAAACAGAGATAGACAGACTTGTGGAGACAGACAGACACACACATCAAACACACAGATACAGATACACACACACACACACACACACAGACAGACAGACAGACAGATGCACACACCAGACACACAGATACAGATACACACACACACACACACACACACAGAGAGAGAGAGAGAGAGAGAGAGAGAGAGAGAGAGAGAGAGAGATTAAAATGCAAAAGAAGAACAACAGAGAAGTGGGGGAAAAGGGTGACAGATGGCTGAGATCCATCTGCAAATAATTAGTACTTCTAAGGCGCATCCAAAGATCAAACCAAAGCAACAATCAAAGATATAATAGAAGAAATGTGTCATGTATTTAAAAAAAATAGCTCCCAGGGATGGAGAGCCGGCCCCCTGTTTAAGAAACGTGCTGCTGTTGCAGAGAGCCTGAAATCTGGTCCCAGAACCTGTATCCGACGGCTTGCAACCACCTGTAGCTCCAGTTCCCAGGGACCCAATGCCCTCCTCTGTCTGCCTTAGGCACCTGCACTCACACATGCACAGTTACACATAATTTTAAAGTAGAAATAAATCTTTAAAAAAGACAGATCCACAGTTTGAAATGAACCACTAAATAACAGTCAAAAAATACTGAAAACTATAGTATTTAGATTTAAATATATCCCAGCTCTCTCTCCTTCTTTTGGGTGCTCACTCTCACACATGCTAAGATTTGTGTGTACGTTCTCTTTCCCTCCTCTCTCTCTCTCTCTCTCTCTCTCTCTCTCTCTCTCTCTCTCTCTCTCTCTCTCTGTGTCTGTGTGTCCATGTGTGTCTGTCTGTCTCTCTCTCTTTGTGTGTGTGTCTGTGTGTCCATGTCTGTCTGTCTGTCTGTCTCTGTCTCTGTCTCTCTCTCTTTCTCTTTGTGTGTGTGTGTGTGTGTGTGTGTGTGTGTGTGTGTGCCTGAGGAAATCAGAGGATTCCTTTAGAACTGGAATTTCAGCAATTGTGAACTCCCTGATATGGGTGCTAGGAAGTGAGTTCAGGTCTTCTGCAAGTGGTTACTGAACCATCCCTCCAGCACCACCATCCACATTTAAATTTTTAATTAAAAAAAAGTGGGGGTTGGGGATTTAGCTCAGTGGTAGAGCGCTTGCCTAGCGAGCGCAAGGCCCTGGGTTCGGTCCCCAGCTCTGAAAAAAAGAAAAAAAAAAGAAAAAAAAAGAAAAAAAAGCGGTTGCTTCAAAGAAACTATCTCATAGAGCAGCCACCGATGGAGGGTCACTGATTACTTGCTGGGTGGCAGTCTGCTCTGAAAGAGAATGTGATAATACAATGATATTGTGACTGTGGCCCCGCCCCCGCTGTGAGGTAGCTCGCTCATTTCCACACCAGTTAAATGCTGAAACAATAATATTTGAATATGTTGAATCTAATCAAATATGTTGATTTCATCTGTTTCCTGTGCGCACACCCCCTTTTTTTTTTCTTTAACTGCGGGCACAAGAGCATTTTAGATTATGTATGTGGCCCACGTTGTGTGTTTAGCAGACAGCGATGCTCTGAAAAGGGCTTGGCAAACTGGGAGTTGGAGATCAAATCAGCTCACCACCTGCTTCACAAACACACCTCCACTGGGACACCGCCATGCTCATTCACGGGAACAAATATTGCCTGTAGCTCTGGTCACGTGTTGATGGCACAATGGACAAGCTGCAGTGGAGGCCAACGGTGGGAAATGTGTGTCACTTAGTTGGTCACAGAGTGTGCCAGCCTCTGCCCGGAGCCACAAACACTGAAGGACGAAGCGAGAGCTGCAAGCTGGGTTTGAGATTAAAAAGTCCTATAACATCACAGCAGTCAGAGTCTCGGTTATGAGATTTTATGGTTGGGCCGAGGGTGGGGTGGCATGGGGTGGGGTTTTACTTCTCTCTCTCCCTTCTTTCCTACTTTTCTTTTGGTAGAATGGGCACTAAACTTAGGACCTTGACACTAGCTTATCCCCATGGGTTTACTTCTGACGCCCAGGATGGCCTTAAATTCATTCTTCACTAAAGCATGGCTTTAGAACCTGTGACCACCCTGCTTCACCTTCCCAAGGGCTGGGATTACAAGCCTGTGTCAGGAAACCCTGCTGCTAAGGTCAAACTCTAACATTACAGAAAAGCCCCAGGCTCAGGGCCAAATGGCGGACTCCCTTTGCCAGCAGAGCTTCTCCTTCTCTCGCCTTGTCTGGGGAGGTTGAAACCCCCAGACCCTCTACCTGCAGAATGTCACATAGCCTCGGTTAGATTGCTGATGATCAGATCGCATGGCAGCGCTAGAGTTCCCAGGTGGGCTCTAGGGCTCATGGGTGGGGAAATTAGTTACCTTTGCTTTTACTCATTCTAACTGAAGTCGCAGTTCCCCTTGGTCAGGAATGTGGCATTGACTTCAACTAGACCCAGGTCTGCATCAGACCTGTCTGAGACCTGCATCAATCTAGGCATGTGAGACTTAGTAAGATCTGTAATCACTTCGCAGATGTGATTGAATAGAGGGAACCGAGACGGAGAGACGATCCTGGACGGTCGCAGTGGCCCAGTACGATCACAATGGCCTTCCAGAAGAAGGCAGAACAGTCAGAGTCTGAGAAGAAGCCATGATGCTGGAGGCAGAGGCCCAGGTAGGTGCCCATGGAGTGCCAGCAGACCCTGGCAGGTGGGAGAAACAAGGGAAGACCCTCTCCTAGAGACTCCTAAGAGAATGCAGGCCCACAAACACCCTGGCATTATCCTTCACTGCTGGCTTTGACTTCTAAACCCTCAAACTCAAGTTTGTTGTCCTCTGTCACAGCAGCGATAGGTCAGGCTAAATGAATGAATGAATGAATGAATGAATGAATAAATAAATAAATAAATAAATAAATAAATAAATAAATAAATAGCAAGTGCACCTTGTCCCCAATCAAATCTCACCTCTGTTGTTTCAGGGACCTCAAAACATTGCTTCTGGTCATCCTCAGACCTTCATTTGATAGTCAACAAACACCTAGCTATTAATATTATGTATAATAATGAGTGTTGGCCTCCAGCACCCTATCAGATTTTTAATGGCCTCATCATTAGACAATTCACCTTGCCGTCCTATATCTCTTTTTAATTGGGGGGTAGGGGCATCTGTCAGAGAACAACAGCTCTGTGGAATTGGTTCTCTCCTTCCCTCCATCTTTCCACGGGTTCTGGGAGTGGAGCTCAGTTGGCCAGGTCAGGTGTCACCCCTATGCCCATGTGCTCTGCTGGACCGGGAGCTCAGTTTGATGGCACAAATACCATAAGAACCCACGATGTGGCGCGGCCCCTGGTTTATTTGATTGTCCCTCTACAGAAAGCTAATAAAGAATTTTACAGCTATCTTATCACCCCAGGATAAAAGTAACATCTTTACATTGGCTTCTTTCGGACCCACGAGAGGTGTTCTTGGAGGACAAATGCCAAGCTGGGTCAGAGGGTACACTATTATTTGTTTTCACGGATTCGGCCCCAAGCCTTCGATAACACCTGTGCTGTGTGAGCATTGCCCCTCCTCCTCTCCCCCATCCACCCACCACTTGATGTTCCCAGACCTAACAAGGGAAAATTATCTCCTTGTCAGCCTTGCCTGTTAGAAGGTTTTAAATGTATTTCCCGGGGCCGGAGAGATGCCTCAGCAGCTAAGAGCATGAACACCTCTTGCAGAGGACCTGAATTTGAGTCTCGGCACCCAAGACAAGGGACTCACAGCTCTGTATAACTCTGGCCCTGGAGAGGTTGGCCTCTACAGACACCTGTACACGTGTGTTCATTGCCACACAAACACACATACAGAGACATGCATACATGTCATCGAAAATTACAAAATTAATTAATTTTAAAAATGTATTACTTCTTTCTTTTTTCAATTTTTAATGGCAGAAACAAAAAGGAGAGCTACGAAGCTTCGGGGAGAACCATTTGCTCTGGCCATTCTTGTACTGCTCCTCTAACTTGACCTCAGCCTCTGTCTGGCCTTGCATTTAGGAGCTGAGCCTCTGTGATGGTTTGCATATGCTTGGCCCAGGGAGTGGCACTATTAGAAGGTGGGGCCTTGTTGGAGGAAGTGTGTCACTGTGGGGTGGGCTTGGAGACCCTCCTCCTAGCTGCTCGAGGATGCTCAGTCTGTTCCTGGCTTCCTTCGGGTGAAGATGTAGAACTCAGCTCCTCCTGCACCAGGCCTGCCTGGATGCTGCCATGCTCCTGCCTTGATGATACTGGACTGAATCTCTGAACCTGTAAGCCAGCCCCAATTAGATGTTGTCCTTTATAAAACTTACATCGGTCACAGTGCCTGTTCACAGCAATAAGACCCTAACTGAGACAGCCTCTCACGATGTTCTCACTGACAAAAGTTCTCCCCAAGGATAGAGCCAGAGAGTACCTTGTGGGCCTGGGGTGATTGTGGGTAGATAAAGTTTCGTGAAAGATTTAACCTTTGACCTCTTGACAATTTTCCTCCTATCCCTGGTAGCGGTCACTTTTTGGACATGGTCAATTCCAGCCATGAGAGCATAGGTACAGGGGCTGTCTGAGATGCTGTTGTCATGGTCTTCATGAGGACGGCTTTGCTTTGGGCGCAGCCTCCTGCCAGGACCAGAACCTTTCTCCAGGTTTCCTGAACGTGTCTACTTCATCAGCAAGCAACAGAGGTGCAGCAAACAGACAGACGGCCCGTTGGCTCCCACATGCATTTCTTAACCATTTCCCTCCATCTGAATCACCAACCCATGTGTTTTTGTACCAATTGGGCTCTTCTCTTTAATTCATCCCAGAACCTATTCCTGTCATCACAAAGGTCGAGCTTGTTTCTTTCCTCCACTCCTGTCTCAGATGCTCTCAGTTTGCAAGCAGACAGAGTGGTGGATCTTTTCTTCTGTGCCGTTTGTGCCTTGTCTGCTCCCCTGGTGTAGACCTCTGGCTTCTCTTAGTGTGCTGCAGAAGCTGAGGGGTTTCTGTAGACTTCTGTGTGTTTGTGTTCACGTGGGTGCACCTGTGTGCACGTGTGAACATGCGTGTAGAGGCCTCCGTCATTAGTCAGGGTTACTATTGCTGTGATGAGACACCATGATCAAAGCAGCCTGAGAAGAAAGGGTTTATCTGGCTTATTCTTCCTTATTACAGTTCATTGTCAAAGGAGGTCAGGGCAGGAATGCAAGCCGGGCAGGACCCTGCAGGCAGGAGCTGATGCAGAGGCCATGGGGATTGCTGCTTACTGGCTTGCTTCCCCTCGCTTGCTCAGCCTGCTTTCTTATTGAACCCAGGACTACCAGCCTAAGGAATGGGGTAACATCCACGACATTTTGAGCCCTCCCCATCAATCACTAATTTAAAAAATGCCTTCAGCCCAACCCTATGCAGGCCTTTTCTTAGTTAGGGATCCCTCATCTTCAGTGACTCTAGCCTGAGTGAAGTTGACATAAACTCGCCAGCACAAGGCCACAGGTTACTCTGGTGTTGTTCCTCAGGGTGTCCTCTACTTTGTCTTTTGAGATACGGTCTCTGACTTGCTTGGAGCTCTCCAGATAGGCTAGTCTGTCCGTTGAGTTCTAGGGACCTGACATTGAGTAAGATAAGTCAAAAGACAGCCGAGCATGGTGGCTCAGGTAATCTAGGCACTTTCGAGTCAGGGGCAGGAGAATTGGCACAAATCCAAGGCCAGCCTGGGCTACAGAGTGAAACCCTGTTACCAAAAGAGTCGAACAAATGACAACAACAGAAGGCAAACAGAAGAGAAAAGAAAGACTTTTACAAAAGATACCGTGTAACTAGAATGCAAAATTATATGACCAATTTTGTAACCAATATCACTGCCTAAAATCTCCACACTGGAAAACAAAGATTCTGGCCTTAGGTTAAAAAGAAAAACCATCTAACTATGTTCTGGTTGAAGAAAAGTCAAATACAGTCATTCTTCGGTATTTGGGGTTGTGGGGCGGGGAGGAGAAGTTTCCAGGATTCCTCCCAGACACTGGAATCTGTTCGCTGCTCATGTTGCTAAACGGCATGGTGGTTCCAGGCAACGTGCTCACGTGCTTTAAGTCCTCGCTCCACCACTTAGCACAATGACTGCGATGTTAATGCTACATGGACGTCTGAGATGCTACACTGCTTAGGAAGCAGTGGCCGAAAATCTGTTCATGATCCGCCCAGGCACACCAGCCTGTCACAGTCAAGCTAGGTTGCTCGAGTCCTCTGTACAAAACCTGTGAAAATGGAGGTCTGACTAGAACCTGGGGGAACACATCAGAGAGCCTGGAAACACGTGTCAGCCCCTCAAACAATCCAACCAGGGCCGAGGAGCAGAGTTCAGTGGGCTGACACCTGCTAGAGTTCAACCCACAGGACCCCAAACAACCCAAAAGGCAACACCTCAGTGGGTGTTGAGAGTGAGAATCGAACACATGATGTTGGGGAGAATAAGTGATTGCTCAAAGAGGGGAAATAACTTGATCCTCGACTGACCTTAACCAAGAGGAACGGCAGAGGAATGAGGAAATTCCAATTGCTAGATTTTAGAACTAGAAGACAATAGGAATGGAGATTTGCCTGGCTTTGAAGGAGGCAGGTATTTCTATGCAACACACATATTTATTTGGTGGTTTTATTTATTTACTTACTTACTCATTTAACAAGGCAAAAAGGAAACAACAGCAAATCTAAACCGTAAAAATCAAACCGTCGTGTCGATTAAACTCTCACAGACAAAATTGAGAATCAAACGAGCCGGGGTCTGTAACACCTTCAGCAAGTAAGGGGAATAAGTAACAGATCAATGAGGGGACCTCGGAAGCCCATTAGAAAGAGGAGCAAAGGACATAAATAAGACATTTACAGTGGGAGACTATGAATAGGCAATAAATAGATGGGGGAAAAATTCAACGTCGCCAGTAATAAAAGAAATTGAAATTAAAACACTGAGATATATATTTTGCCTGTCATTTTAGCCAAGCTTTTTAAAATCATAGTGCTGAGGGCTGGCAAGGGTTCAGAGCCAAAGAAACTTCTCTCCTACTGTGGGAGGAAGACTTGTCATAAGCATTCGGCAAGGCCATTTATTCAGACGCTTTAGGATGCCCACAGTCTTTGATGAGACAATTCCATCTATAACATCCCCTCCTCCAAGGATATATAATTAGAATTATGCACAGATTTTTATTTCCAACGAGGTTCTGCGTGATGTAGAATAATAAATAAATAAGTAATGTAAACAATTTGTTGACAACACTTAGCCCTGGGGGATTGGTTATGAGCAGATTGTAGTAGATTCAATATGATGGATTGCTATGCAGTCATTAAAAATCTCTCCCAAACCACATTTGACTTCGAGGGGAAAGTGCCTAAGGTGTAAAGTCGGGTGGAAATAAAAAGAATGCTCCGACAGCATCGATCGCTCCCTGATGGATTCACAAATAAGTCTGCTCAATTCTACTCCTGGCCTCCTCCCACCTGCTGCCCCCGCTCCTTGCTGCCTCCGAGGGGAGCTGTTCGTCTTCCCAGCGTGGCTCTCCCTCCCAGACACCTCTGTCATCCCTCCCCTGCAGTACCTTTGCCCAGGCACTGCCCCTTCCACAGGCACTGTGGCCCCTAGAGGCTTCCATGGTCAGCACGGATAAGATCATCTAGGAAGAGACCCTGGGGTCACATGACCATGCCGCAGGAAATAGTTGTGGAAACCAGGACTACAGAAACGACCAAGTCCAGGGGTTCAGATATCCTGCAAACCTGTCTCCATCCCTCCTCTGCTTCTGTGGCTGTGCTGACTTCAGAAAACTGTCTCCTTTTCATCTAATCCCAATCTAATGGTTTCCGGGGAGTTTCTGATTGATTATAACTTTATTTGCCCTCTGAGTGCCTAGATCAATGAATACTGTCTATGACTGGCAGCTCCATTTACGTTAGGATGGGCTGCGAGTGTGGCTCAGTTGGTAGAGAGCCTGCCTAGCATGAGTGCCGTCCTGGGAAATCCTTAGCCTCTGACCCTTAATAACACCCGTAACACCAACATCTCATAAAACTGGGCATGGTAACTCGTATCTCTAATCCTAATACTTAGGAGGTGCAGGCAGGAGGATCAGGATGTCATCTTTGCCTACATAAAGTTCAAAGCTAGCCTGGGTTATATGAGACCCTGTCTCAAAAAATTTTAAAATAGCCGAGTGTGGTGCCACACAACTTCAATCCCAGCACTTGGGAGGCAGAGGTAGGTGGATCTCTGTGAATGTGAAGCCTGCCTGGTCTACAGAGTGAGTTCCAAGTCAGCCAGGGTTACATAGTGAGACCCTGTCTAAAAAGATGTTTTTATTTATTTTATTTTATTTTATTTTATTTTTTTGGTTCTTTTTTTCGGAGCTGGGGACCGAACCCAGGGCCTTGCACTTCCTAGGCAAGCGCTCTGCCACTGAGCCAAATCCCCAACCCCGAAAAAGATGTTTTTAAATAATCAAATTAAAACCATGGCAATGAAATTGAAGATTTCAATAAGGACACAGGGTCAGTCAGGCAAGTCTTATGGAAGGGGAGGGGAGAGGGGGGTGCTTGGGGAGAGGCTGCTAGGGGAGGGGCTAGTGCTCCTGCTATCCTGATATCCACAAAGGTTTCCATCAACCCACTGCTTTTGCCTCAGCGTTCTTCCTCCTCTCAGGGTCATATGCACAGGAATCCACCGGCCTGGAACAGAGGAAAGCCCAAGTTAGGATCCCCAGTCTGTGCTCAGCCTCACCTTGCCCCTCTGCTCCCGGGCTTTTGTAATCAACTTCTAATAGTTCCCCATGAGACACGTTTCTGGCAATCTAATAAGTGTCCAGCCTTCTTTACAGGAGTGGTCTATTACTGCATCATGAGGCTTCAGCCCTCAGTCTCCAGCATCATCCTAAAGCCGTCAGGGATCAAGCCAGATGTTCCTGAGTGAAAGTCAATACTGCATGCCCAGGAGAGCCATGTCTGTTTGTGCAGCAGAATGGGGATGGTTGGAAATGCTTGGTCTACCAAGTGACGGTGAGGAGGAAACACTACCATTCACTCTGTACCCACTAAGACAACTCTAATGGTTTCTTTGCGCGCGCGCGCGCGTGTGTGTGTGTGTGTGTGTGTGTGTGTGTGTGTGTGTGTGTGTGTATGTGATGTGTGTGGATGTATATATGCATGTTTACATATGTGTGGACACACATGTGTCTACAGGAGGAGGGGCTGAGGCCAACCCTGGGTGGCTTCCCCAATCACTGTCTACCTTATATGTTGGATCAGAGTCTCTCCCTTGAACCCAGAGCTTGCTGATATTTCTAGTCTTACTGGCTAGTTTGTTCCAGGGTCTCCTGTCTCTGCTTCCCAAGTGTTGGAATTTTAGGTGGGCTGTCACATCTGCCAGGTATTTACATGGGCATGGAGGATTTGACCTCGAGCCTTCACATTTGTATGGCAAGTGTCTTACCCATAAATCATGTCCCAGAAGACACAAGTTCAAGGCCAGCCTTGGCATATATAGCGAGACCCTGTCTCCAAACAAACAAAACCCAAAACAAGGCTATGGAGAAATCTGACCTCCCGTACACTGCTAGTGAGCATGTAACATGCCATCACTGAAGAAAACAGTCTGGGGGTTCCTCAGACAGTCCGACATAGAGTTACCATATGACTAGCAATTCTGTTCCTGAGACTATTCCTAGAAGATATGCTTTTTAAAGGGTGTTCAAAGACTTGCAGATAAATGTTCAAAGCAACAGTATTTACAATAACCAAAAAGCATTGATAACCCAGGTTGCCCTCAAGTGATAAATGGGTAGCAGTGTGGACTATCCCGTGTCTGTTACTGAGCTGTTGTAAAGGAGCACCACGGCACGCTGCTACCTGGATGAACCTTGAAAGCACTGTGCTAAGTGAAAGAAGCCAGGCACGAGCAATTGAACAGATTGTATGTTTCCTTTAATAGGAAATATCTTGAGTAGGTAGATCCATAAACACAGAAGGCATTCCAGCAAATGCCAGGGATGGGGAAGAAGGAACTTGGAGTCACTGCGTATTGGGAATGGGGAGATATGAATGTTGGAAAACAGGGGAGAAGTAAATAATTAACGGGTATGTTTCGTGCCACTGAATTATATGCCAGAAAATGATTAAAATGTTAGCCTTATAGTATGTATATTTTGCCACAATAAAAATAATTGAAGAGAGAGAGAGAGAGAGAGAGAGAGAGAGAGAGAGAATGTCAATGGAACTGGTAGTCATGAACATGCCCCCTAGCAAGTGGGATGGGAACTGATGTTGCTGCTGATAGGAATGTTACCTAAAAACTCTCATGTCTAGACAACTTTTCACGCCATGACGAGACTGCTGAGAAAACAATTTCAGGGAACATGGGCTCCCTGGCTTTAGGCCTGAGATGGAAAAGAACATCATGGCGGAAGCCTGTGGAGGAGGAGGCTGCTCACCACACACATTCACGGTGGAGATGTGGGGCTGGACAGGGAGGCAGACCAAGCGAGCCCAAGCTGGCAGCCTTCCCTCCCCTTCTTGCATCTGAATCGTCAGCCTAAGGGATGGCGCCACCCATACTCACCGTAGGTTTCACCCTCAAAGACTGTACCACGAGTCAGTTGTCTCTGACTGTCAGAAGTCTGTCTCTTGTGATTGTTGATGCTGTACATGCACATCCAGAAGGATCCTTTCTTAGTTTTCTGGGTATTTTCCAATCCAGTCAAGGTCAGCCATCCTACCTCAACACCCACCTGGTAACATATGTCATGCATATAGGGGCTTTCCTAAACAGGATACTTTAGCCATGGAGCAAGGACTGAGGACCACGCAGGACCTAGGGAGGTCAAGTTCTCACCTAGAACAGACAGGAGACTGAAAGGAGTCAACAGGCTCAGCGCTTCTCTGATGCTTTTCTCCACACCTGTACCTCCAAAGCCTGCCTGCTCCCTCCCACATCTCACCACAGGCAAGGAAAGAAAGGAGAAAAAATGTTTGCTCCCATCCACAGAAGACCCAACCTGGCCATCCACTGTCACCCTCCCTGGGAAGGAAGGTTCCCTGTGCCAGGGGCAGCTGACCCATCCTGCATCATAGCATGTCCAGAGATGGTCACCAGGGATAGAGAGAGCTATGCATTCCTAAGATCCTCAAAGCAGGAGGCAGGGGCTGAAGCTCTGCCTCTGCTTGGTGAAGCCCTGTGCCCAGCACAGCATCTGTTGAGTGTCTTTATCTCTACCCTAGCCTACCCAGATACAGGATGGCAGTGGGTGGAGGATTGGATCGGACGAGCTTCACAACCCAGGTCTCTCCTCTGCAGCTCCAGGAACAGGTCTTCAGGAAGGGACTTCACGGGAGACCTTGCGCCAGGACTGAGATCAGAACAAGGAAGGCCAGTGTCCTCCCAGGAGCTCCCAGGTTAGCAGCCTTAGCTAGTCTCCTTCTCTTCCTCCTTACCCTCCTCTTTCAATTTGGGATGCTAACAAGACACTGTAGTCACCCTTGAATGGAGAATGCAGGGTGCCTGTAGCCCTGCAGAGCCCCTAAGCCATCCCTCTCCCTTCCCCTTCCTTCAGTTAGCCCTGCACTCTGGTGGCCCCTGGCATCTGGGGTCAAGGAGAACTCTGTCACTTTCTCCCCAGCTGGAATGAAGGATGGCCCGAGGCCACCGGAGCCCTCTCCTTCCCTGAAAGAATGGAAGGGGCTTGTTTTCTTTCATTTCGGGTCTCCCAAAGTTAATTTAAAGTTTCTTTCTTTTAAATAGGCCCTGGCTGCAGAATGAACAGGAGCGAGCTGCCCAAGGAAAACGGAGGGAGGGAGATGATTGTCTGCACAGATATTGCGGCCTCGTAAATGAAAAACCATGTTCCCAGAAGAGCCTGAGGGAGCAAGGGAAGCCTCGGCACCAGGACAGGGACCTGAGACGCAAGAGGGGATCCCTGGGGATCTGAGGGGAGATCAAAACCCCAGTCTGTTAGTATCTGTGGGGAAATAATTCACCAAGATCCTTTTTTAAAAAAAAATATTACTCTGTCTTGGGCTTGGGAAGACAAGGAGTTACCTCTCCTTTATTGAGCTGAAGGAAAATTCCAGGTGGCCTCAATTCTGGTCAGGAATTGAGCTTTTCTTCCTTCTGCCCTTGCATGCCTTCCGTGGTGCCCTAGAAGGATGGCACAGAGGAAGGTGTGGTAGAAAGTCGCTCGAGGCTAGGCTGCGAATCAAACCTCCAAACCATTGCAACCTGGAGGCCACAGTCCATTCACCCACCATCTGAGCGCCCACCGTCGCTCAAGGCCAGGTTTATGTCTTCCCCGAAGTTTGGGAGACCGCACAGACTTCAGGGCAGTGCCCATCTTCTGACTGGCATTCATTTATTATCTAGTTATTTTTTTTAACAAGAACCAGGTAGCTAGATATGGTGGCAAACAGATCTCTGTGCCTTGAAGGCCAGCCTGGTCTACATAGTGAGTTCCAGGCCAGCAAAGGCTACATAGTGAGACCCTTTCATAACAATAAAACAAGATCAAGGCTAACCTGGGGGCTGGCGCTCTCTCTCTCTCTCTCTCTCTCTCTCTCTCTCTCTCTCTCTCTCTCCCCTTGTTTTTGTTTTTGACAGGGTTTCTCTGTCCTGGAAGACCCTGTAGACCAGGCTGGCCTCGAACTCACAGAGGTCCACCCACCTCTGCCTCCCAAGTGCTGGGATTAAAGGTGTGCATCACCACCGCCAGCTTAAAACTGGCTATTTCAATTGCCTGTACTCCTTTCCTTGTGGCAAGGGGGCTAGCTTAGTTAAGGTCCATCAATGGGTAAGGGATAGGCTCTCACTTAAGGTTTGTTTCTGCTTTGTTTGTTGTTTGTTTTGGCCACAGCGTCTGGATCTGTAGTCCAGGCTGTCCTTGAACTCATGAATCACCTGCCTCTCCTCTGAAGCTCTGGGATAACAGGCATGTGTGCCACCAGGTTTGTTTAGAGAACAGATTGGCCCCTCCTACCCCATAGCTACCCTGACAGTCATTCTTTCCATAGTAATTGCCCCACTTTCTCTGCCACAAAAGTAGAGGCACCACATCCCCATCCCTAACTGTTCGGATGTGGCCTCCCTTGTTGGTTGGTCCGTCCTTCCAAGGCTTTTTCCAGTTCTGCTCTGTCCAGCTGAACTTATCACCCTCTGGGGTCTCCCTCCAGTGGGTTCAGGGGCCCCTTCATCCTCTCTGTTCTTCTTGAATCATCCTTACTATAATGTGCTGCCGGTATGACCAACCGGGCTGGAGCAGAGCCCCAGCTACAGCTCTTGTTTGCTAAGTGTAGGCAGAGCTCTGCTTCCCACTGAACCCAGTTTCCCCATCAGTAGAAACACAGAGCCAACACGTCCCCAATCCATCACATCTTGGGCCAAGATGTGATGGCCTTCCCGGAAGCCAGCCAAGTTCACGTTGTTTCCCTGGTCAACCACAGCCTCTTGGCCTTTAGTCTACCTCTCTTTCCCATCTGCTGTCCCCAGGTAACCTCCTCACCTAGTGACCTCCTCACCTAATGGTGACCATATAAATATTTAACAAGGACAAAAATGCTCAGTGCAGATATTGGAGTGCAGGGTTGCAAGGTACGGGCCCGGAGAAGAGTCTCTACATCCACATGTATTATCTTACTGCATCGTCCAGTGAAAGAGCCCCAAGGCCCTGCTACCCTTCCACTGCCTGCAACCAGTGCCCCACATTAAAGATTTCCCCTTCCCTAGTCAGATCCTAACTGACACAACCATCTGACACTCCAATCCCTCTTAAAAAAGAGAGTGTCTTTGTATAGGAAAATACCTTGATAAGGCCCTGGGAGGGAGATAAGATCCTGAGGGCTTGATTTGATGAGAGACAAGGAAGCAGGAGACGGTTAAACTGTTCTGCCGGGTTGGGGGGTGGGAATGGGGGGACCATGAACAGGAGAAGGCGAATAGAGAGAGCAGAGGGGGGAGTAAGAAAACAATGCCCTGAGAAGGGGCGCGGAGGGCATGGTGGCTGATGGGCTTTTGCATGTGGCTTTCTGCAAATATATAAATCCCTTCCTCTTCTATCCTTTGAAAATATCGCTACCCACTGAGATTTTGTGTGCCCAGCCACGTTTTGTTTTAGGGGTGAGGCCAAATTTTTTTTAATGGAGCATAAAGAAAAGAATTGAGGTCCACATCTGGGCCGACTGGGGGTGGGGGTCGAGCCAGCGGGGGGTAAGAAGATGTGCAAATGGAGTTAATTCAATGCAAGCAGGCCCATGCTCAGCTCCAAATGACAAAGAGACAAAAATGACCGTGATTGACACTCTGCCCCAAGCAGGAAGCAGCTCATTCAACTAGCCCTACCAATGGGGGACCGTATCCATCCATCTGCTGTGGGCGTAGCCTTGGAAAAGCAGAACGAGATTCTGCGGCTCTAGCATAGAGCAGAGTTGAGTCCAGTCTGTGCCCAATCGTGACAGGTACAACCCCCAGGAATCTGTGGGAACCTTGGGGACATTTTTTTATGTCCTTTGGCCTGCACCTTCAGGGGCAGGAGAGGCCTGGCTATTTCTGGGTTCATCTATTTTCCCATAAGTCTCTGACTAGCTCTGAGTTCCCCAGGGTAGGGACCTTGTTTTATTCTTCTGTGACCCTAGATCTACCCACAGAGCCTGCATGACGTGAGAAGTAGTCCCCGAGTTCAAGTTTATTGAGTGAAAAGGTGGAGGAGAGGGCAGAAGGGCAAGACCCACCAGGAAACCAAAAATGTTTTCTGGGTCAGGCAGGGGCTGAAGCAAGACGAGGAGACATTTGTTGACTCTGTCACCTCCCTTGTCCTTCCCCCGTGCTAATCCCAGTGCTTCTGCCTCCTCCCAGGCAGGCGTGAAGCTGTGGATCTTTCCTAATTGAGAAGGCAAACATCTTCTGTCTAGTCAAGGCAGCAACATCAAGGCAGGTTTGTGCAGGCGGAGCGCGTGAGCTGGCAGCACACCACAGGCTTCCTTTCCCGGGTGCTTTTCTTGCTGCTGTCACAGCGTTTAACTCTCCCTGTGTTTCAGAAAGTAAATGCCACCTTCTTTGGTTCCCCAAAGAGAATGCTTGCTGTCTCAACAGAGGTGGCTCTTGTGGGAGGTGCAGGGGGGGAAGAGGGGTCTGCACTGTGGAGAAGCGTTCATCTCCCCGCTCCTCTTTCCCGGGTCTGTTCCCACATTCTTGATTTCATTTTCGCGTGATAAAAATTGAGATGTACAACCCTTGTCTCAGCTAACACTGGCGGCAGCCAACTGGAAAGTCTTTGTTCTCTGGAGTGGGAGGACCACAGCAGGAGACGGGCTCTTGGGAAGTGTCACTGGGGGACATGAGTCTCTCCTTGATCATCCTGGCTCTCCAGCCCGTGCACACTCACATGTACACATGATACCCACACAGCACACACTCACTCTCATACACTCGCGCATATATGTAATGTGTCCCTTTCCCCCACTGACTCCCATTGACAAAAAAGAAGAAACCTAGGCGTCCAGATGTGCTCAGGTTCAGCTCCTTCTGATGGATGGACGGAACAGAGGGCGGTCTCCCTGGAGCAGAGCACTACCTGAGGTATGACTGAGAACTGAGGACTGGGTTGGAACGAGGACAACACTATAAGCTTTGTCAGGGTTCTAGATGGTGCCATGCTGGCCTAGAGTCCTTGTATTCGTACACAGAAAGGCTGGTGTTACAGCTGTGGGGCATCTGACTGCCCCACCAAGAAAATAAAAAGCCATAGATGACACTGTAATCATAGCACCTGGGAGGCTAAGGTAGGAAAGTTGTGAGTTCAAGGCCAGCCTGGGCAGCATAGTGAGCCCTTGTCTCAAAAGCCACAAGCAGAAAGGCAAGACAAATTCAAAAGGAGCATATGGGTCTCATAGACTGGATGATGAGTGGAAAGACAAGAGAGTCGAAGGGAATAAGGAGGGGTCTTAGTTCTTTGGCTTGGATGGCTCTTAGAGGGAGGCATCCTCTGGCTCAGAGAACAAACCATGAAGGAAGATGATAAGTTCGAAGGGCATGGTGAGTGTGAAAGGCATCCTGGGAGAGATGTACAGAGGACAGCAGGGCAGGCGAGTGTTCAGGGGAGAGGCCTAAGCTGGAAAGAGTCAAGGGTAGCACAGGTAGAAATTGTGGTCACTTCGTGGGCAGAAAGAAAAAGCAGTGATGCCAAAGAGATTTGTCTGAAGGAAAACCGGAAGAGCGGGTAGCACAGTGGGTAGAGACACAGGAGAATGGGCTGACTTCAAACCAAAGGTTGGGCAGACAGATGGCTCAGCAGTTAAGAGCTCTGGCTGCTCTTCCAGGGGACCTCGGTTCAATTCCCAGCACCCACATGGTGCTCACGGCCACCTGCAACTCCAGTTCCAGGGGATCCAATGGTCTATTATAACACGTGTACACCAGGCCTATGTGTGGTGCGCGGGTATCCATGGAGACAAAACGCCTATACTTATAAAAGTTTTAAATGAAACAAAAATCAATATTTTAGAAAAGAAATCACAGTCAAAGACTTGTCCAAAGATCACCAGTCCAAGGACAACGAGACCTCCTTCCTGGAGTCTTTTTAAGTGAGTCTTAGGGAAACCCTGGGTGAAAAGCTCTGGAAACATCGGCAGAGGTGTCATCCTCAATGCTCCCTGAGCCAAAGCTAAAACCAGGTGGAGACTCCCTGGGGCGGTGATGGAGACTTTAATTGTTCTGTAGCAAGGATGCCTGCCCATAGGATGGACTAGAGTGGAGACAGCGTGGTGGAAATGGACAGATCTTCCACTGAGGACGCCACAATGAAGGATGCAAATCAGCGACAACTCTTTGGTCACTTAAAGATTCTGCGGCTCTGTGGGGGTGCAGCGTGTAGCTCCCAGCCCACGAGTCTCACACTTGCAGCTGCATGCTTTTTCTATGACATGAATATTTAAATGTCATCTGATTGCATTATGCGTCATCAGTGGAGAATAGAGAGAGAGAGAGAGTGTGTGTGTGTGTGTGTGTGTGTGTGTGTCCGCGTGTGTGCGAGCTTCCTGAACAGCACCTCTCCCTTGCTGTCTTACAGGACCCAGAAAAACAACCTCACATCTGAGCACAGCTGCTAAGGGCACCCTTACTCCTGGCAGCACCTAGGAATGGGAGCCACATGGTCAGAGACATGGAGCCCAGTCACCCCGAGTTTTCCTCAAATGGAAGGTTTCATCTGCTTCGTGACCATGAACCTCTCCTCTTGCTGTTCTTGGTAGGTTTTGAGAATTCAGTGGAGGCTGGCTGGTCTAGAACTCACTGTGGAACCTAAGCTAACCTCAAATTTCTGGCAATCCTCCTGACTCAGCTTCCCAAGGACTGAGATCACAGGTGTGTGAGCAGGATCATGAAATGCCAGTGCTCACTGCCTCTCCTCTCCTCTAGCTAACCTTAAGACCCCAGCCGTCTGGCTGAGCCAGGAGGAAGAAATAGCACTGTATTCATAGCCGTAATGGAGGGGCCTCTAGAGACCTATGGCTACACCCAGGCAGGGAAGGAACCTGCCAGCATACTCCTGGCCCCCTATTTGCTTCTGCCTTCTATCTTCCTAGTCTGTGTACCCAGAAGCCATTCAAAAGGAAAAGCCAGAGGCAGGGGCTCCCTTGGAGGTCAGAGCACTGGACAGACACATGAAGAACAGCCATCTACCCAGCCCATGTTTGCCCTGTCTCCTTGCTTGTGCTCTGTCCTCACAGGCTATAAGGAAACTGATCCATTTCCTCTTTCAAAGGAGTTGTACCAGCAGGCAGCACTCACGGGCATGGCTTCTGCCAGCACCCTGCCCTTGAGATTGCATCCCCCAGGCCAGATAGCCCCAAAGAAAGACCTCAGAGGGATCTGTCAAGCTGGTAACTCATCTGCCTCATGGTGTGCTTGCATTGGTCTGTGTGTTTATTACCATCTGGCTACCAATGAAGGAGGGAGAGAAGTGTGCCCTAAGGAAGGGATAGCCAGCCCTTCCCAGAATCCTCTGGTCAGGTCTGGAAACAGAAAGATGGGCCTTTTGGCTCCTGTCAGGCTCCTGTCAGGATCCTGTCAGCCTGGCTGGCAGCTGAAACTCAACTCTTCACATTTATTCCCCAAGGAAACATAGGGCACGCCCCTGGGCTACTTTCCCAGTAAATTCATAAGATTACTGCTTCCAGTTCAGAGCTATCCAGGGTTACAGTAGCTCCTCTTCCTCCTCTTTCTCCTCTTCCTCCTCTTCCTCCTCTTCTTCCTCTTCCTCCTCCTCCTCTTCCTTATCTCCCTTCTTCTCTTCCTCTTCCTTAGCCTCCTCCTCCTCCTCTTCCTCTTCCTCCTCCTCTTCCACTTCCTCCTCCTCCTCCTCCTCTTTCTCCTCCTCATCTGGAAACTGTGCCTGGAGATTCAGGGACAGTTCTGACCTGAAGGGCAGGGATTTCTGTTCCTCTCAGCCAGAGCCTGCCACAGTCCTCCAGTCTCTATCTATAAGGACCCAGGTGGCAAAGAAGGCTAGTAACAAAGGCTTCCCACCGAGGCCTGATGTTCCGCTCCCAGGAGCCACTTCTTAGCTAAATACCACCCTCTCAATGCTTGGTAATGACCTTTTGAAGCCTCCATTCGCTTGCCTTGGTATTTAGAGAACCGTCCTGTCTCTGGGGAACCAGGGAAGGAATACTTACTGCTTCAGAAGGCCAGCCCCCAAAGAGAAGAAAGAGCGAAAGCTTACCCCTCCCTCCCGATGAGGCAGGAACAGCCCTCAGCCCTAGTTCTTCTGCCCTCCAGCAGGACTGCTTTGTTAAGTGCCCACAGATGCTATTTTAACGGCCTCACTCGGGGTCTCCAAATGGCTGTGCACAGGTGTCCGCACCACCCATGAGAGCACCCACACGTGTTTGTGTCCGTGTCCTTGTCCATGTCTGTGTCCGTGTCCGTGTCCATGTGTGTGTGTGACTTCAGAAGGAAGTTTCCTTCCTGGACATGGGCAGATAGATTATGGGTAAGAACACAGGCCCACAAGTATTTGTTAGTTATTTGACTGTGTCTGTTCTGTGTCTGTGCCTGTGTCTATGCTCCCCGGACCTATATCTGTGCCTGTGCCTGTGGAAGAAGCATGAACAGATGAGTGTGATTTTCATTGAGCTGAGTCATGAAGGATGCAGGCTCATTCTTGCAGTAAGGAAGTAGGATCTCCATGGATCTTGCAGGGATTACATGTGATGGGGGGGTCACTCTATACAACAGCCTAACATGTGGGCTCTCACCCCAGGCCTCTAGGCTCCAACTCCCCAGTACCTAGTCCTCCCCCCTCCAACTGACAGTGGGTTGACAAGGAGATCTCCAGGTTGTTAAGTGTGGCCTTCCTGGGACCTGGTAGTCTCTGTGTTGCCTGTTGTGCCCTCTGTTGCCAGGGAAGTCTGATTGGCCTCTCTGGACTTGGTAGATTGACATCATGCCCAAGGGCTGATTTTTCAACAAGCTCTTCTGAGGTAGCCCATGCCCAGTGGCTCCCCAGAGTCGGCAGGCCCTCAGGAACAGAGTAGAATTAATGAGCAGAGTTACCAGAATCATGGGCTAGGTGTGGTGCAGAGAAGGTTCCAGAGCCATAGTGCAAATGATGGGCTGCAATGGAAGCCGTCCAGCCATGCCACTAACCTGCAATAGCACTGCACTTGTCAACTGGAGACTGAACTGTGAGTGCCACAAGGTCTCCCAGATTTCCTCATCAGCGCCAAACCCTCGGCAAGCATGGCTCCTGCTGGCGACTCTAAGTGCGCAGATCTTAGAAGTGAAGCTACCTTTGACAGAAGAAAACTCCATCACCCTAGCTGACACTGGCTCTCCAAGGGCAGCTCCTACCAGTAACCTGTGCTCCCTTGGCCACCACTCGGGATAACCCTAAAGAGCCATCACAGGTCCAAGGCGGGTTTCAGGGCCAACGGAAGTCTTTGTGGCTATCATAACACTGAGAACTGGGCTGTGAGCAGTGCTGGTCCTTCTGCCCCTCCGAATACAGAAGCACCCCAGATAGACTTTCTGTCATCAAATCTCCATCTCAAAGGGGGATGTTCACAGATGGAGGAAATTGACCAAGAAGGCATCCGTCAGAGAAATATAGGGACCCAAGGAGATGGCTTGCGGACCAGCAAATACAGTTGAAGAAGAGAGGAGGAAGGGAGGAGGCGAGCAGAGACCAAAGATGAACTTCTGCAGAGCCAGGATTCAGACAGAGGCCAGTTGACCTGAGAGACAGGAGAAAACCATAAGATCCTTTTGTCAGAAAGCCAAACACTTCACTGAAGGAGTAGTTAACTAATAGCATCGGACTCTAGAATAATGGGTCTCAACCTGTGGGTCTCGACGTTTTGGGGGTAGAATGACCCTTTCTCAGGGGTCACCTTAGACCATCTACACATAAGATACTTATATTATGACTCATAACAGTAGCAAAATCACAATTATGAAGTAGCAAAGAAAATATGTATATGGTTAGGGGTCACCACAACGTGAGGAACTGTAGAAGGTCACAGAGTTAGAAGGTCGAGAGCCACTGAGCTAGAGAGAGCTTCAAGAGTATGAAACAGAAACAAAAGTCCTGGTAGTTTTCACAAAAGGACATAGCCGGTGACTTTAACCAGAGCAGTCCCCAGAGATGGTGGCGAAGAGGGACGTGATACCAGAGCAGCTGTAAGTGTGGATAACAGAGACGTCTTAGGTCGTACTTGGAAGAGGAGAAAGCAAGAAGAAAGATGGCGCGGCATCTGCGGGTGACGCTATTAATTTCGTTGTGATTGTTTTTAAGATTGGAGGCAGTTGAGCGCAGACCTGGAGATTTTTCCAGCCAGAAGGCTGTATCCATTCACGGCCCCTGGAGACATCTCAATATCTTGCCCGTGTGGGTTTCCTTCTGCCAACAGTAAAATTGATCGCCCCAACCACTTAAACAAGAGAGATCCATTACTGTGAACTAAAAGGACACTTGTCAACTACGGGAACACCCTACATGAGTTAAAACAGTGGCAGCTGGCAGCGGCCTCAGCAGGCTATTGGGATCTGCCTGAAGGTGTCCTACTGTTGGGCATTGTTACAGCCACGCTTTGTCTGTCATTCAGCCTTGGAGTGCATCCCAGAACCAAATCTTAGAGTCCACTGTTGTACGGCAAGGTGACACGGGGACTTCAGATCCCACATGTGTGACTCCCAAATTGCCCTTGTTTGGGTCAGCCTGGTAGTTTGCGGGCGACTAGAAGTCTGCATCTGGCTCCATAGCCAAGGCATGCAGGTGGCTTATTTGTCCTTGCCAATGAGGGGTACTGTGCCCAGGCAAGGGCGAATCCTGAGATTTGATGCCATCGCAATTCTGAGCAGAAGGCTGGACAGAGGAATAAATTATGTACCCGGGCTCTGTTAATCCAGGAAGACCGAGTGTGAATCCTGGCCTCAACGCTGCATCTGCTGTGGAGATTGAGGCCTGATTTACACATCTGCGCCTTCCTGGTGATCAGAAAAGAAGCCTTTTAGGATGTGAGCCAGGGCTGATATTGCAGATAAATGCATTCATCAGGAAATCCAGCTCTTATCGCGCCGTGTTGACAAGCACACCTTCAAGCTTCAGGTCTCTTTGTGACCCAATACGGCTGGAAAAAAAAGCACCATCCGCTACAGCTGCATTCTGGGCATGAGGAATGAAGACAAGTGGGGGAAACAAGAGACAGACCATCTTCTTAATGATGCTTTAAAAATACCGTTCTGGTCCACTGAGGGCCGTGTCTGGGATCGTGGCCATGCAGCAGGAGGAGTCTGTGTCAATGTCCATGGCCCATGCTGCCACCAAAGGCCATGTGGACATCTCCTGGGACCTTGTTCATGTTTAAGGGCTACGCAGAGATGGCCCTGCCCCTCGCTGGGTACAGCACTTGGGAGAGTGGTCTTCGCACCTTGCCTAGGAAGCAGAGTAGACCAGCCCTGGTGGCAGGGGCATGGGTGAGTCAGACTGAGGGCATGAAAGCATGAAAGCTTGCCCTGTCCCTTGCTGGCTGTGGCATTTGGTGAACTAGCCAGGGTAGCAAGAGAGAGCTCACGCTGCTGGTGTGGGTACAGGAGGTCTGGCAAGCTGAGCAATGCAGTTACCACCTAGGCCCAAATCTAGGGCTTGAGTTGGCCCACCCTAACATTTACCCCATCTATGAACTGCTGGAGCATGTGAAGGGACAAGTCCGGCAGAGCCAGAGCTTCAGGTTCCTTGACACAAAGTAACAATAGAATACCCTAGAGGAGCCCCAGGAGGATCCGGTATTGACAGTGTAGCAGAAGCCAGAGGCCTCGGATCAGACCAATGAACATTTGCAAATAAAGATGTGTAGACAAAAGGTTATCCTGTGTGACACATGCAGCTTCCACGCTGGGGAGGTTTATTTATTTATTTTATTTTGGGGGGAGGTTGCAAGGGTGGAGGGTAGATACAAACGGGCGGGGAGAGGAATGGAACTGGGGTGCATGTGAAACTCACAAAGACTCTATAAAAAGTTTTTTTTAAGGTCATTATAACACTTTTGCCAACTTAATCACTGGCAATTTAATAACAAAGCCCTATGTAGCAGCAAGGACTCTTATCTGAGCAGTTACTAGGTTTCGCTAACTAGTTTTATGCCAGCCTGACATATGTTAGAGTCATCAGAGCAGAGAGAGCCTCAAATAGGGGGAAAAACCCATACATCCATAATCAATGGGGATCAATGGGGAGGGCCCAGACTACTATGGGTGGAGCCAACCCTGGGTTGATAGTCCTGGATTCTCTACGAAAGTAGGCTGAGCAAACCGAGAGGAGCAAGTCAGTGAGCAGCATCCCTCCATGACCTCTGCATCAGCTCCTGCCTCCAGGTTCCTGCTTTGTTTGAGTTCCTGTCAGGATTCCCTTTGATGATGAACAGTGAAGTAGAAGTAGGAGCCGAATGAACCTTTGACTCCTCAAGTTGCTTTGGTCACGGTGTTTCATCATAGCAGTAGAAACCCTAAGACACGGGTCAAATAAAATAAGGGCTGTTTGTTTTGAGGAAGAAGACAAGATGGTGAAATAAGCTACTACTATGCCTTTCCTTGCCCGTTACCTGAGGCAAGCCCCCTGAGCCTTCCCGGCCTTGGCTTTCTAACCTGCAGATAATGGTAATCACCCTTCCTTGCCCTCGCTGGTGTGAACACTGGCAGTGTAAAATCATACACCACAGAGCTCAAGAGCGTTAACGAGGTGAGTGACTGGGAGTGGTGGGGACTGGGAGTGGGAGGTGAGGACTGCACCTTAGCTGCAGAGGGAGATTGCTGTCCAATTCTGGCCTTTGGGGGAGATTGTCTCCATTTTAAAATATAATGAAAACTGGGACTATATATCAAACCTCTGTAATTTCAAGTTTGCCATAATTCTTTTTTTTAAAAAGCCCGTCAAAGTGGATATTTGCACAGCTCAGCATGAATGGTTCTATTTGAGGAATGAGACCCTGGGGTGTGAGATGTTCATGCTCTGGGATAGTGACACCGTCCTAGACCTTCACCTAGTCTCAAGACACTTCATGCCTGTGCGCTAGCAAGTCCTGCGGGCCATTGTATCCCACCGTTCATTCATCACAGACTATCTGACTAGGACCAATAAACCTTCCCTGGGTCGCTTGGCTCTGTGTGCACTGTCTTCCTTCCATCAAGCAAACAATTTGAGCAAATCAACCCAAGTTTGCATAGGAGACCTGAGTGGCTGGCTGCAATTTAGATGTGTCTGTGCCTCTAGCCATGTGACTTGGCCCGAATCCTTCTGTAAACCACAGGGACGGCGATGGTGGGGAAGCTAGCACAATCCTCATACGGTTCTATTTATCAGTAGTCTTCTGGAGCTGAGCCTGCCTACAGACTTCGTTGGTCCCTCTTGATCACTAGCTTTTACTTTTAGATTGTCACTGTTTGGTCATCCCAGCAGGAGCTGGAGGAGATCCTTGGTGGGCTGGCATCTCTGAAAGCCTGCCTCTTCGACTTCCAACCTGAAGGTATGTCCACTCCAAGACCCAGCTCAGCTTTGTCTCCAGAGAACCCTTGCTTCCTTGCACAAAATGATCTAAAGGGCGAATCCATCATCAATAGGACTTCGGGGTACCCACCCAGAGGCAGCAGAGGTTACTGTAGGGACTGAGCACAGCTCCAGAGTGGGAAGTCCATGCTGTTTCGTGCTCCTATCAGGTTTCTCACACATTTCTCACAGTTTAAATCTCCCTTGCCGGGGCTGGAGAGATGGCTCAGTGGTTAAGAGCACCGAATGCTCTTCCTGAGGTCCTGAGTTCAAATCCCAGCAACCACATGGTGGCTCACAACCATCTGTAATGAGATCTGATGCCCTCTTCTGCTGTGTCTGAAGTACAGCTACTGTGTACTCAGATATAATAAATAAATAAAATATTTTAAAAAAAATCTCCCTTGCCTTCCTCAGTTCCAGCTAGCTCTTCTCCCTTCTATAGGTGACATGCCTATCTCCCGTTCCACAAACCCTGCTAACTGTCACTAGCCCAGTGTTAAATTAGGCTGCTGCTCAAACCTCAGGAAACATCACCACCCAGAGTGATGTTAATATTCCTTTGGGCCAACGCGCCCAGGCTTCGGAGGTTCCTGTATCTACTTCTGTCGCTCACGTCACATTCACCATCTGTAGTTTTCAGATGGACAGGCCCCCGAGGCTTTGTGGTGGCCTGTTTTTCCCTGGACTAGACTGGATCTTGTTGACATGTCTCATAAAGGAACGCTCACAAGGATGGGTCTGTGTGTAATGAGACTACCTCAGAGCTTTACATGTTTAAAATGATCTCAGACCTAGTGTGCTCTAATTGGCCAGCATACCCCCCCCCCACATCCCCGAGAAGCCACATTGAGTTTTCCAGGCTTGGGTGTGTGTTGGCAGCTGGGAAACTCCTGTCGGTTTGGATGTTGCTGGTGGCCTCTGCTCTGACAAAACCATCCTGCTCTCTTCTCCTCAGTAGCTTCCTGTTCTCCAAGAAGTGGGATTAACCTCTAGCTCCCTGCATTGTGAAGAAGCCCCAGGAAGGTGTACCTCCACAGATACCTCTGACACCCCTCCACACATACATTCATCCCAGCCAGAAGGCCTTTGCTCTTCAATGTGAAATGCATGCATCATCTCCATCCCCATTCCCATCTCCTTCCCCATCCCCATCATCATCATCACCACCACCATCATCACCATCACCATCATCACCACCATCATCATCACCACCACCACCACCATCATCACCATCATCACCACCACCACCATCATCACTATCACCACCACCACCATCATCATCACCATCATCATCATCACCACCACCATCACCACCACCAGCACCACCCCTGCCTCTGGTCCTTCACATCTCCTCTTCCCTGGGCCTACCCCACTTTTACTCTAAAACGCAAAGGACCAGCGCTGTACTGTCACCACTTAAGGGACTTGTCCTTGGTCACTCTTGGCCATGCTCTAATTCCCCAAAGCTTTTGTTCCTTTGTTGTGCTTGTCAGCGTCTGTCCCTCAGCCCCGCTGGGCACAGGTCTCAGAGGACTTGTCTGCTGTTCTTTCTCTAGCACTAGTTCGTGCCTGCAAATGGCGGACATTCCACCAATACTGACTAGATGGATGCACTGCTGGAAGGAGGCAAGGAAGGGAGAGTTGTGTCCTGTTAATGCTTATCAAGCAGGGAAAGGGTGCTGTCTAGGGGGAGTCTATAGGCGCAGTGGACATCAGGTTCAAACCTGCCAGCCCTTGTCTTGGCCGGCCCTGCCCACTAACAGAAGTAGTCCCCAGATCACATGGAGGGTGCATTAGTGCCCTCTGACCCAGACCTCTCGAGCCAGATTCACCTCCCCTGGCAGCAAGGGGTGGAACAGAGCCTGGAGAGCCCATCCATCATCCAGGGAGAAGAGCCACAAATTCTGAGGTCTCCATTTATGCCTGTCACAATCAAGGGCAAACTTGCTATGGCCGTGGTACGTAGCCACTCCTCTCTGCTGACAGCTGTTCTGGCTCAGGGACTTGTCCAGTGACAGATCTGTTGTCTGTTCAGCAGCAGCAGCAAGTGACTGCTCCTAGGGCCAGGGCCAGGTGGCTGCTGGATGTGGAGACTTATACATCCAGGGATTCCTTGGAGAGACTTACTTCCTGGAAATGTCTGTGCCCGTGGTCAGCCCAGCAGGAGGCACTGCCACAATTCTTACACTGTTGCTACCTTGTTATGGTTTAAACCTGACACTTGGCTAACGTGGTTAACCATTTGGCCAGTGGTGTTTTGGGAGGCTGTGGAACCCTGGGAGGTGAGGCCGGGAGGAAGTAGGTCACCAGAGGCATGCCCCCCACTTCCTATCTCCTTTCTATTTCCTGTTCTATCAGGATATGAGGAATCTAACTTCATATTCCTGCATGACTTCCTGCCATGATGGCCTGTATCCCACTCACACTGTGACTCAGCTAAACCATTCTTCCTCATCTTAACATCTTCTTTCCTCATCATTCCTACCTCAGCAAGCCGTGCCTCCACCCTGTCTGGGAACTGGGCTCTCTATGAAAGGTTCACACAGTGCCTGATGGGAAGCGAACACTCAAAAAACAGCACCAAGATACCATTGTTATCATTGCTGATTACAGATGGGATCCGCACCGATCTTCTCTGTCCAAATATCCTTTCTAATGTTGCCAGAGAGGTGTGGTGGTTTAAATATGCTTGGCCCAGGGAATGGTAGTATTAGGAGGTATGGCCTTGTTAGAGGAAGTGTGTCACTGTGAGGGTTGGGCTTTGCGACCCTCTCCTAGCTGCCTGAGGAGCCGGTCTTCTAGCAGTCTTCAGATGAAGATGTAGAACTCTCATCTCCTCCTGCACCATGCCTGCCTGGATGCTGCCATGTTCCCACTTTAATGGCCTGAACCTCTGAACTTGTAAGCCAGCCCCAAGTAGGTGTTGTCCTTATAAGAGTTGCCTTGGTCATGGTGTCTGTTCACAGCAGTAAAACCCTAACTAAGACAGAGAGGAGCCAAGAAGCAAACCCCATCCTCCCAACCTTTGGCTCTAAGAACCAGCCCTGCTGTGCTGGAAGGTGAGAGAGAATAGTCATGGTCCCAGAGGATGCCTGGAAGCCACAACCGCAGCCCGAAGACACCATTGGAGGTCTGGGGAACATAATGACTTCTCTGGATGTGTTTCACTAAATAAATAGGAGATGGTTCAAACTGAAGCCCCTCTCCTCCAGAGCCTGTCCCTCTGCCCCTCGAGGATCCATGATCACACTGCTCCCCAGCCTCTTCCCCAACTTGTGTCACCCTTACCTATGGCAATGGAGCCACCCTTTCTGCTCAGACTGCCACCCTCGCTCTTTCTTCCCAGCACCTCCCTCTGGTTCCAACCCTCACTGACATGAGTGACAGCAGATGCTTCAGTGGCATCGCCCTTCCCGGCCAGGAGGTGGGTGTTCACCCTGGGCTCCTCCAGACTCACACTTTCCGTCAGAGGAATGACCCAGATGCAGGGCCAGGAAGACAGGAAGGGATGGGTTGTGCAAGGAGGTTAGGGATGAGTGGAAGTTGCTGCCCATATGGTCTCAGTAAACTGGGCTCTCCCGTGCTGGTGGGCGTGGCCTTGAACTCCCTGCAGGTATCCTCTCTGTTCCCCTTTCTTTCTAGTGATGCAATCAGAGACCTCCTCCATAGCCCCAAAGGAGCTCAACAAAGGGCAGCTCACACCTAGCCCTACCCCTCAAGATGACTGTCAGCCCTTCACAGAATCCGGGCTAGTGGAACAGCCAATCATCCTGAAGACTTTCTTGCTGGGGCGCCGTAGTCGGAGTAGAAATGGAGCTCTGGGTGCGTGGCCTGGGAGGCCCTGTTTACTGTGACCCCATGGGCAGTAACTTTCATTTATCCCTAGCCTCTGGACAGAGGGAACTCCAGGCTGGGCCCCTCCTAGTCATTACTTTGCTGCCCATGGAAAATGGCGGGTTTTCCTGCAAACAGTTAAGTGAATAGTGTCACATGATCAGTGCATGGCAGTCCCCAGTGGTTCCCTCTCATCCCCAGAGCCTGCCATCCTTCTGCGGTCTCCAGGCCACACAGAGCTGTTCCTCATCCCACAGCCCCTCTCTTCAAAGGAACCAGAAGAGGTAAATGCGTGCCCCTGCCCACCCGCCTCCAGATCAGCCTCTGGCACTGTGACGCAGCCTCAGAGGCACGAAAAAGACTCTCCCACCTTGGGGCTGGGGATTTAGCTCAGTGGTAGAGCGCTTACCTAGGAAGCGCAAGGCCCTGGGTTCGGTCCCCAGCTCCGGAAAAAAAAGAACCAAAAAAAAAAAAAAGACTCTCCCACCTTACTCCTTCTCTGTTGGGAATCCAGCTTTAGGCAAGGCCATTCCCTGGGGACCAAACTTTTTGTCTCCTCTCCGTCTCCTCATAAGTGGAATGAAAAAAGAAAGCCAGATGGGGTCTGAGGCTCCCTGCACTCTGACATGGAGGGTGGGTTTGAGGGTTGTTTCCACTCCTACCCCCTAGTCCCCCACCACACCCAGAACCTTTAAACACTGGGTTCTGATGTCTTGGATGCAGTTATTCCCTCCAGGGAATATTGGTAGCTTTCTCTAGTTTCTGTGGAAACGACCCCATTTATAAAGCTTTGTGACACCATCCAATCCACGGAGTGCAAACTTATTTACAACAGTAAACTGTGATAATCACCAGTTCCTGCAGGATGCAGAGCGGACGGGCATCTCCTGTACTGCATTGGGAATGCGGAAGACGTACACCTATCCCAGGAAGACGCTCTGACGGTTTCTCTTTTCAAGATGTATTTTTATTTGTATAATACATACGGCTGTGTGTGCCCATGTGCGGGGGTTTGTGCACTTACATGCTTATGCTCACAGAGGCCAGAAGAGGGCACCCAGGTCTCCCAGAGATGGAGCTACAAACCTGTGTTAGCCACCTGACAGGGGTGCTGGGAATCAAACTATTGCAAGAGCAGAGTGTGTCCTTAAGAGCTGAGCCGTCCCACACCCCACACCCATAGTTTCCTAAGAAGCTTGTTCCCTTACACATTACAACCACCTCAGTCCTAGGTCTTTCCTTAGCAGAAAAATGAAAATTCACCTTTATACAAAAATGCATACTCAGATGTCCATTGGCACGCCACGTATACTTTCCTAACAGTCTCCATACATATTCTTTTCTTTTCTTTCCTTTTGTTTGTTTGTTTTGTTTTTCAAGACAGGGTTTCTCAGTGTAGCCAGCCCTGGCTGCCCTGGACTTCCTTTGTAGACCAGGTTAGCCTCAAAGAGATTTTCCTGTCTCTGCCTCCTGAATATTGGAATTAAAAGCGTACACCACCACATCTGGCTTCTTATTTTAAATTATTTCTTCTATTTTCCAAGATTGCAACACAGTAGCATCCTCTCCTCCCTCCCTTTCCTTCCTCCAAATTCTCCCATGTACCCTTCCCTGTTCTCCTTCAAAATTGGGACCTTCTTTTTTTCATTAATCATTGTTACACACACCATGCATACCATACACACATGCATACACATACATACATACACATACACACATACATACATGCATACACACATACATACATACACATATCCACATACACACATACATACATGCATACACACATACACACATGCATACACACATACATGCATACATACATGCATACACACCATACATATGTTCTAATTATATCCTACTCGGTCTGTTTACTGTTACTTGCATGTCTTCTACGCTGACTATTTGGCACTGAATAAACAGTGTGCTCCTCCCCAGGGAAGATTTCTCTAGCCTTCCTTAGCTGCCTGTAGTTCTTTGTGTAGGCCTCCTTGGCTCTCCCATGCACTTTAGCATGACCATTGTTGTCCATGCTAACCACATTTTAAATGTTTATCCTTGTTCCCACAGAGAAGTGTCAAACTGGCTTGTTTTTATGTCAACTTGACTCAAGCTAGAGTCATCTGAGAGGAGGGAACGTCAGTTGAGAAAATGTCTCCATGAGATCTGCTGAAGGTTAACATGTGAGGTATTTCCTTAATTAGTGATTGATGTGGGAGGGCTCAGCCCATTGTGGGCGGGGCCATCCCTAAACTGATGGTCCTGGATTCTATAGGAAAACAGGCTGAGTAAGCCATGGAGAGCAAGGCAGTGAGCTGCACTCCTCCATGGCCTCTGCATAAGCTCCTGCCTTGCTCAAGTTCCTGTCCTGACCTCCTCATGATGAACAGTGATGTAGAGAGTAAGCCAAGTAATATTTTCCCTCCCCAAGATGCTTTTGGTCATGGTGTTTCGTCACAGCAATAGTGACAGTGACTAAGACAAGTGCAGCTTTCACACCTCCATCAAGGGTGCTAAGCTATTTGTTCTTGATCAGCTGAATAGACAGAGAAATGGGACCCAACAATACAGTGGAGTATTACTCAGCAAAGAATAGGGACTGTTGATACAGTACTATGGAGGATCCTGAAATACTTCAAGTTCAAGATTCCAATCTGCTGGTCCTATTTGTACAGCATTCTAGAAAGAAAAAAAGTAATAGGAACACAGCCAGGAACGTCCCTCACAGACCTCCCTCTGAATCTGCACTTTCCCTTATGACTTGCCTTCTCATACAGGGAGCTGCTGCCACCCTTCCCCCATAGGAGGGTCTCCCTTGCACTTTCCAGTCCCCTGGTCAGTGTCCCATCCCAAGCATCACTGTCTGGTAATTATAGAATTGCCATCGAGGTCCTGGAACAGGGATGGCCCTGGCAAGACCGCTTTCCCTGGTGTGAGCAGGAAGCCCTTGCAGTGAGGAGCTCTGGGGCTGGGTGGAGCTGGCCCTGAGCTGGAAAGGCTTCAGTCATGCTTCTGATAGAGAGGAAAGAGCAGGCTATCTCGACAAAAGCCCAGATCCAGTCCCAGAAACCCGTGTGGCTTAGGTCCCCTCCTTGAGCCGTTTCCCTCTCCAGAGCAGGACTCACAGTCTCAACCCTACAGGTCTGGTTGAGGATTTGCCGTCGTTTAGGCGCCTGCCGCAGGCTCTTGGATGATGAAGACGGACAAGCCTCGGCCCCCGCATACTACTTCAGGTAGGAGTAAAAGGGCAGGGAATGCTTACCCTGTTTGCACAAGTCAGAATCATAACTGACACCTGTCAAGTACACAGGGAGCAGTTGACATGAGAGCTTTCCTAATGAATATTTTAATGGCACATAATCCTTGTGCATATTTACAGAGCACAGATGTGATTGTTTAAAATGTACACACGTGGGGCTGGAGGATGACATGATCCCTAAAGTGCCTACAGCACAAGCGTGAGTTTGGATCCCAGAACCCATATAGAAAAGCTGGGTGCAGCGGCACACAGCTGTAACCCCAGTGGGCGAAAAGTGAGGGTCTCTGGAGCTCACCGACCTCTCCAAATTGATGATCCCCAGCTCTGTCTCAAAAAGCAAGGCGAGGTGTGATTGAAGAAGACACGCAACGCAACCTCTGACCTCCACACACCTATGCACACATACATGCACACACATAGGTACATACCCAGGTGCACACACATGCACACACACAGGTGCACACAAACACACAGAGGCACATACACACACTAATGTGCATACACACACACAGAGATGCACATACACACAGGTATACATGGGTGCACACACAGGTGTACACAGGTGCACACATAAGTGCATGCACACATAAGTGCATGCACACATGTACATGCACACAGATACACACACACACACACACACACACACATATTGAACAGATCAGGTCATCAGTGTTTCATCTCCTTGAACATTTATCACCTCGTCCCAGGGCTGCACAAGCACTTCTCAGCTTCTTTCAAACCGTTTAATAAGTTGCTGTGAAGTCTATGCCTGACCTCCCTCTCGCCGTCTCCTACCCCACTGGCCTCTGGGGACCTCATTCTGCTCTCTACAATGGAATCAGATTTTCCAGCTGCCAGGAATGGACTTGAACACATGGGGTGTGGGGTGTGTCTCTCTGCGCTGCCTGACAAATTCTAAACCTCACAGCAACACAAGTGAGATCTCATGATTATTCTCAAAGCACTGAAGGGGAAACTGAGGCCCAAAGTGCTCAATTGCCAGCCAAGCGACAGTACAGCCCTAGGATGGTCCTGTGGGAAGAAGACAAAGAAACACATGTTCTCTAAGGTCTCGGGGGCGGGAGGGTGACTAACAGCTGAGGGAAGGGGGAGGGGGCCTTGTTCTAGAGCCTCAGCCCTCCACCTGGGAGGCAGTGTGGCCTCTGTGTAGGCAGGATGCTGGGTTACTTGGTGATGTTTGCAAATACTGATCCTAGATGGAAAAAACAAAACCCTGCCCAAACCTATTAATGCTGACCATTGCAGCCTTGCATAACGTGCTACCCAGTGCTAGGCACCAGCTATGCATTCTGCTGAGGGCCCATAGCCTCCCCATGGGCTGTTATGTGGCAGAACTGAGAGACCCAGACATCCCTGACAAGGGCTGTGCTCAATCTTGCCCATTATACTCCACATCTCTGAGCACTCGCCGCCTTCATCCACAGTGATTGTGAACTCAGCAGCTGCGAGAGATGTAAGGCAGGTTCCCACTCCCCCGTGCCTCTGTTCTGAGCTGCGAACAGTCCAGATCTTTCCCAAGCTGCCTACCCAGGTGGCTGCACATCGGGGTGAATGCATAAAACGAGTGTGGGCCACTTATACAAAGGTTACCATCCTGTTATTTAAAATCCAAAACAATAATTTCGAAATCGAGCCCACGTTGTAAAATATCAGCAATGCAGAGCACAGGTTAAATATTAATGCCCAACTTTCTTCCATTTTTTATGAGATTATGTGTGTTAGATGATGTGGTGCCTCAGGGGCAGACCCAGGAATGTGCTTCCTGGGCCTCGAATAGACACACATGGTAGTGGTGGGGAGGGGTTGTGGCTTTTACAGTTATGAGGGTGGGGAGATCGATCTTGTAGTTCATACAGCTAAGTTTTTTTTTAATATGGAGGTATTTTCTGCCTTGTTGGTTCTGAGACTTGAACTCGGGTCATCAAGCTTGGCGGCACGCTCCTTTACCCATAGATCCATCTTACCACCCTCATAAGGTTAGTTTTGATGAACTTTCTTGAGAGTGTGCTCTGTGCAGGCACAGCGCTAAGTGCTTTCCACCTGTCAGCTCCCTGAGTATTTCCGAACCCAGGTTGTGTTACCGTTCCCACTTGATAGATAGATAGAAAGAAGCAGAGGTTAGCCCATCCAGGGAGTCAGCAGCAGAATGGAAATGTACTGCAGTTCCTTGCAAAGTCTATGTACAGATGTAAGAGGATTCGGGTTTTCCCTCACTCTGAGACCACACAGCAGAGAAATAGTGTCCTGGGAAGACTGGAGACACTTCTCCAGAGGGCCTTCCACAGAGCAAGACACGCACACACACACACACACACACACACACACACACAAACAGAGAGAGAGAGAGAGAGAGAGAGAGAGAGAGATACAGAGACATGGAAAGACAGAGAGACAGAGAGTCAGAAAGACAGAGACAGAAAGAGACAGAGAGACAGAGAGTCAGAGAAACAGAGACAGAGAGACAGAGTCAGAAAGACAGAGACAGAGTGACAGAGAGGCAGAGACAAAGAGACAGGCTGAAGAAAAGAATAACAAATGCAATCACATCCTTTGACATGGAAAAGCAATATTTCTCAATTCTGTATAACTTACAGAGTCATCATTATAATATCCTTTCTAATTTGATCTATGACGTGCAACCAAGGTAAACAAGATAGTTTCCATAGTTTCTTGTTTTGCTGGGTTTGGCTTGGAGTGGGTTTTTTTACTTTATGACTATTGTGGTGATGGGTGGTGGGGGTGGGGGTGGGGGTGGGGTGTGTGTGTGTGTGTGTGTGTGTGTGTGTGTGTGTGTGTGTGTGTGTGTGTGTTCATGCATGATGAAGGAAAGGCATGCATGCCATATCGTGCCTGTAGGATCAGAGGATAAACTCCATGTTGTTGCTTTTCTCTTTCTACCTTTATGTGTGGGTCTGGGGATTACCTACCCGGCTATCTTACTGTCACCTGCCCAGACAGTCCCCTGCCCCACCATCTCACTGGCATGCTTTTGTGTTTCGAGACTGGAGTTCTCACTTACTTAACTCACAACAATCCTTCTGCCTCAGCCTGCTAGGTTCTAGGATTACTGGTACGAGCCACCAGGTCCAGTCTCTCCTTCCTCACCACATACCTACAACTTCAATCCCCGGCCGACCCCAGTCTATTTCCAATGTTTCCCCACTTCCCCTCTGGGAAACAGACACTAGGGCCTCCCTGGCTTCTGCACCCCTCTGCCCACGCGGAATCAGGTTGGAGTTTCAAACGTGCCTGAACGTGAACATCTGAACAGGCCAGGGCGCTCTGCTATCCTATTTCACACAACCAATACTAGCACGAAACGAACACTGGAGACGTGTGTGGTCGATTCACCACAGAGGAGGAAGGAACTGGGTGAAGACTGGGGATACCCCCACTGGGGATGCCACAACCACGTTCAGAGACACAGAACCCACCCCACCCCTGCCCAAGCCCCTGGCCCCGCCCCTGGTCCCGCCCCTGGCCCCGCCCCTCCCCCCCCCACTCCGTTGGTGGCTTGAGCTGAGCAGCCTCTCCTCTCCAGCCCAGCGTGGTTAGGAGGCAAGGCAGTGGTGCTGGGTGGGTAGCTTCCCCTCTGACTGGACACCAAGGCACCTGAGAAGCTTGGACATAACCCTTGCCTCAGCCGCAAGCAGAAACTACCGTGGTACTGTCCAGCTGCAGCCTAGCCTGTCCCATTTTAAGCCTCATTTCTGATGAATCCGTCTGAGCTGGAGGAATAACACCCAGTTCAGCATTGACTCCTAAATCTGCATGGGAAAGTTAACCCACTCAGAAAGAAGCTGGGGATAAGGGTGTTTGGTGAGTAAGGCTTGGAGTCAAGTGGGGAAGGGAGCCATGTGTCAATAATCCCCATGGGTACATATATGTGTGTACTTGCATATGTGTGTCTACGTGAGTGTATGCTTGCACCTATGTGCATGCACACACACAAACAGAGGTGGCGCAGAATGAAAAAGCAAAGATCTATAATCTTTTGAAGTATCCTGATGTGTTTGGAAGGCCATGGAAACTTGAGTGATACAGAGAGTGAGACCAGAGTGTTTCAGGTAGTGGGGACAGTCTGTGCAAAGGGTCAGCCCTCGAGTGGGAGGAGACAGACACATTCCCTTTAAGGAAGAAGAAGAGAAAATTCTGGAAACCAGAAAGGAGGAACCAAGAGGCCTCAGGCAGGCTGAGGAAATGGCACACAGCAACCCGGGCAGCCTCAGGAACAACGGAAAAGCCTGGAAGAGGTTCCAGGCTGGGGACTGACGTGGTCTGCTTTGTAATTTCTTTTTGCAGTGGTTTTATTTTTTTATTGAAACATTTATGACTTGAGTTTTTAATGTTCCCCACTGGCTCATGTGTTTGAACACTTGCTCCCTGGCTGCTGGTCTCTTGGAGAGGCTGTAAAATCTTTAGGAGGTGCTGCCTCAGAGGAGGAAGTAGGTCACTGGGTGTGTCCTTAAGGGCGTGTCACCCCTGCCTCCTTCCTGTCACATTCTCTGCCCCTGTTTGGTCTACTTCACACTTGTATGAACACAGGTTGAGCCGTTCCTCCCTCCATGCCTGGCCTGGCATCTTGAATTGAAGACCCTTGGAGCTGTGAGCCCAAACCAAGTCCTTCCTCCCTGTGGTGGTTTGAACATGCTTGGCCCACGGGAAGCGGCACCATGAGGAGGTGTGGCCTTGTGGGAGGAAGTGCATCACGGTGTGGGCAGGCTTTGAGGACTGCTAGTGCTCAGGGTCCGCCCAGTGAGGAAGACTTACTCTCCTCCTGACTCCCTTCACGTCAAGATGTAGACCTCTCAGCTCCTTCTCCAACACCATGTCTGTCCTTGACACTGCCATGCTTCCCGCCATGATGATAATGAACAGAGCCTCTGAAACCGTAAGCCAGCCCCAATGAAGTGTTTTCCTTATGAGTTGCCTCGGTCACGGTGTCTCTTCGAGGTCATAGACCCTAACCAACACACTCCCTTACACTGCTTCTGTCAGGAGTTTTGTCATACCGATGAGAAAGTAAGAATATAGAAATAAAACACACGTGGCATAAAGCTTAACACTGTAGATCGTATAATCTTCCCTTTCCATGTTTTCTCATCACCATCTAACCCCAGAACATCTCCACAGTCCACAACAGTAAGCCCACGCAACCCCCGTCTCTTTCAAGCCCCTGGCAACCTCTAATCTACTTTTTGTCTGCATGGCATCCCCACCCCTAGACAATTTTATACGTGTGGGATTTTGTCACATACGATCTTTTATATACTGTTTCTCTCGCTGAGCATTCTCTCTTCCAGGCTCATCAGGGACCGCCACCTCCTCCCTTCTTGGGATCATGTAGCACCCCCCACACAGGAATATACCCCACATAACACATTTATTCTCACGCCCACTGATGGACAGACAACTGGGCTGTTGCCGCTTCTAGGATATTCCGCTGCTGTGAACAAGCACACGTCTTGCGGGTGCCTATGTTTTCAACTTTCCCGGATAAACATCTCTGAGTGGAATGGGTGGTCGAGGTAGCAAGTCCCATGTTTAACTTTGTGGAGTGCCGCCAACGCGCTTTCCACATCGATGGCCCCGTTTTCCATCCCCACCAGCCATGTGTGAGGGTTTCAGAGTCTTCCCGTGTTTGCCAGCCCTTGGTATTTCCATTTTGTTTCTCAGAAAGCCATCCTACTGGCTGCAAAGTGGGATCTCACTGTGGCTTTTACTTTAATTTCCCTAATGAGTTGTGGTGTTAAGCTTACCGTTTTATATATCATAAGCTCATTGGCCTCTTGAGACATGTTCACTTAGATTTGAAATTTAAAAATTTTGTTAATTTGAAATTCACATCCCTTCCTTGTTTTTATTTTTTTTAAGTAAGTGTTCTTATTTATTCTTTGGGAATTTCATATCATTTACCCCAATCATACTTCCTTCCCAGCACTCCCATGTCTGCCCTCCCTTACCTTTCCCCAACAAAATAAATAAATAATTTTTTTAAAGTTCAATTTGTGTTGTCCGTAAACTCACTGAAGCATGGTCAAGCTCTCAGCAGCCCACCTCCTACAAAGAGTGAGCCCCTCTTCCCCTGCAGCCCCACTGGAAGCCATCAGTTGTGGCGAGCTACACCTCAGCATCCCTAGCACAACTTCTAAGAGTCCCGTTTGATGACCTCCTACTTTTTGATGGGGTGGAGTTTGGGGTGGGGGTAGGGGTTGTCACAGAAGCCTTCCATGTCCCTTTCTCAAGTGTGCATCTGCAGGCATCAATATCACTGCCAACGTAGCTCCCTTTCTCTTCAGAGCGGGATCTCTGACTCTAGGCTTCCTCATGGTTCCTGAGCACAGGCCAAGGATCTGACTCTTGGCTGCAGTAGGACCGCAGACCCAGACATGGCCCTCAGAGGCAGCCTGGACCATGGACACCACCATGGCCTCTGGTAGAAGTGCAAGCCATGCACATCAATAAGGCCCCTGGGGGCAGCATGGCCCACAGACATCGACATCAACATATTGCAGATTGCAGCATAGACCACAGACACCGCCTGGTGTTAGGTAGTAGCATGGGCCATGGACACTGACCCAGTCCCCGGCCACATTAGGACCACTGACTCACATACGGCCCTCAGCAGCATCACGAACCAAGGTGGTCCTTTGAGAAGGTCTAATCCAGAAGGTGAACAGTTCATCTCAGGCTTTCATCATGGTCTAGAGTTGGGTGGGGGTGGGGGTGGGCTGGGGGTGGAGAAGAAGAAGAAGGAGAAGGAGAAGGAGGAGGAGGAGGAGGAGGAGGAGGAGGAGGAGGAGAAGGAGAAGGAGAAGGAGAAGGAGAAGAAGAAGAAGAAGAAGAAGAAGAAGAAGAAGAAGAAGAAGAAGAAGAAGAAGAAGAAGAAGAGGAGGAGGAGGAGGAGGAGGAGGAGGAGGAGGAGGAGGAGGAGGAAGAGGAGGAAGAGGAGGAGGAGGAGGAAGAGGAGGAAGAGGAGGAAGAGGAGGAAGAGGAGGAAGAGGAGGAGGAGGAGGAGGAGGAGGAGGAGGAGGAGGAGGAGGAAGGTGGTGGTGGTGGTGGTAGTGGTGGTCTCGTGTGGCTGGGTGGCCTATTCAGGAACTAAGTCTGCCTCTTTGCAAGCTCCAGGCTGCTACACATTGCCCTGTTGACCTCACTGTGGTTCCCCCAGCCCTCATAGATCTTTAGTCAACAAGGTCCATGGAGACAAAGGGAGAAGAGACGATGACGAATGGGGGTTCAGAAGCCCTGTGAGTAAGACACTGGGACTAGCTGTAAGGAGGTAGGTCAACTTTACTTTGGGTGATTCAAGGCTTTATAAAGCTTTAGGGGGCTGAGGGTAAGAACATCCAGGATGGGCAAAGGTCATTGGCTGAGGGCTCAGGGTAATGAAATGCCCCAGTAGCATGGGGAAAAGAAGTTGGTCCTATAATCTAACTGAGGCTACATGACAGTCCACAGGTAGAGGCATCAGGAAGGGGATGTGAATTTCCCAGACGAGGTCACTGAACGCCAAGCCCCAGAAGACTATGTGGTCAGTAGTAGACTTCAACCTTAATTTGTAGAGTTTTCACACACCCAGGTGGGGTGATTTAAAAAAAAAATAGTGAGTTTTCGTACTATTGTTGAATTACAAGAACCCTTTATATATTCAAGATCCTAGATTTGCATAAGCTATATAATTTACAAATATCTTCTACTGTTCTGTAGGTTATTTTAAAAGATTTCTTAGTTTTTAATCGGTGTGTGCATGCATGCATGCGTGTGTGTGTGTGTGTGTGTGTGTGTGTGTGTGTGTGTGTGTGTGTATGTGTAGATGCCTGAGGAAGCCAGAAGAAAGCATAAGGGCTGGAGGTACAGGTGGTTGTAAGTTGCCCAATGTGGGTACTGGGAACTACTAAGTCTTAGTCTGCTAAAAGAACAGAGCAGCTATGCTCTTGACCAAGTTCCCAACATAGGAAACCTGGGAGAGCAGCCACACTCAAACCTTCGGGCCCTCTTCTGAGCCTCTGTGAGGATGAAATTACTCAGTGCCTGTGAAGTGTGTAAGACTCTGTGTGGCTTGATTATCCTTAAGTCGTCAGATCCCAGCAGACGCACAGTCATGGCAGCACCCTAACAATATGGAGGGTCTGACCCTCTTCTCTCTTCCTTTCACACTGCTTTCCGGCTTGGGCCTTTTGTGACACTGCACAGAGAGAGAATAATCAATAACTTGACTCCTTTCTTCCGGTTTCTTTTTCAATTAGTGAGCGGTTAGGCACTTCTGTGGCTCTTCTACTGTTCTTAGAACTTTATAGAATGGAGTCGCTGTTTAAAAATTCCTTTTAAGGGGCTGGACTCATCAGTAAGAGCACTGGCTGCCCTTCCATAGGACCTGGGTTCTGTTCCCAGCTTTCCCAGGCTGGCTCAGAACCATCTGTGGCTCCACCTCCAGGGGATCTGACGCCCTCTTCTGGCACCCACTGGCACTACATGAATAGGCATAGGTGTAGGCAGAACAGCCATACAAGTAAAATAATTTTTAAAAATCCTTTCAGAAGTCACTGTTATTGTCCTGTTATCAGAGACACCCAATGTCACTCTGACCTGTGCCCAAACTAGCTGCCCAGTGTGGGACTCTAATACAGACTGATGAAGTGAGGTTACGTTGCCGTGTACTTCCCTTAGTCTGCAACATGCCAAGCTGCCTCCGTCTCCCCCACCTTCAGAGGCCACACCACAGCTGCAGCACCCATTCCATGACTGTACCATGTCCTTCCAAAGTTCTCCTCCTCTCTGTCTGCACAAGAGTGACTCCAGAAAGTGTGCCACCACCTCACCTAGCAGAGCCGAACCAAAACCATGTCCCTAGCAATTACAGAAGAGAGACAGAGATGGAAGGACAGACTGGAGGCCACATCAGAGCAGTCATAGACAGAGTGGTGTTTGGAGATTGCCAGGGAGAATTGGGGAGAGCCTCTTGACATTCATCTCAGTCTCTGGACAAAATTATTATTAGAAGTCTAAGCTCAGTGGTGGTGGCACACAGCTTTAGTCCCAGGCAAGGGCAGGCGGATCTCTGAGTTCAAGGCCAGCCTGGTCAACAGAACAACTTCCATACAGCCAGAGCTATACAGGGAAACGAGAGAGAGAGAGAGAGAGAGAGAGAGAGAGAGAGAGAGAGAGAGAGAGAGAGAGAGAGAGAAAGGAAGGAAGGAAGGATCTTGAGGATGAAGGATTAGAGATGGTTCTCAACATGGAGTCCAAGCGAATTCTCAAGCTCTACGACCATATCCACGCACGCCCGACTCCCTGCCCCGGGCACTCCAGAGCACCCATCCTGGGAGGCAGCAGCTCCCAGGCGTGCATCCCTGACTGATCCTCAGCTCACAGGAAGATGCGGCCACAGAGCCCCCATATCCACTGGCCTCTAGCGTAAACCAGGATACGGTAGACACTTTCCCTCCATCTCCATTCATGAAAACCTCCAAGCCCCTGCCCCGGCAATAAAAGAGTGTGTCATTTCAGCAGGCGAGGTGAGGGGATTGTCACAACTGATGGCAATGCATGGTGCTAATAAACTGTCAATTAGGATCAACTGTGCTGTCCAGCCCCGGGAAGTTGGTGGCTGGTGGTAGTTTTGAAAAAGTCTTTATACGGAGGCATTTCTTTGGGGTTATTAAGAGCCCCAATTGATACATTTCTTGTTGACTCCCCATATTCCTGAAGTGATTAATTCTAAACAATGGGGTTAATTAGTCTGCCGACTTTGGAACGCCTCTTCAGGCAGGAGCTTAAGAAACCAGTTTCCTTGGAATGCAATCTCCAAAAGAATTATATTCCTTTCTTCTAAGGAAGAGAGGAAAAAGTCTCCCCGGGGAAGAAAGGATGGCTCTGATCTCACGGAGAATTAAATGAGTGTTCAACTCCAATGAGCCTCTGTGGGTTGGTTTTTACTTTTTAATGCCCGCCCCCCATTTTTATTGCCTTCCTGAGTTAATGAGTAAATAGCTTGGACTTGAGAGGAGGAGGAGGAAGAGGAAGAGGAAGTGGAAGAGGAGGAGGGGGGAGGAAGAGTGGGGAGGAGGAAGAGGAGGAAGAGGTAGAAAAGGAGGAGGGGAGGGGGAGGAGGAGGGAGGGAGGGTGTTGTTTAGGATCTGGCTACGAGGTTCCAGAAGAGGAGACCAATCAGGGCAGCAGAAATCACCAACCTTTGTCCAGCCCTCTAACCAGATGTGCATTCTGCCCATAGCAAGGAGTCTTTGGCCTCTCGGGCCTCCGTCCTTCATCCATAGAATGGGGACAGTGACATCTGCCCTCCCACCACCCCACGCATCTGTGGTGACATGAGATCACACATGTGAGAGCCCTTTGAGAATAAAACCTTTCTCTTTTCCTTTTTTTAACCTTTGAGAGGGGGGAAAAAAAGGGAACCCATTTTAGAAGTGGGCTTTTTTAAACTCTTTTTTTATATTATTATTCCCTCTTGAAAGGGTTTCTTCTTGTAGCTGGGATTTTTCATCTTGTGTTAAAGAGAGAGAGGGGGGGAGAGAGTTTTAAAAATAGCTATTTTAATGAAAAGAACAGCTCCCCTGAAGAACTGGGCAGCCCTTTCTGCCGGCTTTGCTGCCGAACTCACGGTCCAAATTGATTTTTTTTCTCCCCTCTTCTTTAAAGGTAAGTGATGAAATACTGTGGGTTTGAAAGGGCTGACATTTTGGTAGCAATTAAACTCAGGCCCATCTAGCCGAGGCAGCTGGTAGCAGCCCCTCGTTATGGTGGAAAGGCAGTCAGAGGATTAAGGTGGGTTGATCTGGTTCTCTGAAGAGCTATGGCTGCCTTCTGCAGCCAGGTAATTAGATTTAACAAGCTGGACTGTCCCCTTTGGTCCCCCAACCTCTTTGGGCAGAGGAGCCAGGCCAGGGAGCCCACCTCCCACTCCCACCCAAGCGAGGTGGCAGCAGGCAAATCCAGGTTGCTGATGAGCGCCGTGATGGATATGGGGAACTTGAACATTGAGTTTTAATGACGTACTAGAAACAGGATGGCCGAGAAGCCATGTCCAATGGTGGTGGCAGGGTGGCTTTATCATTACAATTGGCCTGAGTGTCTGCTTCTGACTGGCTAGAGAAATGCGATTCAGGAAACATGAGTTCAGAACGGAACGCTGGGCACGTGATCCTCCATCTCTGCCGTCATCCAAGGACCTGGGAAAAATATTATTATGGCAAATTATATTTCAAGTACTCTTAGGAAAAGCCAGGTCTCAGACTCCACCTCCCAAAGCAATTTGGGGTATCCCTGTGGAGCCAAGAGGATCCCACTGGCTGAAGGAGATCCCCTGTGGGGAATGGGTGTCAGAGACCAAAGTGAGGTTGACTTTCTTTTATCCCACTCTCTAGGTGACTCTGACCTGCAGGCCACTGGGGGCCTCCTATCCACACGCAGGCTAGTGATCTGGCCCAGTATAGAGAGACTCCAATTCAGCACAACACCCTGAAGACCTGGGTTTGTCTGTATCACCGTTCAGAAGCAGCAAGATTAAAAGTCTCCAGCTGCCACCCACAGTTATTTCGCTGTTGTACTGTCACAGTCCAAGGGTATCAGTGGCTTCCTGGGGTTGGGGATCAAATCCAATGTCTTAGCTGGGCATTGAAGACCTCTGGACTCGGAGGAATCTGGAAACTTAGATCTCATCTCTGAGATGTCCAAACCCGTCTTTAAGTGGCCCTTCTCCTTGAGACTCCCTTTGCCCATGCTTACAGAGACTCAGTGGGCAGGCTGAGCTTTCCAACTCTCTTACCCACAATAGGCTGGGTCCTCCCCATCAACCACCAATTAAGAAAATTCTCTGTCCAGTCCGTGGTGGTTTGCACCTTTAATCCTTTAATCCTACTGCTCACATTTTGATCCCAACACAGGCAAAGTCAGTGGGGTCTCTATGAGTTTGAGGCCTGCCTGGTCTCAAGTGAGTGACAGGGCAGCCAGGGTTACACTGAGAAAGCCTGTCTCAAAGAAAAGGAAGAGGAGGAAGAAGAGAAAGAAAAAGAGGAAGAAGATGAGGAGGGAGAGGAGGGAGAAAAGAAGAGGAAGAGGAAGAAGAGGAGAGAGGAGGAGGTGGAAAAGAAAATCCTCTATAGGGGCTGGAGAGATGGCTCAGCAGTTAAGAGCACTGACTGCTCATCCAAAGGGCCTGAGTTCAAATCCCAGCAATTACACAGTGGCTTACAACCATCTGTAATGGGATCTGATGCTCTCTTCTGGTGAGTCTGAAGACAGCGACCGTGTACTTATATACATTAAATAAATAATCTTTTTTTAAAAAGAAAGAAAGGAAATCCTCTATAGGCTTGCCTGCAGCCCAGTCTTGTGGCAGCATTTTCTCAATTGAGGCTCCCTCCTCTCCCATGACTATAGCTTGTGTCAAGCTGACATAAAACTAGCCAGCACAAATCCCTACCACTAGGTAGTGCCCCCTTAACTGTGTGCTCTCTGCATGCGTCTTTTCTCTCTGTGATATACCTTCTATCAATAGTTATTGAAATTCTTGGGGCAGGGGCCTAGTGGGTAGAGTTTCTCACCTTAACTTTCTAGGGCATCCCCTGCCAGAAGACCTGTCCTTGCCCTGAGCCCATAACTCAGCTGTCTCCCAGCCTGTCAGTCACGTGTGATAACTGGTGAGAATTGTCCTTGGTGATGACGGTGACATCAGTTCACTGATCACCCCAGCAGGGAATCACACAGGCCTCAGGCACCCAATGTACAGGGCCATAGAGCTAGCCCAAGGAGCTGCCCCGTGGTTACAAGTGGCAAGTGACAAAACATGAGTGGATATCTGAGTTTATATGCAGAAGTCTCCCCCTCATGGCCTGGAAGTTTCCAGATCCTACTACAGATCTGCTCCAGGGCCTTCAGACTGTGACCCACTCCCACCCTCACCCCCACACCCACACACAGACATATAGAACACAAACATAAACACATTGAATCACAGACCCTGAAATCCTCCCTAGAACTCAGGAATTCCTGGGCTTTTCCTCAGGCATTTAAGATCCCCTTGTCCTTTGAAGGCACAGAGAGCAATGAGCTGTCTGGTCACAAAGGTCATGACAGCCAACCCCTCAAAACAGCCATTTTCCAGAGAATGGGTGAGTGGGCAAACACAGCCTGGTTCCAGCCAGAATGGGGTGGGGTGGGGTGGGGTGTAATGTGGAGGACAGAGGGGTCATACAGGAGCTAGGGAGGTGGGAGAAGAGCTCATCAAGGGCCTCTCCCCCATACATACCCTCTAGATGTCAGGGTCTGCCATGGTGCCCCCTAACCCTCTGCTCCAGAGGACAACAGATCCCCTGGGAATGGGGACTCCATGTCAAGAGGACTCCGGGAGATCCTTAGAGTGAGTAAAGTGACGTCGCAGGAGCCTCCGGGTAACTGGAGAAGTTAAAGATGACAGATTCAATTCTCATCCCCTAGCATTTATTCAATGAACTGAGCGCAGGCATCGAGCACCTTAAGTGGAGGCTATTTCACCTTTCCTCATTTCTTCCTAACCCCTAATCAGTGATGAGAATGTCTAATCAAGGCTCTCTACTTCTCCCGATCTCATGACAGAGGAAGTGGACTCGGTACAGCAATCGCTTCCAGGTTAATCCCCAGCAGGTCTTACTCTACACGGGTACTGGAAACGCACCTTATTCCCAGAGGTACGGAATTAAAATAACCCTGCTGACTCCAAAAGGAATGATTCATCTGGGGAGAAACTCGCAGATGTCCCACCCTTGCCCAGAAGGTAAGGGAGGATAAAGAAGAAGGTCTTAGGGCCCAGTGTGGCCGCACTTCCAGGCCTCACCCTTCACAGACTCATCAGAAGCACGCGTGACCCCAGCTCCGAAAAAAAAGAACCAAAAAAAAAAAAAGAAGCACGCGTGATAGCCTCACCTCCATCTGCTCAGCTTCTGTGTCTGCTGCTCAGTTGGTTCTACACCAGCTTGGCGGGAAGAGTGTGATTAATTACCATCCCGGGCATTGGAAAGCAAATATACAAACTCACCCTTGTCTCCTGTCCCTTCAAGGTGAAGAACTGGAAGAAAAATACTGGGGTGATACACGTAGGGAGGGTAAGATGGGGGGAGGGGTCTGGAGCTAGGTTGAGCGTGAGATCAAAATATAAATGTGTGGGAGGGTGTTATTAAAGGATTGATTGGGATAGAATGGACTGTGTGGGATGGGATGGGATGGATAAGACCGTCATCCTGACTGGTAGGAAGAGTTCTCTGTACACATCCCGGCTCTCGTCTCATTGGTACCTTTGAAGCCTGTGTCCTCTACTAGCCTGGCTGTACCAGGCAGCCCCTTCCTCAGTTGCTCAGCAAGTGCCCGAGACAAGAGAGGGAAGGAAAGCGGATGGCTCTTCAGGAGGCTGGCACCAGTCCCAAGCAATATGTTCCCAACTTCCTCCTGCGTGGGTGGCAGCGACACGTCCCCAGCCAGCCCCCGCGCCTCTCGCCAGCCGTCAACGCGCCCTCACTCTCTCCTTGTGTGTGTTGTCAAATCTTCCCGATATAGCAGCCTGGAGTCTGTCAACAGTTCTGTTCCATGCCCACTTTCCCTCTCCAGAGGAGTGCAGCGACGGCCACCCTCCCTCGGTGGGCGTGTCTCCCATTGTCTCCACCACATGCCCGTGTGTGGAGATGCCCCACCTCTGCCCCCCCCCGACATCCTGTCACCTTCTGAGAGGATGCATGGTTTGGTTTTTCTGACATGAGGCAAGACCTATACCAGAAGTGTTTGACGGACATTAAGAAGAGGAAGCCTGAGGACTGGAAGTCTGATCAGATGTGGGCGGTCGTGGAAGTTGAAGGTGATGCTCATATTTTTGACTTGCGTGATTTGGGAGAAATGCCATACACTCGGGCAACAGAGCCTAGATGAAGAACTAGCGGCTCACACTCTGGGGTGACTGAGAGGCCTGTGGTCCTTCCAATAGGTGGGGTTGGGGGTGTCCCTTAGGCAAAAGCAGACCGGACGCTCAAGAAAGAACTCTGGATGTACAGAAGCGGAAGAGGAATGCAGCCACCCACAGGAAACATTGCCATATAACCATTTGCTCATGGGGAATTATTAGTACAGGAATCCCAGGACCTCTTCACAGAACATTCTTGAATCCCCAATAGGGGGTCGAAAAGTCTGACCAGGCTCAGTCTTCTGGCTGGGACTCCATCCTCTGGGCACCGTGGCAACTGATCAGCCACCTTCTCTCTCTCTCCTCACAAGCTGTCTCTGTCCTGCCCCCTAAGGAACATTTGTCTCCCTCCCCACCAGACCTTGGCAAATCCTACTGCCAAAGGCCACCACCTTCCATCCCTACTGCTTCCCCATCTAGAGGACACCAGAGTTCTTCATGGGACTCCAGTACACTGCTCAAGGTTCCTAAGGCCTTCATAATCCCCCTGCTGTCTGTGATTCACCAGGTGACCCCACAGGTCAGAAGCCACCACTAATAACACTCAAATGGTGACATTTATGGCAGTATAGACAGCGTGTGCTTAGCTCTCAGGCTTTGTGGAAATGTCAGACACAAAGTGAATCACTTTTTACAGTGTCTCCAGCAAAATGCTTGCAGTGATCTCTCATTTGCTGACTCTAATTGAAGCTTCCCAAGGAGCTCAGACCTCTCTCCTCCCCTGCCCAGAGAGCAGACTTATTTCACGGTGACCTCATACTCAGGCCTGTCTTCACAGGACAAAGGCCAGGAGGCAAGAGTCTAAAATGAGGAAAAATGCTATGGTCCTCCAGGGAGGCAGACTGGGGTCGGGGAGCACTGAGAAGTGAGCCCTTTGGGCCAAAGAGAAAGTGTCATTCAGCTATAGGCTGTGTTATTGTCTGCCCACTGTCCCCAGCTGTTCCTACCCTGAGAGGAGACACAGTCACAGCTGCCTGAGGCCACAGAACCCCTGGCCACTGGAGGATCCAGGACAATAAAAGGTCCTCCTCTGAGGGTGATCCAGTTAAGACTTGGGGAAGACAAGGAATCAGGGAGCACAGCAGTCAGAAACTACCTTGGCTCTGTGGTCATGGCTGAGGTCATAGAAGGAGCAAATCTGCAGAAAGAAAGGAAAACTGTCAACTCAGGGAGGAGGGAACCAGTCCACCAGCGTTGGAGTTCCTGGAATCCACAGTATGAGCTGGTACGTTCATTTTGCCTTAATTGCCTTGAACTGAGTCTCCGTGTCAGTTCCACAGCTACACACTCGCTCTCTCCATCATGGAGGCAATCCCCTCACCTTTGCTGTCTAATCCAGCCATGTCTGGAGGATGTGACCTGGAAAGCAGGGACGAGTGGACTCGGTGACCACACCCTTCCACCCAACTCACCCCCATATAGGGTGCAGCACCTCACCTCCACTAGCCCTTGTGGCTCTCTTTTCTGCTCTCTGCTGCTCCCTACTGACCACAGGTAGCCACTGTGCCAGCCTCACATCCTAGGACAGGTTGGGGACTGCACCACAAGGACCAGAATTGGTGGTGCATCCAGCAGTTGGGAGGCAGAAGCAGATAGATCTCTGTGAGTTGGAAGCAAGCCTGGACTACAGAAGAGAGTTCCAGGACAGCCAAAGCTACAGAGAGACCCTGTTTGGAAAACACACACACATAAGAAAGAAAGAAAGAAAGAAAGAAAGAAAGAAAGAAAGAAAGAAAGAAAGAAAGAAAGAAAGAAAGAGGGAGGGGAGGGGGAGGGAGGAGGGGGAGGGGAGGGGAGGGGAGGGGAAATAAAGGAGAGAAAGGAAAACAAACAGAAGCCTTGGGTCTCACAGAAGAGTCCCAATAGAAACTCTTATCTCCAGACAAAAGAGTGCATTAAAAACAAACAACAAAACAAAACAAAACAAAACAACAAAAAAGCCAACTTCGTCATACACATAGGCTGAGAATTCTCCTGCCTTCCCTAGGGTGAGAATAATAGTAATATACAATGGGAGTTGCCTGGCAGAGATTTCCCTCCAAGTGAGAACATTTAAACAGCTTTCCCATGAGGCAGGAGTAGTGGGACACAGAGACAGAGCCCTGAGGGAGGGAGTCTGGGGAGAAAACAAGTGAAAAATAAGACCCACAAGGACATGCAGTGATTCTGGATACAAAGGGGCAGGACTTGGGCCCTCTTTGGGCCTGTGTGCCCCACAGCACAGTGGTAGGGTAGAGCTCGTGTGTGGTTATTGTTGACAGAACACTTTAGCAAATAATACTGCACTTGATTTCACACCACCTGGTGAGGTAGCGGCTACCCTCTCCGCCAACTTTTCAAGTCAAAGAAAGGAATTCAGCAGCTTGTGAAGACAAGTCCTTTATAAACAGAAGAGCCCGGGATCCAAAGCCCCGTGCAGCCCCAAGTCCAAGGCTTCCTGCTAAAGGACACTCTTTGCACAGGCAGAGTTCTGCTCTTTGTGGATCTAGCCATGCAAAGTGAAAAAGTGTGGGGCTTGTCTGGAGGATAGGAGGAGCCACGGTTGAAGATGTTGACCCTGTGGCTGTGACTTTGAGCGAGCCGCTTAACCGCCCTGAGTCTTCCCCAAGAGTCCATCTCACGGGCTGTTTTGAAAGTCATCAGCTATGTAATTCATCTAAGGCAGAGTTGACATTTACTACATCTGATTATAATGGGCACTGAGTTTAACACATTTAGTTTTCCAAATACATTTACTCCATAGGGTTCTTTTGAGCCTGTGGCTTCCTGGTGAGCTCAAACTTAGATCTACCCCAGAACTTCACCATATCCATCCAACCAGAAAAAGAAAGACCCTGGGTACCTCTGATCTTTGAGATAAGTTGATTGCTTTAAGGTCACACAGAAGTTGGGATGAATAGTCAGTGACCTTTGGGAGGTCGGTGGAGGCCAAGAAGACAAAGAGGTCAGTGAAGAGGCTTGGTGATGGTCCCCATGAGAGGCCATGGTGGCACACTAGCAGAAATGATGGGCAGTAAGGGCAGACTCTGGCTCTATTGATGAGGCTGGCTTACAGCTGTAGTTGAAGTGGTGAGGCACCAACAGGCTTTCAGTTTGAGCAGCTAAGTGAGAAATGCTTCCTTCTCTGAAATGAGAAGAGGCTTCAGGGAGAGCAGAGTCAGAGATCTGCCTTGGCCCTTCTGGGCTTTGGAGCCTGTTAGATCCTGGAGGGGGAATGTATAGAGAGAGATCTGGGCAGATGTGTCTAGATTCAGGTGAGAGGCAGAGCATAGAAGACAGGAGTTATGTGGAGTGTCCTAGAGAAGAAGTGGTCCAGGACCATGCGTTACCCTCTCCTGCAGCATTGAGACCCTATAGGGGAGAAGATGAGGCATCTGTTAGCCACAATGTGGGTCCTGGAAACCAAGGGGAAGTGAGGTGTCATGGAGACAGTGTTGTGAGAGGCTGAGTGTGAGGAAGGCCAGAAATTGACCAGTGAAGTCTGGGGCAGTGACCTTGATTAGAGCACACACTATATGCAACACCTACCCCTGTGCCTAGATAGGTGCCCATTTCTACCCCATTCCTTATCCCTTCATAAATTTTTTTTCTGATAGGAATGGTGGCACATCCCAGCACTTGGGAGGCAGAGGCAGACTGATCTCTGAGTTCAAGGCCAGACTGGACTACATAGTGAGAACTTTCCTCAAAAAAAAAAAAAAAAGTTTTCCCTCTGAAACAGAGTCTTGTTATATAGTTCAGATGGGCCTTGAACTTGAAATTTTCCTTTCTCAGCCTCCTGATTACTGGGGGTGTAGGCCATGCACCACCACACTAAGCTCATACACTGCAATTTTGAGAAAAAGAAAGCCAAAGATCTTGGAGTTTGAAGACTCCAAAGCCAGACGCACCCTGCGCCTGTTTCATGTACACCACCTCCAGGCGTCAGGATGGGTCCACTGCAGGAGCAGAGGGCCCACACGGAGAAAGGCAGAGGGCTTTACAATAGGCTGAGCAGGAGAGGGTGGTTCACTGCTCTTACTGTTGGTTTTTAAGGATGAAAGTCTTTTCATGCTCCTTTTCGTGTCACGATCTAGGATATATGACTATTTAAGTCCTGTGTTAATCACTAAAGAACTGGCCACGACCAAGATACTTCTTTGACTGGGACGTTTACGGGAGAGCAGAAGGGGACGTGTCAGCGACTCTTCTCACGCTGTGGCCATGTCCTGATAGAAAACTTCACACGGGGGCTCCAGGAACTCCAAAGGATCAAAGAAAACCTCACAGGAGAAGCAATTTCGGTCAAAGCCTCGAGGAATTACTGGGTGTTCAGCCAATAACAGGACTGACACCTCAAAAGAGGGGCTGAGACAAAAGGTGATTGGGTGAGAGTGCTTCAGTGGGAGGCTGGAGCCAATCATGGACGCGGAAGCGGAGAGGTGCGGGGCACCAGTCTTCACCAACGTAAACGGAGAGCTAAACACTCCGACTTTTATTCTGTAGGTCAGCATTTCCCCCCCCCCAAGAATTACCTATAAACACGAGACCTGCTTTTGCTCTGCAAAAATCAATAAATCAATAAGTCCCAAGATAAATGCATCGGAGGCCTGCAGGGCCTCCCCTTCCTCTGGGAGATTCACTGTGTGCCTGGGCTGTTAGATCTCGAACGCTACAGAGAGGAAGGCTCACAGTCTCTAAGACTGTGTCCCAGGCTCTATTTGTCTCAGTAATACCTTCCCACTGTTGTTCCTGTGTGACAACTATTGGGGGTGGGGTGCAAGCCAGGACTGGGGACCCAAGAGCTGAGGGCCCCATTTATCCTAGAACCCATAGGTGGGATCATCTGTTTCCTCTAGGAAACAAGAACAATTTTGTTTACTTTAGAAGATATCTAGCAAACATATCATCTGGGCCAGTTACTCTGGTGCTGGCCGTGGAATGAAATAACTCTGACATAGCACTGCCATAGTCCACTGAGTCACACGGAACCCGTTCACATAATCCCTTAGGTGAGGATTTGAAGGAAAAGAATCCAGCCCTGTGAGAAAGAAATCTGGAATTGAGACGTGGTTTCTTGGTAAGCCAAACCCACTGAAGCCTGAAAAATAGATGGGGATTGGCTAGAAGGGAGTCAGGGAATGGTATTCGGACTAGAGGGAGAAGCAGCCTATGCAAAGGCCTTGTGATGGGAAAAATGTTCCAACCACATCACAGAGAGAGGAAAAGCAAAAAAAAAAAAAAAAAAAAAAAAAAATCAAACCCCACAAAACCAAACTAATGAAGAAACCAGTTCCTTCCAGATCATTTAGCAACTAGACAATCATGTTGCTCTTAGCAATCTAAGGTTTGGAAAACTCTGAAAAAGTTACCCAGGAAATTGGCCAAAGGAACAGGTAGGCTGCCCAGGAGTTCCCTGCTCAATAAAGGACCGGGAACCCTGGAGGGACTCCTGAGGCCAAGGTAGCACCTAACTGCGATCCAGCTTTGGAGACCGTGTTCCATCCCCTTAAGAGTGCCTGGCTTAGCCCAGAGACTCCCCTCTCAGAAGGGGTTTCTCTCCCACTCCAGGCTAGCAGTGGCAGCCAGGCATTGACTGTTCTCATAGCGGGGGAGGGGGTGTGTGAGAGCGATGTGTGTGTGTGAGTGGTGTGTGTATGTATATGAGAGGTGTGTGTGTGTGTGTATGTGTGTATAAGTGGTCTGTGTTTGTGTGTGTGTATGTGGTGTGTATTTATGAGTGGTGTGTGGTGTGTATGTGTATGAGTGATGTGTGTGTATGAGTGTGTGTGTATAAGTGGTGTGTGTTTGTGTGTGTGTATGTGGTGTGTATTTATGAGTAATGTGTGGTGTATATGAGTGTGTGTGTGTGTGTGCTGTGTATGTGTATGAGTGGTGTGTGTGCTGTGTATATGTATGAGTGGTGTGTGTGTGTGTGTGTGTGTGTGTGTGTGTATGAGTGGTGTGTGTGCTGTGTATATGTATGAGTGGTGTGTGTGTGTGTGTGTGAGTGTGTGTGAGTGTGTGTGTATGAGTGGTTTTATGTGTGTGCAGGTGCATGTATACTTGTGTGCATGAAAGTGGAGAAGCCAGAGGTTGACATCAGGTGACTTCTTTAGTTGCTCTCCACCTTGGTCTTTGAGACTGGATCTCTCCATGAACCTGGAGTTCACTGATGCCACCAGGGTGGCTGGTCCCATTTTTCTCCATGCTCCCAGTGCTGGGGTTACAGATGCCAGCCACCACGCCTGCTCTTACAAGGGCACTGAGGACCTAAACTCAGGTTTTCATGCCTGTTCATCAGACACCTACCCACCAAGCAATCTCCCCAGCCCTGAGATTCATCCCCTCTTTATTGAATAAAACGATCCCAGCATGCATTTCTCCCATGTGACCAAAAAACCCGCTATCCCAACAAGGCCCAGAAACCGTAGTTCTCTTCGGTGTGGCCTGTATGGGTTTTCTTCCTTGGTTGAACTTGCTCATGTCTGCAACTAGAACCTTCTCTCTGCCCTGTGCTCGACTCCGCCTTATTTACCACGGACACTACAATGCTCCTTACGAAAGAGCGTTACTAAAGGTTTCAGAGGGAGACAACCTGGCATGTCACTGAACACCGAACAGGAACTCTCAGCCTCAGCTAAGGCCGCCTTTTGCTCATCTCCCATCTTCCCGCCACGTTGTTCAGATTCCCATCTCCCAAAGCCTCTTCCTATTTCTTCCCATGTTCTGGGAAACACGCAAACCTCCAATGGGGCAGACAGGACCGCCCTGTCTCGCTGATGTGTGCCAAGTCCAGGCCTTGGATAAGAGCATCTTTAGCTTCCACTTTAGAAGAACATGACACCTCTTTCCCCCAAAGACCTGAGGTTTGTAAGCAGTGATTATCCGAAGGGTGAGGGGTGAGTATATGGTCCCATATACCCATTAGGTATACGGTCCACTGAGGCATATCCAGGACGGGTGCTATATCTAGTGAGGAGCTCCCACCCCCACAAGGACCTAGTCCTTGTACAACCACTGGCCAAGGTCTAGCTGCAGGCAAGCCTTTGCGGGTGAACCACCGTGTGATCTTCAGGATTCGAGGAAGGCTCTCCGCTGTGCCCTGAGTGGGTGATGCATCCTTATTGCCTGTCCAACAAGGAGGGCAGGGGCCAGCCAATCTCCCTAGAAGTCCTCTGTTTCTGTACAGATTCTATTTGACCTCCAGCTCTCAGCACCAGCCAGCATCCTCAACGAACCCTGGCACTGTGGTAGCTCAGTCTTCACCCTGTCCTTGGAGACTGCATGCACACCATTTCCCGTTTCAGCAACCTACGTCAGCTACAGGGGCAAGCCAAGGCGACCTGCCCTTGCACAGTCTTGTGCCTGAGACTTGGATGCCCTTCCTAGTAGCATACCTCCATCTCAAGAGCACTGTAGACAGAACGCTACAGTATGCTACAACCAGTGTGTGACTGTTGTCCTCCCCACCTCTGCCCCTACTTGCCTCTCTTAGCTCAGCGAATTCAGTGGCTAGCTCCCACTCCTTCCTCTCCCCGCCCTTTGCCAACTGAGCCTCTCTGGCCTGTATGCACACGCACCCCCTCCATTCTTCAGTCAGAGATGTCTGACAAGTTATCCTTGGCCACATCTTCTGTTCAAGCTCTTCAGTGACTCACTGATTTCTCAAGGTCAAGGCCAACCTTCGGGGCTTACGCTATCAGGTTAAAGTCACAGGGCACAGTCTTTCCTTTCTTCCCATCTACGCAGACGCCTGCCATGATAATGTTGGGGTAGCTGTCCCCAAGGTTCCCAACCCACCTCCTCAAGAGAGAGCTGGGAACCATGTGCTTTGTCCTCCGTGGCCAATGGGGATGACAACATGGAAATGAGACAGGACCTGGGCTGTGTCTGTGAGAATGGAGGCAGAATGAGAGGCTGGGGAAAGTCTCTGGAAGTGGTGACTGGTGGCAGGTGGAGGGTGCAGGCGCCCCAAGGGACATGAGTCCTGGTTCCTTGTCTTGAAGGAGAAAGCTGGAGCGGGAAGGGCAGGTGCTGTCAGGGAGATACCACCTCCCTCTTGTGACCTTTTCTGAAGACATTTTCTCTGAATGTCAAGTTCATTAGACACGGGACCGGGGGTGGAGGAATTGCATTTTAGCAGAATTAAAGATGGGACAGACAGACACATCATCAGACTGCTGGTGACAAGCCAGCTGAAAGATGGGGAGACACCCCCACCTCGGGTCACATCCTCCCTCTCTGGTCTAGGGGCAGGGGTCCTGGGACGTCTCGTCTTCATATTGTTTCTATCCCATTGTCCTAAGGCCAGCTGTCCCCAAAGTAGCCCCTTTCCATGGTGTTTGTGCACCACCTGATCAAGCCCTGGATCCAGGAAGGGGCAGCAGCAGCTTTGGCCAACCTGACCCACTCTAGGGTATTCAGAGAAGACCACTGAGCTGAATGGTTCGTGACCTGCTGTATTTTGTCCTGCAAAGCCACCAAGGTCTGAGCCTGACTGAGAAACCCACTCAGGGTCCCTCATGCTGGACACCAGAAAACTAAATCAGGTAGTTCCCCCCCCCCCAGGGAACTCCAAGTGTCATGAGGAAGGCCCATAGGTCCACAGACATTATGGGGGCCCAATTGGAATGAGGTGCTATGACGAAGTAGGTATGAGGCAGGGGCATGCCCTGGAAGACAGAGTCATGAAGGACTTTCGTAACAAGGGGACATCTGATTAGGGCTTTGAGGGATGAGTAGGAGTTAGTACCTTGTTTATTCTTTCTAGGAGGCACTGGTTTCTGAAACAGAATGGACCATGAGCTCCTAGCCTACAGTGTCATGGAGACTCTGAGGACCTTGATATTCAGGTCACTTTCCCAGCCTAGCAGCTCCATCCATGGACTTGGAGAATACTGGCTCCCACTCCCTGCCTCCCTCCTTCTTCCACAGTCCCTCACCATCCTTGACAGGGCAGAGATGTGCTCTGGACACCAGCTAACAAGGCAGAGGACCCTTCCAGATCTACAGCTTGGCTCTCAGGGGCCGGCTGCTTGTACCACTGCTGTGGCCCTGTGTGGATGCCTGGGACCATGCTGGGACAGAGGAGGCAGGATGAGCCTTAGAGCAGCTGGCTCTTCCTCTCTGAGCCATTCTAGTCTTTTCACACACATGCGCACACGCCCTCCACCCTCAGTGCTCCGTCCCTCATCCATACTAGCTTCCAACTCTCCACAGGCTTTGACCTTCCCTAGCAGTGGCCCTCCCCAATGGAAGTTCCTTCTCCTTCCTCTTTTCACCTTCAAAGGGATTCTCTCCCCTCAAGGACACAGCCACCCCCGTCCTCAGTGCAGAGCAGCCTCAGGGACTCCTGGCTCAGAACCGCTATAGAAACTCAGCTGCCAGCTCCTTCACACCTCCCATAGGAGCAGCTGTCGGCATGTGCTGGTGGCCAGGATGCCGGAGAGAGTGACAGAGAGAACGGTTTAGGGAAAGGAGAGGCAGACTGGGAGAGAGGAGCACCTCACAGAGAAGTGGGGGATGGGCAGGGGACAGGGAGTTAGAAGCTGAGACTGGAGCAGGGAAGCAAGGCCAACCAGCAGAAAGTGGGAAACCATGGCCCATGAAGAGGTCCTCCCCCACATGCTCCCCATCTATCCCAGGGCAAGTGTGTCCACACAAGGTCCCAGTGCCCCCCCCCAACCCAGCAGTTTCCTAACAAGAAGAAGAGAATTCTGGTAGAGCATCCAGGTCTCCATGCATGGAGAGCAAGCCCAGAGACAGAAAGGACTGCCCATAATCTCTCAGCCTGATCCTGCAGGCTGTGCAGAGCTGGTCTTTGAGGCATACGGCCCTGGCCCTCTGGTTCCAGGGGTGGCAAAGGGATTTGGGAAGGTTGTGAGTACAGAATCTTCTCTGTGGCACCCAGACCTGTTATCCAGGTAGAAGTCCCTGTACTAGGCTTTCCCGGCTGAATCCACCGTACCCTAGGACTATGCCCTGCCCCTCTCTGCCTATGCTCCAGTCTGGGTGGGTGGATGGGAAGCAACCTTCACACTCCAGATCCCATGAGACCGGGATTGAGAAAAATCAACACGAAGGAGGAAAGGCTCACTTGGGCAATGGTCATGGAGATCTTGGTCCACAGGTAGACAGCAGCTCTTCGCTTTGGGTTGGGTCCTGTGGTGAAGTAGCATACCAAGGCCGAGGCACATTGCAGTAAAGCCATTCATCCCAAGGCAGCCAGCAAGGAGAGAGAGGGGGGAGGGGGGAATAGGGTGGGGTGGGAGGTAGAAAGAGGGAGACACTAAGGTCCCAATAGTCTCTCCAAGGACACACCCCCAATGACTTAACTTCTTACTAGGCCCCACCTATGGAAGTTCCCACCCCCTCACCATTGTACCAAGCAAATAGGCCTTTGGGGGACATTTGAGGTCATAGGTCATATCCTTGACCCTTCACTCAACACCTCTTGGGAAGGCAGGGGGCTCTGATGGATTCTGTGTCTTCACTGGTGTCTGCTATACAGTGAACCATGCTAATCTACACAGAGAGGGAAGTGCACACGGTCAGGGCCACATAGTAACCCCAGCTCAAGCCATCTTGGGCGAGCAATTCCGCAACTCCCAGGTACCATCCTTCTACCTCACCGTCTTCTCCATCCAGCCTGTGGCTGGCCAAGCTCTCTCTATTCTCTTCCAACACCCCTCTCCTGGCTCCATCCACTGCTCAGCTAATGCCACCATCTGGGGCCCATCTGCAGGAGCCTGCCTGCCCACTAGAGAGGGGGCACATCTCCCATCTGCACCCTGGGGGAGCAGCCTGGCACGCCATAGTTCTCAGGACTGCCAGGGCGTAATACACAGTCCTGTTGGTGTCCTGCCAGGGAAAGCACGGGCCCTGCTCCTTGGGGGTGCTCCAGTAAGATCTGTGCAAAGAGGCGATTCGTGTGAAGGGAGTGGGCAGGCCTTCGGGATGATGTGGGATGGAGCTGTGGATCTACTTTCGCTGCAGGGACTCTGGACAAGTGGGCCCAGTTATCCAAGCACAGGAGCCAGTTTTTCTCTCCATATGTGAAGGGAATATAAGACAGATGTCACCAGAACCCCATGTGAATTATTTATGCAGACATGCATGCCCGTGTGTGTGTGTGTGTGTGTGTGTGTGTGTGTGTGTGTGTGTGTGTGTCCTGTGTATGCATGGAGAGGAGTACACTTATCTGTTCCCACAACTGCCAGGTGTCCTGGTGCATCACTTTTTACCTTATTCCTTAGAGACAGACAGGTATCTCATTGAACCTTGGGTGATGGTGGAGGATCCAATCTTTGTCATGCGAATGCATGTGCCTGTAGCATGCATGTATGAGCACATGCACATGCACACATATACCTACACACACATGCACATACACACACGCACATGCATGCACACACATGCACACTCTCACACACACATGCACACACACTCACACACGCACCTGCATGCATATGCACACACCTGCACACACATACACACACTCTCACACACACATGCACATGCAGACACACACACACACACATGTGCACACTCTCACACACACATGCACATGCACACACATGCACACTGGTTTACACGTAAGTGCCTAGCTACACTTGGCTTTTACACAGGTGCTAGGATTCTACCTCGGGTCCTTAGCAGGTGCTCTTACAGCCGAGCTATCTCCCCTTATCTGTGCATCCTTTGTCATCAAGACAGGACAGCACAGGAAACATGTCTGCAGAAGAAAGAAACGATGTGTCCCCCATCCCCCAGCCATCGTTCTGCCCTCCTTCTTGCTCTCAGAGCCCAATCCAGGTGGGCAATTACACCTCCTGGATCAGAACACCTGGAGCACACAGAACTGGACATGTGACTCATTTCCAGCCAGTGGCATACAAAGGGGAACTGCTGAGGCTCCTGGGAAGGGTTTCCGAAGACACATGAGGGGAGCTGCTGGGGTCATTGATCCCGCTCTTGGGTAGTGGAGGCACAGGGGATGGCAGAGAACTTAGCCAAATGGTAAGCATCAGTGGGATGCTACCACCAAGGGCTGTGGAGGGGCGGCAGGGAGGCGGTAACCAACTCTGGGACGTCCCAGAAATGTGTTCCTTGACAGCCTATCCACTGTGCCCAAGCCACTTCTACTTAGATATTCACATGCTTGTGGGCGGCCGGTGACTGAGTGAAAGGTGTATCAATGAATCAGTCTGGTAGCCTGCAAAACACTGTGCAAATATTTGTTAGTATTGACAATATTAATATGATAACACTCCATTTGTTTAACAACTCCATTGTTTATCAGCAACGGTTTGGGTTTTTTTTTTCCCCCTCAGAAGGAAAATTTCAAGGTAATTGAAGATATTTTTTTCTAACACCCTTTAGGCTCCAAAATGTTGTTTCAGTTTCAACTGGTTCCAATTAAAAAAATAATAACATGTAGATCGAGTCACTCCTTCATCCATCTGTCCTCTGTCACTCTCTCCCCACCACAGATACACACTCAGTGAGGCTGATGGAAATGGATTGAACTCGGCCTGTGAATTATTTTTTCATGCTCTGAATAGCTGTAGGGATTTCACCAGGGGTTGGGGGAACCAGCTCAACCTTGGTGTAGTGCCAAAATGTGGCCAATCAAGGCTACAAGTAAGTCACAGCAGCGGCCACCATTGACAGTGCCTTCTTCACAAAATCACGGATGAACTTGGCCAATGTCTAAGGTGGAAGGTACGTCTCCCCGAACCACCGGCTGAATGTCCAATGCATGGTGCTCTTAAAACACAGCCTTATACTCTGTGAGTTCTCCAACGAGTGGGATTGTCGTCATTTTTACCATGCGTATCAGCATAGTTCTGCCCAGAGAAGTATCTGTCAGACAGACTGGCTCTATTGCTAATGCATGGAATCTATCTAATAGAAAATCACATATCATCTTGATTGCCCATACAGAAGTCAGAAGCCCAAGGGAAAGAAATCTGGGAATGCAAGTCTGCTGGTAGAGTGTTTGCCTAGCACCTATGGGTGAGCCTCTTGGTTTACACCCCAGCAATGTATACAACTGGACGTGGTGGTGCACACCTGTGAGCCTAGCATTTGGGAAACAGAGAAAGGAGGATCCAAAGTCAGACTCAGCAGCTACGTGACAGGTGAATTCCATCCCAGCCCCTGAGCTACGTGACAAAAGGAGGGGGGTTGTGACCCCAGACAGAGAGGGAAGGGCTTCCCAGAGCCAAGGCTCAAATGCTAGAGAATGTACTGGTTTCCCAAGGTTGCCCACAAGCTGAGAGGGTTACCACCAAAGACCCTGTTCCCTCACAGCCCCTGAGACCAGAAGTAAAACCATGTGTAGGCAGAGTCCCTCCGAATGTTCTAGGAGTCCAGCTATCCTTGCTTTGCCCAGATGCAGACAGCAGTCAGAACCCCTGGTGACCATGCCCATTCAGTCTGCCTGGCTCCACAGACCCTCTACTCTGGACGCACATGTCCTCTCTCGTCCATTATAAAGGCAGTTCTCACCAGAGGCAGGGCCCACGGGGGCGATCCAGTCTTTTCTCAATACCCTTCATTCAACTATGTTTGCAGAGACCTTCTGTTCCAGATAAGTTCACACTAACCAGTCCTGGGGGTGAAGAAATGACATTCATTTTTATGGGTTATCAATTATCTGTCATAGTGATGCCCTTCCAGGCAAGAGGAAGCCAGCCGTGGCCTCAGATCACTGAAGACACCAAAAGACAATGAAAACGACTACTAGGAAGGGTTTCAGGGCAGGAGAGGCGCTTGCCTGATCTAAGGAAAGTGAGACCAGAGAGAGGCAAGCAGCCTAGAGTGCCAGCACCCAGACAGCCTTGGATATCAGCAGCAAGATCAGCGGGGTGCCCACATCTCCACTGCATGTGGAATGGTTGCCTTCTAAAGGGAACCTCAGCTTTACATCACCGTGGCAAAATGCTGGAGGCAGACCAACTTAAAAGAAAAGGGGTGGGGGGGACTGGAGAGATGGCTCAGTGGTTAAGAGCACTGACTGCTCTTCCAGAGGTCCTGAGTTCAAATCCCAGCAACCACATGGTGGCTCCCAACCATCTGTAATGGGATCTGATGCCCTCTTCTGGTGTGTATGAAGAGAGCAACAGTGTACTCACATACATAAAAGAAAAGAAAAAAAAGGTTTCTTTTGGTTCACAGCATCAGAGGGTCCAGTCCACAGCCAGTTAGCTCTGCCGATGTGGGGCCCGTGGTGAGGAAGAGTTCAGTGGTACAAAGCTGACCACCTCATGAATCACAGGAAGTGGGTGGAGGTCTCAGTATCTTTCAAGGACACGCCCCCAATGACCTCACTTCCTCCCACTGGGCCCCACCTCCTAAAGCTTCTGCCATCTCTAAGTAGCCCCACACACTGCTGACCATGCTTTTAGTAGGTGGACTTTAGGGGATATTCGACCAAGCTCTGGGGCTGAGGATGGAATAAAAGGGGGTTCTGCTCTTCTCCCAGTCCTCCTGCTTCCTGGGCATGGAATGTTGATGTCAGATTAAAAAAAAAAACTTAGTTGAACTTAATATGTGTGTGCATATGTATGCAGGTGCCTGCAGAGGCCAGAAGAGGGCGTAAGATCCCCTGGAGCTGGAGTCCCGGGTGTTTGTGAGCTGCTGTACAAACTCAGTCCTCTGCAAAGGCAGCAAGCACGCTTCCTCACCGAGCCATCTCTCAGGCACCCCCATCAGTCCTTTCGAAATGAGTGCGCGCCTGCGTTTGGTACACTCACTTATAAATCATATTCCCATGCTGCTGCGCTGGTTCTTTATATTCATTATAAGATATAATTGAAATTACTCAGAATCAAAGTGATAAGATAAAATATTTTAAATTATTGCATACATCTAATGGCTCAAAGCACTTTTTCTGCTCTCGCAAAAAAAGAAAAAATTTGTGCAAACCATGTGATTGGAAATGCTCTAGTTTTCCAAAGCAAAGCTTTATGATACAACAACTCAACGGTCTGCTCCTTAATTCAGATTATTTTTATACTTGGTTTTAATTGATGTTATGGCTGGGAGAAGAAAAGAAAAAAAAACAAAACAAAAAAAACAAAAAACAGAGAGAAGGATACCCTTGCGAAGATGTGCTGATCCAAATAGGAAGGCAGCAGTGCCAGGCTGGGCTTACTAAATCCTCAGTTCTTTTTCCTTCCTATCCACCAATTATGCAAAGTTTTTTGTTGAAATTCAGCAAGCAGATTTCCATCTTCTCCAATGTCAATCAGCAGTTCTTACAAACTAATCAAAAGGTGTTACATTTTTATATTTTTAGCAAACAGGTTCGGGAACACTTGGGAAGATTTTTTTATATATAAATCAGGTTAAATTATTCTGCTTCCAAGTTCTTAAAGTTTACATATAGAGGAGCTGTAATAGGTGACATGCACGAAATGCTTCCCGTCAGAGAGACTCACACAACAATGGAAACACGTCCAAATGTTTGTTTTAAAAATACTCTCTACTGGTTCCTGTTGGAAAATAATTTCTCTTTTGGTTATTATTTACATATCAGACGTACTGGAGGGAAGCAGAGAAAAATGTCCTTTTTTTTCCTTTCTTTTCAAAAATCTCAGTTACCTAAATGCAATGGGGGTGTGCCTGGATTGGATCACGGGACAGAAGAGAGATGTTAGTGGAAAAGCTGGTGGAGATTTGTTAATAATAAATACATCAAGAACATTTTTTTTCAGTTTTTTTTGGAACAGGATCTCACTGTGCATTCAGGCTTGTCTAGGACCGACTCATAAGCCTCAGTGCCTCGAGGGCTGGGATTATCACAGTGTTGATTCTTAGCTTTCACAAACCTACCATGGCCACACAAAAAGTTGCACTAGGGGGTCTTCAAGAGGCTCAGCGGGTAAAGGTACTTACCAAGCCGCACTCACCTGAGGACGAAAGTTCAAGCCCTGGAAACCTCATGGTGGACAGAAAGACCTGATTCCCACTGTGAGATTCTTAGGTGCTGTCACACTTGACACATGCCTACAATTCTAGGACTAGGAGATTGAGCGAGAGGATCAGGACTTCAAGGTCTCATTTAAAAACAAAATTAATGTATTTAAACGGTTTTTAGCTGGGATGGTGGAACACACCTGTAATCCAGCACTTGGGAAGGGGACACAAAAGGATCTCTGTGAGTTTGTGGCCATCCTGGTCTACATAGTGAGTGTGCCAGGCTAGCCAGGGCTACATAGAGAGACCCTGTCTCATAAACAAACAACCAAAAAAGTTTTTGATTCTATCACATACATTTCAAGCATAAAAATTGTCATTAAAAAAAAATAGCCAAAAAGCTCAACTCACTTCTCAGCTTGAAAAAGACTGTGTGATTCATTTTCAAGTCCCCTTTTCATTATTTTGCAAAGTAACTGCCAAAGCTGTATACACACTTGTTATAAAACACTGAGAAGTCTGCCATGCCAACGGTCTTATTTTATATTAACCCACATCAATGACATCCTGTTCTTATTGTCACTTTGCTCTCCCACCCTCGACTCCTTTGTCTCCACAGCTGCTCCTGAAGGGATTGTCATGTCTATGATAATCTGTGGTAACTCAGCTCCAAACCCTTCATGCACCACAGTTAAGCGGCCAACCTCTCAGAGTGACACTGATACTGTTTTTCCATAAAACATTGTTTTCATTAAATAAGTCGCTGATTATTGAAACTAAATCTTCCCCGGTACAATTCATAAAAAAAAGGTAATTCTTTGTGTGTTTCATTATTGAGACCCAAATCCAGCCGGTAGCCTCAGCCCAGAAGCCACATTGGGTGCCTGGGAAATCCCATAGGCTGCCCAGTTTCATCCGGTCCTCGGGCCTCCCCATCTTCAGCAGAGTCCTCGTCTCCAGCTGCACATGCTGACAAAGAGATGCATTTAAGTTTGTGCCTGGATTGTTTCCTGTGAGTTATTTCATCTATTTTTTTTTCCCAAGGCAGGGAGAACAAGTGCTTTCTTGAGGGTATGAGGCTTTTTATCTGTCACTATTAAGTAAGAAATACTCTCAAAAGAATCATCTAAACACTTGTCACAAACTGTAAGAACTCATGTAAGGAACCAGATGGGGCACCACACGACTTCAGACATGACTAGGAGTGAGGGAGTAGGAGCTCGCCTCTGTAATCCTAATGATCGATGATAGTGTATCAGTCAGGGAGTAACAATTTGCCTCTGTGATCTGAATGCTTCATTGTTAATGATTTTGTATCGGTCAGGGAAGGCTACATTATGTTCTGATAACAAACACTCCCATGTGTGGCTCAGTGCCATATGTGTGTACCAAACACTATGTGACGTCATAGGTCAGCTGTGTGGGGATCATTCTAGGATCCAGGCACACAGAATAACATCTTCCAGAACAAAATCGTCCCCTTCACCTAGTGTTCTGTTGGATCTGATTAAACCATCATTTGCTCAGAGTAGAAGTGCCAGCCTGCAAATTCCTAACTGCTTGCTGAACTCCCGTCTGTTTGCAGCCACTGCCTTCAGTCCACTGCACGATGACGGCCTGACCCCGTCTTAAGATCAGTAGCCAACCTGTTACAGGTCAAGATTAGTTTGTTTCTGTTTTCTATAAAACATAACTTTCTGTGTCTTAGAATTTGACCTGACCTGGAATTTGAACCATCCTGGAATTCAGCTTGATTTACACCCAACTGAGCCTTGACCTACATCTACCTCATAAGTTGTTCTGCCAAATGATGTTGGCATGTTCCGAAAGCTTCTTCCTATCCAAGACTCCTCTGGGAATCCCCCACCCCAATTTTGAGGCTGTAAAAACATGGCTTTTCTTGTGCTCAGGATTGACCTCTCAAACTCCACATTTAGGAAGAGGCCGTTGATATATTATACGCTACACCATGCATATATAATAAAGCTTGCTATAAATTTGGCTAATCTGAGTGGTGGTCTTTCCTCTCAGTTGGTGGGATTAATGGTATCGTAGTAAGGCCACATGAGCATTATGTAGAGGACTGGTTCAAACCAAATTGTTTCCTAATGACGTGCATTTGAATGTTCTTGGTGTCTCTGCTTGGAACCACTCTCTGTCCCTTTCCTCGTCACACTGACTAAACACCTGCCAGCAGCAGGTTAAGGGGGGAATTTCATTTTGACTCACAATGCAGAGGTTCAGTTCATCATAGCAGAGAAGGCACCAGAGCAGGAGATGAGGCAGCCGGGAGACACAGAGAGAGGAATGTGTGCGTTCAGCCCCCTTCCCCCCATTTCACACGATCTAGGACCACAATCCATGGAATGGTGCTCCCACTCCCCCAACATTAATTTACCTTAATTAGCCTAAATCCCTCACAGACATGCACAGATAGATGTATCTCGGAGATGCTCCTAGATCCCGCCAAGGTGACAATATAAACCACTACAGTCCCCTAACTATGAAAGCCAAAAACTGTCCATTTATTTATAGGAGAGGTGTGTGCAATGGACTATTGGACAAAGAGAAAACCACACTAAATTTGATACAGACCAGCCTCACTGCTGCACAGTTTGCTGAAGGAAACTGTTCTGTGTACTAGTTCATCTACATGAAACTCGAAATAAGACATGTGAAAATCATAGCTGGCCCCCAAAACGAGGATGGGGGCTACTTGGGGTAGACAGTGACTGTAAGGCACTGGCTTCTAGCATATCAGGAGTTTTCTCTCTCCTTTCCTTTTCTCTTCGATTTTATGTGCAGGGGTATTTTGCCTACATGTACGTCTATGCACCACACGTATGCATGCTCCCAGAGGCCAGAGGAGTGCATCCGTCAGGCCCCTTAGAACTGGACACAGGCACTTGTGAGCTGCCACGTGGGTTCTGGAAACCAAACCATTGAGCCATCTCTCCAGCCCCAATTTTTTTTCTTGATCTGGATCCTGACCATATGGACAGGTTTGTGTCATGAAACTCATTGGCCTGCATCCCTAAAATCTGTTATGTGTTTCTTGTATCTAGATTACATTTCAATCAGAAGTTTAATTTGAAGTAGGATGTGTAATGCATAGATCTCACCACCAATAAACTGGAAACAAAGACGGAGAAGCTATGTGAGATCAGTGGCCACTGTCAACCCTGGAATTTGACTTTCTAACTGTGCCCTGGACGCACTTCGCCCCACCTCATGCGCAGCAACTGCCCAACAGATGACAAAACACCGATATTAATCCACGTGTTAAATAGCAAAGCCGAACTTGATCTTTAAAGTAGGCCAGTCAGTACCAACCACGGACTCTGTTTTCTTTCCATCTCCAGAGAATTTCTTAAACAGCCCTCTTGGCAGACAGACAGCTGCTGCTGTAGGTCTGGGGCCTGCGTCAGGACCACGGACAGGACCTCCAGAACTAACCAAGGAGAAGCCATCTCTGACTCCTCCCAGTCAGCGTGTGATGGGAGCCACTGCACCTGGAACCTGAGAACTTTTTTAGAGGAAATCCACAAGCCCCGGGAATGCAAAGCTAAGGGGTCTTATTAAGCAAAATAATCCCAGAAGTCTGGAGTATCCCACCCCGTGCTGACACCAACGCTGTGCTGAAGCCAATATTCAGCATACCCTGGTGACAGGAAAAACTTCTCTCTAACACCACACTAGCCAGGGGGGATGCTTTGGATAACAGAGAAAAACTACAGAGACTCAGGGGTGCTTTGAGACACATTCTTCATAAGGAATTGAGTTTGCATCTGAATTTGTGCTCTAAAATACATGTACTTTTCCTGCACCATGTTGTTACTGGTTTCTTTTTTTTTAATAATATAATCATAAAAATATAGAAAGCTCACAGGGGCTGGAGAGATGATGCAGCAGGTCATGCGAGTGTGCTGGAGTTTAGATTCCCCAGCACCCACCTAAACGCCAGGCCGTGTGGCAGCCCACCTCTAACTCTAACGTTTGAAAGACAGAGAAAGAATTCCCTGAGCAAGCTAGCTAGCTAGACTGGTCTGTCAGCAGGCTCTGGATTCAACTGAGAGGCTGAGCCTCAAAGAATAAATAGACTGATCAAGGAAGACACCAGATATCAACCTATATGCCTGAACACACACACACACACACACACACACACACACACACACACACACCCCACATATTCTCACACTCACAGAAAAGAAGGAAGGGAGGGAGGGAGGGAGGAAGGCAGGCAGGTAGGAAAGTTGGTTGCTCAAAGGACTGTGAGAAAGATAGAACACACCCGTAACTCAGACTCACAGGCTTCTGATACTGCTCATGTTTCTTCCAAATAGACCCTAACACCAAGGGCGTAAATGCTTTACCTGAGATGAGATCCCCAAGATCATGTGAGAAAATGGAGACATAAGCAGGGAAAGCAAAGCTAAGGCAGAAGAGTTGCCTCGAGTTCCAAGATAGCCTAGGCTGCACTCATGTCCAAAAGGACAAGGGGAAATGGATGTGGAGGGGAGAGGAAAGAGTCCCTGAGTGGGTTACTGCTATGAGTAAGCGCCCACACCCGAAATCTGTATCCCATCCCCAGAGCCTGTGGGCATCTTTTATGTGCTAAGAGAGACTTTGCAGATTTGATTAAGAACCTCATGGTATGACTGGGCAGTATGGTGTGTGCCCATAACCCAAGTCCTCAGTAGGCTGATGCAGGAAGATCTAGAGTTCAAGGCCAGCCTGAACTACAAAATGACACCCCATCTCAAAAGACAAAATCACAGATCTTGAGAGGGGAAGATTCTCGTGGATTATCTAAGGGATAATCTCAGGACAATTAAAATGTTCATCTGAGAGGGAGGCCTGAGCAACAAAATATGAGAAAGAGAATCACAGAGGACTGGAAAAAGTGTTATTACTGGATTTAAAGACAAGAGGAGTCAGGAGCCAATGAAGGCAGGATGCTTCTGGAAGCTGGAAAAGGCAAGGAAATGGATTCCTCCTTAGGGCATTTGTGGAGGAGCACAGATCTGTAAACACCTTCATCCTCCCCTGCAAGACTCATTTTAGACTTCTGACCTCCAGAATTATGAAATAACAAGTGTGTGCTGTTCCGAACCATTAAATTCGTGGTGAATCGTTACAATGGCAATAAGAAGCCCATGGATACACGCGCACACACCACACAGCCGTATTTACGCGAGGGCACTGATGCTGTGTTGGTTCCTCATCCATTTACTCTCCTTCTTTCATGAGTTAAAGGCTCTAAAGCAATGTTTCCCTCAGCCGGGGAACTTCAAACTTCCAGGCACAGGAAGCCTAGATGTTAGGAAATGTATGCAAGTGTCTGAGTGGTAAGGTTGGGAGCGAGCTTCCTAGCAACTGCAAGCAATGAAAGAGAAGACTGGTTTAAGGGCCCTCTTCCCTCCTCCTCTCCCTCCACCCCTTGCCCATGCCAGGCAACCACCTGCCTTGGAGGTACTTTCTCAATCCATGGTTTATTGAGACAGGACCTCACTCTGTTTCTGGCTGGCTTTGAACTCTAGATTCTCCTGCTTCCTCCCTCCCTACTTCCCTCTGCCCCCCCCCACCTTTTCCTGATGCTGCCTTGGGAACAAATTGTCTCTAAGAATGTGAGAGACACATGATTATAGCACTGGTCATAGCACTACCACAGAGCAGCCAGCTAACTATCAAGGCCTGAGTGTTCCCAGCCCAAACCAGTCGAGCCTCCTCCATGGCAGAAAAGCCAACTATCTGACCTGCAGAGCCATGAGCAGTAACAAACTGTTGCCATAAACAAACATTGGGACATTTTGTTACACAGCAGTAGCTGACTATGGTACACATTCTGGTACAGGACTGGGTCCCAGGCTTGTCCACAAAAGCGTGACCACGAAGAAGTCAGTTCATCAGTTTAACTTCAGTGGACACCAACCTCCCTAAGGAGTTACTTCTCTTCTACTGCAGCCTGCACGAGCTGGGCTACAAATGTCACCAGCATCCCCATGTGACAGAACTTCTGACCTGTGCACAGGCCGCCTGCAAGTGACTTTATGACCTTCAGAGGACATTGGTAAAAATGGGCCTTTGCTCACCCAAAATAAAAGCTTTCAGATATCAATACCACAGTGAGACAGGGGAATTGACAGAGGAAAGGAGGGAGGGAGGGAGGGAGGGAGGGAGGGAGGGAGGGAGGAAGAGAGGAGGAAGAAAAAGATGGACAGAGATGATCAAATTTGTTCCAATAGCTTGGAGAACAAGGTCACCTAAAAGCCACATCAAATTGGAGTTCAGCTAATAGAAAGAGAACGGAGGCTGCAGCCTGGATTGGGGCGACTGTAGACTGAAGTCTGATCTCTGCTTGTTCCTCCTTGCTCTGATTCTCAAGTGTTTAAACCCAGGATACCTGGACATTAACTCTCAGACAAGAGGAGAGGCCACATGGATACAGAATCTTGCCCTGCATAAAAAAATGCCTTTGTTGGGATTTCCCCCCTTGAAGAACATCCACTGCTGTCGATGAAGTCCAGGCACACGCTCTTAAACACCCAGGTAAGAAGTCCAAGTGCAGGCAGGATAGGCTGCCAGAAACAGCCTTGCCTGGCCCGTGTGCGGCAGCGTCCCCACAGACCAATACACATCTATTACTCTGCCTACATGTGGTTGGGCATCTGTATTGTCATCCCGCTAAGAAATTGTAACCAGATTATATGACCCATGATTTCCTGTTATCTGTTCCTCGTAGGAACTGTCAGCCTAACTGTGACGGATGGCGTCTATTTTCACTCTGATATTTCCTTCCACGAACACGGCACATATATTGCCATAGCTGTGTGGCACTGCACGTTCCCGCTCTAGCTCTGTTCCCTGGCTGTTTATCCACTGTGGTATAGCTCCAGGTCTTCTGCATGCGGGCAGCCACGGCTGCATGTTACAGCGATGACATTCCTACATCTGCATGTTGACGAATCCACACAACGCAAGTATCTGTGTGCAGGTCTCTCCTCGTGTCCCCATAGCTGTGGCCCTCATGGTTCTGTGACTGCATCTTGAGTGTTGTTGACAGTTCATCCCCAAGCTCCGTTTTCTGCAACACAATAGGTGTTGCTGTGGGTTGGCACTCACACCGATGACAAAATAGTCAACTATGGTTAGTCACGCACCTTCTGGGGCTGGGGCCACAGCTCAGTGCGCCCTGTGATTCCTGCAGAAGCATGAGGTCCTGAGTTCAGATCTTCAGGACGCACATAAAATAAAAAACAACAAAAATAAAAACAAAACACAACAACAAAAACCCTGGGTGTGCTGACACATGTCTATGACCCCAGGGCTCGGGGAGAGGTGGAAATAGGTGGCTCCTGCACCCCTTCTGTTTTATTCTCTTTTGCTATCAGCTTCACAAACAACCACCTCGCTAAATCTTCCAACACTTCTGCAAGGCTATTGGAACTGTACCCATTTTATAGATAGAGAAACTGAGGTATGGGTAGGCTGTTACTTGCCCAAGGGCATCCAGAAAAACCTGGAGCCCAGGACTGTCTGACCAGCTGTCACAGTGATGGCGTAACCATGACCTTGATCCATGATCTTGACACATGTTCATTATTGTAGGATCCTAGTGCAGACTCTGGGTGCGGAGGTAGGAAAAGCCACTTTCTGGATATAAAATAGTTTTTTTTAAACTATCCACTCTATTTCTTGACACTTTTGTTGAGTTAGGGCTTCTTCGATAGCAATGAAATTAAGTGGCTAAAAGAATCCTGATTGAGTTAGCACATAATAAATTCAGAGTAGAAGGAAATCCATTCTCCTGCCTTCCCATGAATTTGCAGAGAAAGATGGTTACATGAACTTAATTGTTGACTGGGCTCTGTGCTCATGAACTTGATCAATCCTCCAGCAGCCTCCGTGCCAGGGACCCTTGTGTCTGTGACATATAATCTCTCAAAACACCTCCAGGATGGTATCTTCTTCAGGATGGCACCCCCTTCCCTCTTACCCTTGGCTCTAGCTACATTCAATCCTGCAGTCTGGAAGGACCTCATGTCTCTGCGATTTTAGAACTTCTCACGCACAGGCCACGTCATCTCGGCCTTTGTATCTTACCTGCAGTCTATGTTCAGGAGGCAGCTGCGGCAGAAACTAGGCCAATATGGCTGAGGGTTTGGGCTACAGTCCAGAAACAGAAGTTCCCAGTACAAAGGCTTGCTGTGTCCCAGCCCCACCACCTAGAAAATGGGAAGAGCCACCCGTGAGAAGGGCTCCCTTGGTTTCATTGACTAAAACCCCTCTGACTCCAGGCCTCAGTTCATAGGCCTGCCTGCTTCTGGCACTTTGTGACATTTACAGGCCTGCCCCCTGCCCAGCTAGTCATGGTCACATCATACACTTCCCCTCCTAGTAAAAGGCTGATCTTCATGGTGGCCACATGCTCTATACCACGGATCTATAGTAGATGTTGTTTCCCACCAATCTGAGTAATAATGAAGTGCAGGGAATGGGGCTTCCTAGAATTAATGCCTAGATTTTGTCTAGATGATTAGTATCATTGTGAACACTTACAGCACTGAGAAGTTTCTAGATCAAGTATGTGAACCCCTCCAAAATCAAGCAACCAGCAAAGGCAAGATGCACAGAGTACCTCTTCTCCATCCCACACCCACTGCAGACATCAATAATCGATAGCAGATAGTCTGTCCTACTGAGCCTGAACTCAGCTACTACCATAAGAGTAGTATAGGAAACCAAATCGATTTCCCTTCTATACCAGCTCCTTCTTTCTATAGATAGAGTCCCAAAGAAAAAGCAAATGGCCCGTATTCACACAAGTCAGAAACAAACCCAGAAAGAGAACCCAGAGTTCCTGGCTTCTGACCCCAGGCATGAGGGCAAAGCATTGTAGCCATATCATGGGGCTGACCTGGGTTGGGAGGGCACTGGGTCTGGATTCTAAGGATCCCAAAGCACCAAACGGAGAGCAGCCAATGAGAACCCTGATCCTCTAACCCACGGTTGCCATAGCAAATCTCTGGTTCACCCTAGTTTGTGATGAGGATGGGAAATGGGACGTGCAAAGCATTCCATTGCAGGCAAAGGATGCACCAAAGCCAAAGTCAAGACCATTCATTAGTTAATGAAAAGCCTTATGAGTGGGTATCGAGGCTGCCTCTCTTTTCCCACCTGGAAACTAAGACGTGGAAAAACAAGTGACTTGTCTGCAGCCACATAGTTTCAAACTCCATTGACTCCAGAGTTGATGGAGCAAATCCCTTACAACACACACACACACACACACACACACACACACACACACACACACACACCTACCCTGTGAACTTATTTCTCTTGTGATTCTGCAAACTCTACTGTTCCGTACCTGGTGGAAGACCCACCCTAGCCCCAGTGCAGACCACAGACCTCCCCTGGGCAGGGAGACTCGGTCAGAGCACCATCCCTAAAGGTGCAAGGCTTCTTCCTGCAGGAGCGAAGGGGCAGCACTCTAGCCTAGGGAGCATCGGCCTCTGCAGAGGAAGGCCAGCTACAGAGGAGACCTGAGCAGAGGACAATAGATCATCAGTCACTGGGATTAATGAGGCTTCCCTGTGTTTGTGGAGAGGTGATTAAGGAGCTTGTAGCTGCTTCGCCTCCTGTCAACAGAACAAAAGACTCAGTAGCCTTTGAGGAACTTAGGAGGCTTGGAGGGAGGTGTGTGCAAAGGGGCTCGGTAGTCTGTGCTTCGTTCTGACGAGTAGATGGGCCAGGTAGGCCTCATTCCCACCCTCTTTCCCTTGCTACCATGTTCTCGGGGATCTGTGAAGCCACTGATATGTGGCAGTCACCATGCTATGTTCCTCGGCTACAGAGAGCCAGGCCAGAAACAGGTCCTGACAGAACTTGTAGTCAGGCAGAAAGTGTGACAATGATGTCACAGCTGGGGTGTTGTGTTGCTACAAGAAAGCAGTAGAGTGAGGGGTGTTTGTGTGTGTGTGTGTGTGTGTGTGTGTGTGTGTGTGTGTGTGTGTGTGTGACAATCAGAGGAGGCTCCTGGGAGAAAGGGGAAGGGAACTCAGAGTCTCAGCCACATTCAGGGTCTCTTAGGGAAGGTAGATTTGCCAGGACACAGCATCTGGTCACATGGTGGAGGTGAAAATGACAAGGCCAGGGAATATGATGGGATGTACCACTAACCTACAGGGGAAGATGAAATAGCAGTAGGGATTTAGAGGAAGGACCATGGACCCAGGCACCTGTGAATCGCTGTCTAGATAGGCATGGTACATGGGAGCCCCATCTGGACTGAAGACTCGGGGTTAAAAGAGTAAGACACTCCTCCAGGAAAGAGATCAAAGGGCCAAGAACTGTTCTTCAAAGGAGCCACAGCAACCAGAGAAAGGACTGAGGAGAGAGGTGACAGGTGGAATCCAGAAAAAGCCGGTGTTTCCGACCTAGAGAAGAGAGTCAGCAGAACAGCGCAGTTGACCTTGTCGGGTGCTGCCAGGAGATCCACTAGGATAAGACACTCAGAAGTGTCTCTAGATTGGATAAGTGGGTCACTGGTGGCCTTGATGAGAATGTGGTGTAAGTGGGGCCAGCAGGGAGAATAGAATGGGTGGGAAGGAGGAGGAGGAAGCACGGAGGAAACAGGAAACAGGAAGGAAGCTTCTCAGAATGGCAGTATGAGGTGAGGAGAAGAAATGGGGCAATTGCTGAGGCGGCTCTGCCAAGCCTAATCTGAGACTGGAAAGGCCTGAGCCTTGTACCACTGGAGAAAGGCCAGGGACTTCGAGTGGATGGATGGATGGATGGATGGATGGATGGATTCATGGATGAATGCATAGATGGATATATGGATGGATGCGTGGGTGCATGGATGGATGGATGGATAGATGTGTGGGTGCATGGATGAATGGATAAATGGATTCATGGATGCATGGGTGCATTTATGGACGGATGGATAGACAGATGCATGCATGCATGCCTGGATGAATGCATGGTAGATGAATGGATGCATGGATAATGCATGGATAGATGGATGGATGGATGGATGGATGGATGGATGGATAGATAGATGGATAAATGGATGCCTGGATGCATGCACAGATGGATGCATGTATGGATGTGTGGGTACATGGATGGATGGATATATGGATGGACAGACAGACGAACAAAAGAGCAGAGACCTGATGAGGAGGGCATGGGAGCCCTCAAAACCAGAAGCCCAGTGGGGAGCCCCAGAAATAGAAGGAACTCATAGTTGATGTCTTTGACCTACACAGTAAAGGGCAAAGGCTGAAGCAATGTTCAGAATGTGACCATGGTGTAAAGAAGGTGAAGGTGAGAGAGGTGGGGAATTGGGGTCACAGAGCAGTTGGAAGTCATTATCAGTGTCCATTAGTTAAGCATCTGTCCATAAGCAACTAAAAGCCCAGAGAGAAACTTCTTTATCTCTCACATATAGGCCAAGAAACTGAGCCACAGCAAAACTGAGTAACTTAGAACATAAGATACAAGGCCATAAGCAATGTTAACATACAGTGCACCGATGCCAAGCCTTGGAGGGGAGCCTCCGAGTCTGTCGGGTACCAACTCTCGTGCCCTTAACAACGACTTGTGAACCACACCCTGTCATTGTCTTCAGCACTACCTGTCAGCCCAGAAAGAAGACAATGGTGTGGGATCTGCCCAGGCCTTAGGATGGCGTTGACCAGGAGGATCATGGGATGGTAGACTGATGAGATCCAGAGAATAGTGGTCAGGCTCTGGCTAACAAGGAGACAGAATAGATGCTGGAGGACTGAGATGGATTAGGACAGCAGAGAAAGCTAAAGTTATACAAGGGACAGCACAGGCAGAGGGAAGCATCATCCAAGAGCCTGGAGATGAGACCAGGAAAGGGAAGGCTGGGCAGAATTCAGGATGCTCCTTAGTGAACTGGAATCTGATTCCCTCTGTCATTATGATATCGATCAAGCAGCTTAAATCCTTTGTGCCTCATTCTCTTTCATCTGCAGAATGGCACCAGTCACCCTTCTACCCCTATACCTAGACATAGCATTCTCCAAAGATGCCCCATCCAGATTCCCACCCAGCCTGCATAAACTGGTCCTGCTCATCATTCCAGCCATCAGTGCCATCATCCCTAGAGCCATGATAATCCCAGGCAACCATCTCTCCCCTAACTCTGTGTCTGTCAATTGACTGGGTTTCGACTGCTCTAACTGCTCTTGACTACTACCCATATATTTGAGTTTTGGTCTCCCACCCAAGTGTCTTATTCTTCTGGGACACTGAGAGTCTGGGGCATTGTTAGGCGTGCCTTGCTCTTAGCAGTGGCAGAGTATGTACAAATGGAACATTTCAAAATGTCTACTTGACATCCTGCTGGGCAAGGCAGGTTGCGTGGTAAATATGCTCCCAACACCATGAGACTGTGGCAAGTACGTGGGCATGTGATGCAGTCACAGAGGAGTGCAGACTTGGCATCTGTCCCGGTTAGGTTTACTCTGGCTGTGATGAAATGCCATGACCAAAGCAACTTGGGAGGGAAGGGTTTATCTTACTTATGCTTCCACATCACAGTTCATCATCAAGGGAAGTCAGGACAGAAACTCAAACTGGCCAGGAACCAAGAGCAGAGCCTAGAGCCCAAGTAGAAGCCATGGAGGCATGCTGCTTACTTGCTTGTTCCCCATGGGTTGCTCAGTCTGCTTTCTTATAGAACCCAGGACCATTAGCCTAGGAATAGCTCCACCCACAAGGGGCTTAACCCTCCCACATGGATCACTAATTAAGAAAATGCCCCAAAGGCTTGCCTACAGTCAGAACAGGAGGTTCCCTCCTGTGTCATGTTAACAAAGAACTAACCGGGACACCATCCATTACTCCCTCTCCTAAATCCATTCGTCCAAGTATCCATTCGTGCCAGCATCATACACCTGTCTCCATCTTTTAAATCTTAAACATCTTCTTCCTAGTTTTTATTGCATGTGTGCCTGTGCAGATGCATATGTATGGGCCTTCACATGCTGTCCTGGCTAGCTCTGTGTCAGTTTGACACAAGTTAGAGTCATCTGGGAAAGGGGACTCTCATTTGAGAAGTGACCCCATAAAGTTTGCCTGTGGGCAAGTCTATAGTGCTTCTTCTTCACTAGTGACTGATGAGAGTCTAGCTTATTGTGGGTGGCACAACCCCTGGGAATGGTGATACTAGGTGCTCGGCAAACTAGAAAAGCAACCTAGGAATTAGCATTCCTCCGTGGCCTCTGCTTCAGTTCCTGCCTCTAGGTTCCTGCTTTTACCTCCTGCATCATCTTCCTTCCATGATGGACTATGATGTAGAAGTGTAAAAGAAATAAACTCTTTGCTCTCCCCAAAAGTTGCTTTTGGTCATGGCATTTTATCACAGCAATAGGAACCCTAAGACAGCCACCTCGAAGTTCATGTGGAGGTCAAAGGACAACTGTGGAAGTTTCTTCTCTTCTTCTACCACTTGGGTCCCAGGGATTGAGCTCAAGCCATTAGCCTTGGCTGCAAGCACCTTTATGAGCTGAGCCATCTCACCAGCCCCCAGCATCATCTCTGTTTAGAGGCTGGAAAAAGTAGTCTTGCAATCTGCCCAGAGAAAGAATAAAATAGGATTTGGTGAGCATATCACATTCTCTCTACCCCCACCCTCCAATCAAACAGAATAAGGATCCCTGTCTGCTAAGGCAGCCTGCCAAAATGAACAGAGATTAGGGCAGAACCCCAAGAAAACAGACAGAGGTAATTAGAGGCCAGGAAATACAACCAAAGAGAAGGAGGGGGGAGAGGTAAGGAGAGGTGCTGAGAATGGGATGAGACAGAGGCCACGGGTTCAATGGGAAGGAGCCACAGAGTAAGTGCCCATGGCTATACAGATGAGTCACTGAGCCACTAAGCGGTCCAACCCACCAGGGGGCTGCAGGAGAGATGAGGGTGGGGCAAGCCGAGGCTCCTGCGCAAACTTGCAAACTCGCAAAGTCGGAGCTTGCAGCTTTTGGCGCACTTCTTCGCTTCATCCCTCGGCTGTCACCCACGCACACCAGGCTCTGAAATCTAATTTGGCCTTTGTCAACTCCGTAAATGGTGTTCTTTTGGGGCAATTCACTGGTAAATGGACGGAAATTCTAAATTGGATATCCGCATTGGCCATCCGGGACCCGTTCTCCAGAACTCTGAGCCCCTCGTCTGCAGCGGACAGGTCATTGTGTGAGGACTAATGCCAGTGACAAATGGGAGGGCGTCAAGATGCTTAGGCGGCAACTTCCGTACAACGCACTCCACGGCCCCAGAGATCTCATCAGCCCAGACCAGACCCCTGATCGCTGTGGCAGCAGGAAATAACTAGGCCTCAAGAGGACTAAAACCTGGAGCTAATTAGTGCAGGGAGGGGAAGTCGGGGTCCAGAGGAGGCTCCTGTCCCATCTTCCTGGGGTGCAGAAACCATTTCCTCCCCAGCCCTCAGACCTGTCTTGTACTGACAATCATACTTCGACTGCCTTTCTGTGTCTTCCTACTTCTTCCTCAGGACCAAGGAGCCTCGGATCTCCTCAGCCAGAAAGTTCATCTGGGTGTTATTGCCAGAGAGTGAGCATCCTGCCTCTGCAGAGAGACCGGGTCTGTCAGCAGGTCTGTGGTCCCACTGTCCGCAGAAGCATCAAGGACTACTTAGTTTACCTACATGTGTGAGTGTCTTATCTGCATGCATGTATGTCTGTTCACCCCGAGCTTGCCTGGCACCTGAAGAGACTAGAAAGAGGGCGGGTGGGACTGGAAGTTACTAGTTGTTGTGAGCTGCCATGTGGGTGCTGAGAATTGAACCTGGATCCTCTGGAAGAACAGTCAGCGCTCTTAACCACTGAGCCATCTCTCCAGCTCCAGTTGTTCTGCAGACTTCTCCTTCCCTGTCTGACTTCCCTTCTCTTGTCCCCAAATCCTTATACTCCCTAGAAAACCCTGCCTATATTCAGTGACCTATATTCTGCCTATATTCAGTTCCACTTCCGGTGATTTTCAGAGGGTGTTCCTCTGAACCCCAGGGCATCTTGGGAAGCTCTGGCCTCTCTCCCATCCCATTCCCGTTGGAGCAGAAGCTCTGCTGTGACCATCTTGACATTTTTAATCTTGAACAAGGAACTCCCATGTTTTCATTTTACATTGTACCCTGCACAGTGTGTGCATGGCCTACCCAGATGGCTGGCTCTCAACTAAGCCTGGAACTTCAAATGGAGCATTGGGCTTCTGCCCCCTCCCTTCTCTCCAGTTCCCCTGGTTTGCTCCTGACCTGGGTCTCAAAGGCTGTCAGGACTCTGGGTCAAACAGCAAGAAGAGCAACACCTGGGGATTTTCCTAGGGCAGAAGGGAAGAGGGAGGCTGTGTTTTGCATCCTGCTGTCCCTGCGATCTTCTCTGGTCACCTCCCCCCTCAGCCCCCCATGAGGAACCCACAGGCTCTCGGTCCGAAATGTCATTGCAAGGTTTTTCCTCCACAGTTTAAAAGACTCCATTCAAGATGATGTGGAATGGCCCTAGCTCTAAACCTTGATCACAGAGAACAGCTTGCCACAGTGACGGGGTCGTGCACCCAACACGCTACAAAGACCAAGGTCGGCTGAGGAGCTCGAGATTTAGACGCAAACAGTCTCTAGACAAGACATGGCTCCAAAGGTGGAGGGTTTGGCCAGGAGATGAGATCAAGAGAAGAAACACTTTTCTTAATTGGAAAAAAAGAAAAAAGAAAAAAAGACAGCCCCGGGAAAATAGAGCACGCGTGTCGCATGCTCCCTTGCTCTGCGGTTTTGCACTCTGAACGCAGAAGACGTAGGGGCTGGAAGCTCAGACAAAGGAGACCAAAGGCCTTTCCAGGGATTTGCAGAAAGCAATCATAGATAAGGTTCTTTCATGGGGCAGTTAAAGCTACAGGAGGGGAAGGTGGAGGAAGGTGGCTTAACACCTTGAATGGCTGACCAGAGGTCTCAGGGGGCTCAGACATGGCTCAAAGAAGCCAAAATTAAATTGCTCAAAGGAGTGAGGAGTAAAAGTAAACTTAAGCTTAATTATTAGCAGTTAAGGGATAATGAGGATGCCTGATTTACCTAAGCAGTTGGCTATTTCTACATCTTGCTCCAAATTAGCCTTCACGTTTTATATGCAGTTATTAAATTGGTTACTATATGCTATTTAATAAATCCTGCTACATGTGCATGTGCGTGTGTGTGAGAGTGTGTGTGTGTGTGTGTGTGTGTGTGTGTGTGTGTGTGTGTGTGTGTGTGTGTGTGTGTGTGTGTGTGTGTGTGTATGTTGGGGTGGTTCCTGTTTGTTTCATTGTTGATGCACAGACTTGTTATTTAATGTCTCTAATTACCGAGCCCGGACTCTCCAGTCCACCTAGTGGCAGCTAACAAAATTGCATTCATCACGGCCTAGCAAAACCCAACCGCTTAAGCAGGCTGATTACAGGGGAGGGCTCAGTCCCATGTTGGGGGATCAAGAGGGCACCATCAGGATGACTACTTGCAGCAATTCTGGGGGGTTCTTGGAGGCCAGGGAGGTCTAGGTGACTATGCTGGGGTTAGAGACCACCCAGATTTAGAATGAGACCCTGGTTGGGTGCGAGAAGTAAAGGGGCGATGGTGAGAACCTAGGCCGGGAATCACAGCTCCAGGAAGTCAGCTGAGAAGCCAGACGGCAGTGGGCAGGTGCGGGTGGCGTTTCAGAGGGGTCCAAAAGGGATCGGAAATGCAGAAAATTGGCCAATGAGAGAAAGAAGACAGAGGAAACCCAGTTCCTGGTTTCAGCTAACCCAATCACGTGTCTCCCTGGCATGGACGCATGGAAAGGAGGAAATAGCTCACCTATCTCAGCCGATCCTCTCTGCCTCACAGTACCTGCCCCAGCACCTTCCCTCATCCAGTTGTAAATTCCCCCCACCCCCCCCACCCCCGGAGCTGAGGACGAACCCAGGGCTTTGCACCTGCTAGGCAAGCGCTCTACCACTGAGCTAAATCCTCAACCCCTCCAGCTGTAAATCTAAACCGGGCTCCAGCCAGAGCTCTCTGGAATGCGAAGCTGTAGGATTCCTGGACATCACTTTCTATGTGGATGCTATCAGGGGTTCAAAGCCCCATCTTCCACGTGGTAACTGGACCCAAAATTCTCACTACGAGAGGGCACTACCCAGGAGTCTTACACCCCACACACTGTCTCTCAGGAAGACCTCCCTGGTTCCTGGATATCCCATGATCCAACTCTGAAACAGCAGCGTGTGTCTGGGTCAAAGCCAGCGAACTGAGGAATAGGCAGCCTCCTCCAGCCTCGCAGCACAGTTTGTCTATAAGCGCCTCCGAATCCCTGTCTCTGGCCTGACCCAGAGAGCTAGACCAACGTGACCGTGTTTGATGGCCGCCCAGGGTCCATCAGCCTCTCACTGACTTCTTGAGCAGCCTCAGGCTCTGGGGCCCCAGCCCAGAACTGGGTTTTCTCCCTCAAGACTGTGGCATGTGGGGGAGAGAGAGCAGCAGGCTCCCAGTGAGGCCTGTGCTCCCTCAGACGGGGCCTGAAGTCCCAGAAGGATAGCAGTCTCTGAGGAACCATGGCTCTGGGCAGATATACAGTAGTCTTTGGGTGAGAAAACTGACCCAGCCCTATGCCTGATGGGTGGGCAAGCAGGGCAGCACACAGCCAGAATGAACAATTCTCTGTTTCCACATCATTTGCTCCAGCCCCATACCTCTCTCCCACCCCAAGGCAGCCTCAGGGAGGTCTCAAACCGACAGTCTCGGCCACCACCGCAAGGACCACTTCCAGGACACAGGCTGGAGAGACTCCTCCCACTTCAAAACCATGTGACCTGGGACACACTATCTCCCTGCCCTGAGTCACCCTGTACACTCAACACAGTAGGTGGTAGAGAGGAAACAGCCAAACACGGGGAGAAAGAGGTGAGGAGGCTCATAAAGGAGGAGAGAGGCCCAAGGCAAGGAATCAGTGAAGCCCTGCAGACTACAGTGAGGGGGCTTGCCAAGGAGGAGTCCACGAGAGGGTTCCAGAAGATGGCAGACTGGAGGGTGAGTCAGTTCTCACTGCTGTGAATTATTCACAGCGCAGCCAGGGTGACATTTGCTTCTTCCAAACCACCCCTCCTGCTCCCCATCAGTTGCCTGGGAAACAGCCTCTTCCTCATGGAGGAAGGGTTCCACCACCACCACCACCGCCACCCCACCCCTTGACTGTGAACCTAGGCAGGAGGGCCAGAGAGGAGAGAGTCACAGACCCAGAGAAGAGTCATCTGTGTGAGTCCCTGCCAGGTCAGACAGTAGAGACTCCTAGTAAGCAAGAGTCAGGCGCACCCCCATCATAAGCCCTAGAGATGCTACAGGAATTCTCAGTAATGAACAGAAGCTGAAGGAGCTGACTCCAGAGCTCACAGATGAGATGGGCATGGGTGGCCAGGTCTGGGACAAACATGCGCTCAGGGTCGGGGATCTGTAGGGACTTAACTCTCTTTCTAGGTCTGGTATCTGGCTTCCTCCTGGATAACACTCGTTCCCTGTCTTACGTTTCCAAAAGCCACAGAGACCCAGTCCTCTTTAGGCTTCATTGGACCTCTATTTCAATCCTTCCCAGCCCAATCTCACACATATTAGCCAGCACCAGCCTCCTGCCTGTGGAGGCCACATGGTCCTCGGGTTACCCCTTTCCAGCTGCCTTCCCCATGGCCTCAAGGCCCTGCCCATCACCCAATTTCTTGTTTCTTATCCCACATTCTCAAACACCCCCAAGAATCTTCTCATGCCTGCACTGCTCAGTTCTCCCTTGCTATGACAAAATACCCGAGCTAAACAACTTAAAAAGTGAACAGGATCCAGTTTTGCTCTCAGTTTTAGACGTTTCTGTCAATAGTCACTTGGCCCCATCGCTTGGGACCTAACTGGGAGGAGTGGCTATGAGTGTGTGGTGCTTATCCAATAGCAGCCAAGAAGCAGGGACACAGAGACAGAGAGGAATGGGCCAGGGTCCTAATCTCTCTCTCTCTCTCTCTCTCTCTCTCTCTCTCTCTCTCTCCCTCTCCCTCTCTCTCTCTCCCCCTCTCTTTCTCTCTCCCCTTTTCCCATTTGTTTCTTCTTTCTTTTTTCCTTCCTTCTTTTCTTTCTGGATCAACAGATAAATGGATAATGAAAATTTGAGACTATGTATTTACGAATATTATCAAATAGAAACATATTTGAATACATCAATATATTTATATAAGTGTATACTAGAACCAGTTAACTCTAAAGAAAGATGAAGTGAAAATTGGCAGGGAAATTATGAACTTGGGATGTATGATATTCAGTGAGGTTACACAATCTCACCAAGAAAGGCACGCCATGTTCTCTCTCGTGTGTGCAATCCGGCCCATCATATATGTACATACGTAAAGAAATGTACACATGGGCTGAGTATAATATGCAGAAAAGACAACCAAGTGGGTTGAAGGTTAGGGGCTGAGGAAGAACCAAATGTAGTCAAGGGAGAGGAATATGAAGAGGATGAAAAGTTCATGGTTTTTCCAGTGCTAATTCTGTCCTGGGTTTTTTGGGCTGAGCGGTAGATGAGTGCATAAAATATATTCGAAACTGAAGGTGTAAAATTTGACGTGAAGCTTCTTCAGCTTCCATTCCAGATGCCAATTCTGACTGTATAGCAGTTCACTGCGTTATACAGACTTTAGGTCTGGTTAATTTTTGCCAGGTCATGTCTTTATTTGCAAGGTTTTTTTTTTAAGTTTATAAAACCAATTTTTAAAAGACAGTCATCTTGAAAATCACACTGTCCCTTTTAAGACCACACCTTAAAATGTCCTAACTTAATGTTGTGCCATATCCCAGTGCCACCAGGGGGGGACCAAGTCTGCAGCACCTGGGCCTGCCAGGGACATGAGGGATCCAAACCACAGCACCTGCCTGATCCTTCCAGGGCTCCAAAGTGCTCTAGCATTCCCAGCTGGCTTCCCAAGGCCGAAGACATTCATATCCGCCTTACATGGTACAAAATACAACATCGGAAGGCCAAAGGATTGAAGTTGTTTCCAAGAGGTAGTTGTTATGGAACTGGGTCTAGATGGAACTGAGAGCTTTATAGCGTCCTGACAGAAAATCTTTACTCACAAATGCATCCAAAAACACCCTAGTTCCCAGCCATAGAATCTTATGTATGTGATCTAATCTCTCTGGACCTCAGTTTTCCCTTCTGTAAAATAGGCAAAGCCCGGCCTCATAGGGCTATATAAAATAAGAGAGTAGATACCATGGTGAGAGTGTACGTGTTTGTGTTGTCTTAATACATGTTTTACTACTAGAGTAAGTACCTGAGGCAAACTAACTTTAGAAAGAAAACATGTTTACTTACTTCCGTTGGCTGCACCGAAAGTCCAAACAGCGTGGTATTGGTTCTGGTAAGGCCTCTCTTGTTGGCTTACCTCCTGCCAGGGGCTGGTGGGCAGCAGAGAGGAGAGATCACAGCTTGAAGTGGGATCCAGAGAGCAGCTTCAAGTGCAGGCTCACTCATAGCAACTCCCTCTTGGAAACAACTTTAATCCTTTCCAAGTGCAGCCCCCAATGACCTCAAACCCCATCCAGAGTCACAGTCCTGCAGTTCCTTCCTCCAGAGTCCCAGGATTACAGGCATGGGCCATGACACGCAGCAACCAACATCGGCTTTTGAGAGACCTGCACAAACTATTACCCAAACCTCTTCCCTCTATTCAAGGCTCCAGGCAAGAGCTGGTGTCCCCCTGGGTCCAGTTCCAGGAAGGCAGGTCTTTTCCCCCCTGGCCTCAGTTTCACCCTTTTTCCTGTGTGTTATCTCATATCAGCTGCAAAGGACTGAATGGCACCCTCCCTCCTCCCCCATATAAGAAATATGTTAAAGTCTGATTCCCTAGTACCTGTGAGTGTGGCATTATTTGAATGTGAGTTATGATTGTTGCTTTGTTTTTGTTTATTCTGTAAGTATATTTTGATTGTTTTATGTATGGGTGTCTGTCTGCATGTATATCTATGCACTGTAAGTATGTGTGATGCCCAGGGAGGCCAGAAGAGGCACTGGATCTCCTGGGACTGGAGCTACAGACAGTTGTAAGCTGCTATATGGGTGCTGAGGAAGGAAGCTGGATCCTCTGAGGAAGCAGCCAGTACTGTTAACCACTAAGCCATCTCTCCAGGCCTGTTTACTTTCCGTTTTGTAAGAGACTCTCTAAGTTGCCGGGGCTGGCTTTAAATTCACTCTATAGCCCAGATAGGTCTTAGCCTTTCAATCCTCCTGCCTCAGCATCTGGAGTGGCTGGGAAGACAGGCCAAGGAGGAGAGAGCAGTGTTGGACAGAAGGATCCAGAAGACATGATCTTGGAGACAAACCATGGCAGGGTGAGAAAGCTTGTACCGAGGAACTCCCTGACTCCACCCCATCCCATGGCTGTTCTAATAGAGCGGAGTGTGGCTGCTGAGAGAGGCCAGGTAGGGGCCAGGGACTCCAGAAGGACCAGATGGCTGGTCTAGACAGTGAGGAGAATGGAGCGGGCAAAAGGGTCCTGGATGGTGATGCTTCTATCAGGCGGGGGCAGTGGGGGCAGGATGAGGGCAGGGGAGGCACTCTGCCAGTCTGGGCTCGTTGGTGTGTTCTGCGATCGCTCTCTGACTGTCAGACTGTGTGTCCTGGTTTCTGAAAGGAAAAATATGTCACCTGCTGTATCAGTTAGGGTCTCAGTGGGAAACAGATGGCACACTCAAATTGGGTGATTTAAGGAGAGCTAGTGAGAGGTCTATTTACAAAGGTGTGGGCAGGGTGTACGGAGCTGGAGCTGCGTCAACAGCGAGGCTCCCTCGGGCTTGTGGAGAGCTGGAGGGAGCTGTTACTACGTTATCTCACTAGAGCTGAAGAGACTGAGAGGAACCACGAGAGCGCCTGGTGGCTGATGGAGACCTTTGTTCAGCCAACAGGGATGAACACCAGAAATAAACAAACATCCAGCCGTGTTCTCCTCCCTCCCTTCAATCTCCTGCTGGCCTCCCATTGGCTGAACACCCACAGGAAGCCAGAAGGCAACAGAGCCCATAGTTATGGGTCCCTGCAGGTCAGCACAGGAAACAGAATGGGCTGGACTAAGCCAGAGAGTGGATCTGGAAGGGGCAAACACAAGACTAGAACAGAGAATGCAGCCCCACTGTGGGGATTTTTTCTTGCAGACACTGCCTTACCAGTAAAGAAGAGAAGACTCATGGGGGCCACCGGAAGGCTCAGCCATCTGAGGCAGATTCCTGTATACGTCAGGAAGGGAAGGTATGATGTGGGGAACTAGAAACACTTCTCATGGGCGTCACAGATTCCCCCATTCTGCTCCCTGCCAACGCCTGATTCCTCTCTGGCAGCAAAGTGGCAGTACTCCTGGTTAGAAAGGAGGTTGGCGATAAGCTTGTGTGATTATGAGGGAAAGAGAGGGTGGGAGTCGGGGAGAAAGAGAACACAGCAGTGGGTGAGAGCCTCCCAGGCTCTAGGGACAGCTGGGTAACCAGGCAGATAGACTAAGAACTCCCCACACCCGCTGACCCCAACCCTCCTTCGCGTCCCATCAAGTCCAATTGAGTCAAAGGTGTTGATAGATCTCTGGGAAAGATAGATGGAGTAATCAGAGTAAATGAAATTAACATGCACAGGGTAATCAACACTCATTAAGCCAATTTAGTCAAGTGATGACCTCAGTCAGCTTTTATTTAATCATATACTTAAATGTCAAATCAATATGCAAATCTCACCCAGGCCTTTTCCAATTATAACCCATTAAAACTTTCAAGTAAATCAATGCAGCCAGGCAGGGTGGAAGGGCGCGGTGAAAAGAACCCAGTAGCCCAGCCGATTGGACAGTGGGCCTTTATCATGCATAGTTCTTATCCCAGCTCCATCATGAAGCATGCAGATTACCTTCTCCAGGTCTGCCTCTCTCTCCCCCGCCATGGTATTAAAGGAAAACAGAGTACTGCCTTATCTCCTAAAAGCCTCCTCATCAAGACCGTCCCGTCGCTGCTGCAGGGTGCTCAGTGCTCCGCATATACAGTGATATTGTGTCTGGTGTCCCCACTGGACCTATCCCAACCTCCTGTGAGGTAGACATTCATGGCCCAGCTCACAGATAACCAAAGGAAGCTGAGGGCAGCCCAGGGAGCAGGGTATGGTGACTCAGGCCAGTAATCCCAGCAACTAAGGCAGGAGGATTGCAATTTCAAGACTTGGCTGGACCCCAGAGTGACTTCAAGGCTAGCTTAGGCAACCTAGTGAGACCCTGTCTCAAAATAAAAAGTAAAAAGAGGCTGAAGAGTGTGGCTCAGTGGTAGAGGTCTTGCCTAACATGTCTGAAGCCCCAGATCCACCCCCAGGCCACAGAAGAGAACCACATCTGCAGTGATGTCATGTTGACCAGAGATCAACACTACTGGTTATAAAAGGTGCAGGGTCAGAGCAGGTGGTTACTATCCCCGAAGCTGCATAGCAAGTGAATGGAGAGTTTAGGAATAAGCACCAGATCTTCCTGAATCAAAGACCTCAAAGCCCATAGGTCATGTGTGTCCAGGGGAACCCAAGGACGCATTCACATAAGCCCTTTCCCGCCATCCAGTGTCCTGGGGACAGGAGCCTGCTTCCTGGAGCCCAGGCCCAGATTCTGCTGGCACAGCAAAAGTAAAAAGACCTCTTGGACCCTGCTTCCCAGGCAGCCAGGAGCTGTCAGGTGAATCCTAGAAGTTTCTGCATACTATAGTATCTGACCCAGATTGGATATGTGTCCCTGGAGAAATGCACGGTAATTGACTTGCATATGGCACTGTGGCATCAGGTAAGCCGGCTGATGGGAAATGACTGGGCCTATCAGTGACCATCGGTGTGAAAGAACCACTGCTGACAGCTTTGATGGTTTTAAGGCCGCCTGCGCACCCCTGATTACCCGCAAGGGGTTGGAGCTAGGAGGCCCCAGAATGAGTGAGGCATGAACCTACATATCAGTGGCCCTGGCCCGGGGCTGTAACCTTCAGCCATGAAAAGGTCCTTGCCCATTGTCCCAGGTAAGTCAGAGACAGCATGGGCGGAGCCTGATCCTGGCCACAGAGTGCCCACAGAGACCCACTGAGCAAGGTGACAATGAGGGCTGGTCTGCCTGGCACTTTCCAGGGTTCATCCCTGAAAGCCTGTGAATCAAGAACCCTTCCATTCTAGGTAAAAACCAGATGGCTGGCCCTCTAGAGATGAGCTGGAGCTGGGCTTGGATGAGAACGGCAGCCTTCCATCTTCCACAGGGAGCTCATGCCTCGGCGTGGTACTCCTGAGGGTTCATGGCCTAAAGGTAGAAAAGAGAGAAAGGAATAGCAAGAAAGAAAGGAAGCTGGACGGAGACAATGGTCAGCTAGGGCTTACAGGCTCACTGAGCTGGGACCTCTGGGACATGCTATCTATCTCATGTCATCTTTTTTAGCTTTTATTTATATATATATATATATATATATATATATATATATATATATATATATATGCCCTTTGCCTACCTGTAAGGATGGGTACCACATCCATGCCCAGTGCCACAGAGATCAGAGGAAGGCATTTGGATCAGCTAGATCTGCAGTGAGCTGCTATGTGGGTGCCGGAAACCAAACCAGGGTCCTCTGGCCTCTCTCCAGCACCCTCATCTAATCTTTGAACAGCCTCAGCAGTGAGGGGCTGCTGAGATCTTATATGCCAATAAGAAGTCAGAGCTGAGGTAGGCAGGATGATGGAGTGGTGAGAATATGGTTTCTGGACAGGCTTCCCTGTAAGGAAGAAAGAGGAGGGGCATCTAGAGGCCTGGCTGTGCCAGGACAAGCCAAAACAAACCACAGGTGACTATCCCATGGGGAAAGGTGGCTTTGAAAGCAGTTTCTTCATAGACTGCTGCCAGCTTTCGGCCAGGGCTTTGGAGGGGAATGGGAGAGACAGCCAACACCTGGGGAGTCCTAGCGGGGCAGCAATAAGAAAGCCTGAGGTTCCCATGGCGGTTACCAGTGTGGTGGGATCAAAGGCGGGTCATTTTGGTACACTTTTCAAACTGTTTTACAAAGTGAAGACTTTGTGCTTGCTGGTAGGTTTCCCACCCCTCCTCTCTCCAGGATTCCCTAGACTTTCTTGCCTTCCTGTTGGGAATTCTCTGGGGTCTGCTTTGTCCCTTCCTGGCAGGGCCAGCTCCCTCAGTGCCTCTTGCTTCTGCTTCCCCTGGAGTGACTTACTGGAAAGTCTGTCCAGAAAAACAGCACCGGCTGGGGCAGAGTTACAGCCCCATGGGAACCATCAAAGCTCCGAGTTGCCGGGCTGCCAAAAAAAGCCAATGGGATTGGATCACAAAGAAGAAAAGCCAGGCATACATCTCCAGACGCTGGAGGAAAATTCTCATAAGGCATGCAAAACAGTCCAAGAAATCCTGGAGAGCCAGATGTGGGGAGGGGTGGGGATGGGAGTGGGGATGGGGGTGGGGCAACCTGCCAGCAGGTGTCTCCCTTTTGTGAATAGGAAAGGTGCAGGTTGGGGAGCAATTAATTTCCCAGGGTTCAAACCACACTCGTGAGATACCCTCTCAGTCCTCTTTCTGCCCAAGGATCCTACGAAGATTTAAAGCAATCTCTCAGCCTTCCAGTAGACAAGAGCTCAAAAGAGGCTGGCCGCAGGTGGTTCAGACACAGTGGCCAATGGCTTGGTAGAAGGAACATCGAGATTTGCTGAGAGTCTCCGTCCTGGGTATTCCTGGCCATGTCAGACAGAGGAAGTAGATGAGCAAAGGCTACAGGATGCTAACCTCCTATGCTCAGCCCTTGGCCCACCCAGACCTCGGACATTCTTCTGATGCTGTGAAACATCTTCTACATGCCGGGCATGCCTCCTAGCTCTGGCCCACAACCATGCAAAGGGAGAGAGCTAAGGCCACTGTCCTGGTATTAGTTTGACCTCTACCCACCCACCTGCCAGCCTTCCCCTCTCCACACCACTCTCAGCAGGCGCCATGCATTTAAATGTTCCTGGTTCACTGAGGCCTCTGAGTTTGTGTCTCCAGCTGAGACCTCACCCCTGCTGCCTGTCCCATACTCTCAATGACCTCCCTCGAGTCTGCTTGTGGATTTCTAACAAGTATCTGACCCAGCATCCCTGAAGCAAAATGAGTCCATACTATAGCCCTCTGCGAAGGCTCACCGCTCACCCGCTTCCGGGGAAAATCCTGGAAGTGAAGCTGTTCTCCCTTCACTCCACGTAAGCATGCTCACACAGTCCAGTCCATTGCCAAGGCCTTTTGGTCTCAATGGTGGAAAAAAAGGGGATAGAGAGCTCATATTCCAAATAGACCAGCTCTTCCAGCCATTCACCTGCTCAACCCACCGTGTGTTCCAGGATAGCCTTGAGTTTAGAGCTACCCTTTGGCTTCAGCCCCTGAGTGCTGTGATTACGGGCCACGGACCATCATGCCTGGCTCTAATTGTTTTTTTTTTTTTTTTGGTTCTATTTTTCGGAGCTGGGGACCGAACCCAGGGCCTTGCGCTTCCTAGGCAAGCGCTCTACCACTGAGCTAAATCCCCAACCCCTCTAATTGTTTTAACAGTCTATCAGACTGTTTCAGAACCATCAACAAACCCAGCTAGTATCTCCATCCTTGGAAAAAAACACCTACAGGACACCTGACCCTCTCCCTGCTCCCCCACAACCACCATCTTTAAAGGACTTGCCTCTTCTCTCATTTTCTCTGTTCCATTGCCCCCAGGACCCCAGCAGTCAGTACAGCTCTGTCTCAGTGTGATTCAAAACTGTTCTGTGGCCAGATCTAAGCTCTACTCAATGTCCTGGATCTCCCTTGGGTCTCTGGATAGCTGTGGCCCTCCTTGGTTCTCTTGTGTCTTTTGAGCCACCCCTTCTCTATCTCTTTCTCTAATTGAGATATTAACTTTTTATTGCTACATAACAAACCGCCCCAAGGCTGCAGGGCTCAGAATCACTGTCATCGTAGTATATGCGTCTGTGTGTTGGTTAAGATTAGTTGGGCTTGAGCTGGTCACTCATGGTCTGGGGGAAACCCACTCATGGTCTGGGCACATCTTCATCTCAGAATGTGTGAGGTCTCTCAAGACTCAGGCTCAGAACTGACACACAGTTAATTTACACAATTGGTATCCCAGACAATATGTGCAACTGAACTAGTATCTTAAAGTTGGGAAAACATACTGAGACCTTGGTGGAAAGATCTACAAGTCACCTAGCAACAAGTCTGGGGCAGACCTGAGATTTTAAGCCATTCATGTAACTCACTAGAATAGCTTCCCATTCTCTGTGGGGTTAATTATTATCGCAACCTTCTCACAGGAAGTGCCCTGGCTGCAGCCACCTTTCCTGCCTCTTCTCTGCGGCTCTGAGCCTCTGCTCACTAGCTTACCAAGCTAGCCAAATGTTTCCTCTCACTTCACAGACCAGGTTTGCCTCTGCACAAACCTCCTCTTTGGTCCCAAGGCCATTTCACTTCATTAACATTCTTTAAGATCTAGCTCTTAAAGAACTCCCTAGGGAGCTTTCCAAGTCGCTCCTACAACCCAGCGGGGTGGGTCACTGACTAAGCTAGGGTTTCTATTCCTGAACAAACATCATGACCAAGAAGCAAGGTGGGGAGGAAAGGGTTTATTCAGTTTACTTCCACATTGCTGTTCATCACCAAAGGAGTCAGGACTGGAACTCAAGCAGGTCAGGAAGCAGGAGCTGATGCAGAGGCCATGGGGGGATGTTACTTACTGGCTTGCTTCCCCTGGTGTGCTCAGCTTGCTCTCTTATAGAACCCAAGACCACCAGCCCAGAAACGGCACCACCCACAATGGGCTGGGTCCTCCCCTCTTGATCACTAGTTGAGAAAATGCCTTACAGCTGGGTCTCATGGAGGCATTTCCTCAACTGAGGCTCCTTTTTCTGCGATAACTCCAGCTTGTATCAAATTGACACACAAAACCAGCCAGTACAGTCACATCCTCACAAAAAATGTCCATTTGTTAACAGCTGGTGAAGTGCCCGAGGGCAGTAATTTTGTACGACATTGCCACTGTGAGAACCTGGGTACTTAGTGACTGTGTCGGTTTGAATGAAAATGGCTCCCACAGACTCAGAGGGAGTGGCATTATTGGAGGCGTGGCCTTGTTGAAGGAAGTGTGTCACTGGGAGTGGATTTCAGCTGCTCAACCCCAGGCCCACTGTCTCTCTCTCTCTCTCTCTTTCTCTCTCTCTCTCTCTCTCTCTCTCTCTCTCTCTCTCTCTCTCTCTCTCTCTCTCTCTGCCTGCTGCCTGCACATCCAGATGTAGAAGTCTCAGCTATTTCTCCAGCACTATGTCTGCCTGCTTGCTGCTGTGCTTCCTGCCATGGCGACTGAACCTCTAAAACTGCAAGCAAGCCCGTATTCAATGTTCTCTTTCATAGGAGTTGCCATGGTCATGGCGTCTCTTCACAGCAATAAAATCCTAATTAAGACAGACATTGATAGCAGGAGTGAGGTATTGCTATAATAGGCCAGACCATGATTTTTTTTTATTTTATTTTATTTTATCTTATTTTATTTTTGAGAGATGTGGACTTTAGAGCTTTGGATTAGGAAAGCAGTAGAATGATCTAATGGGGGCTTAATGGCCCATCCCAGTAGGAACATGGAAGACAGCGGTACTGAGGGTGATTTGAACTCTGGGGATCCAGGTCAAGAGGTTTCAGAGGAGAAGAATCTTAGTATGTGGCCTAAAGACTGCTCTTGTGATAGTTTGGCCAAGAATGTGGCTGATTTTTTTTTTTTTTCTTTTTGCTCTTGCCTGAAGAGTCTGCCTGAGGCTAAATTGAAGAAGAGTTTTGGATTAATTACAAAGTTGGCAGAGAAAATCTCAGAACAGCCTAGTATCGACTCTGTCGTGTGGTTATTAATGTTCACTCTTATGAAGATCTATAATGAAAAGGAGCAAGCTGGGCAAGGGAAGATACAAAATGTACAGCTTGAGGGAAAAGGGGGATGGGGAGACCAGGAGATGAAATGGAGCTAAATCCTGTGTTCAAGGAGATAAACAGACTTAAAAAAAAAAAGCCTGGGGCTGGAGAGATGGCTCAATGGTTAAGAGCACTGAAATGAGATCTGATGCCCTCTTCTGGTGTGTCCGAAGAGAGCTACAGTGTACTTATATAGAATAAATAAATAAATAAATAAATAAATCTTTAAACAATTTTTTTAAAGCCTGATATAAAATGGAACAAAGGAAATGGAGACCTGATGGCAAGACCCAACCCAGCTAAGCTTCCAGTCTGTGAAAAGGAATTAAAGAAAATTTAGGGTTAGGTAGTACCCACCTTTAATCCAGCACTGTAGAGGCAGAGGCAGAGGCAGAGGCAGAGGCAGAGGCAGAGGCAGAGGCAGAGGCAGAGGCAGAGGCAGAGGCAGAGGCAGAGGCAGAGGCAGAGGCAGAGGCAGAGGCAGAGGCAGAGGCAGAGGCAGAGGCAGAGGCAGAGGCAGAGGCAAAGGCAAGCAGATCTCTGCATTTGAGGACAGCTTGGTCTGTAAAGCAAATACCAGGACAGGACAGCCAAGTTTAGCCAGTGAAGGAAACCATCAAAAACAGAAAGATGGTAAAAAAAGAAATATGTATTTGAACAAGGGTGCCATGTTCTAGTCCCAGAAAGCAGGAGAATTTAGCAGTTTCAGGTACATGGTTCTGGATTTAGAGGCAGGGATACAAGAAAGGGGTTATAGAATCTCCTTCTGCAAGTAAGAAAAGCCAGTGAGGCCAGGTGTGTGTCAGGGGTGTCCAGCATGGAGGCCTAGAGAGACCATCATGTGAAGCTGGGGAGATGAAGCCTGGATTGCCTTGGAGAACCCGAGATGTTGGAGATGTCAGAGGCATGCGATACCTGCTGTGAATAGCTGTTAACAGGGAGTGGAACCAGCCCCAGAGAAAGAAGTGTGTTGCCGTCAACACAGCTGAAAGGAGTTGGAGATTTGAAAAGTGCTTTGACATCAGACATGGAGATGCACGGTTTGGAGTTTGCTCAGCTGGTTTTCAGTCTTGCCTTGATCCAGTATTTCCTCACTGTTCTCCTCCCTGCCTAGGAATGGTAATGTATATCCTGTGATGTTGTATGTTGGGAGTATGTGATCTGTTTTTTCATTTTGATTTTTTTTAATAGAAGATTACAGTTAAGAGATTGCATGAGACATGGCAGAAATTGTGGACTTTTAAACAGAGTTGAGACTGTAATAGGCTACAAGGATGTTTGAAGTTGGACTAAATGCATTTCAAATTATTATATGGCTTCAACCTATGGCAGGCAGGAAGTGGAATGTGGTAGTTTGAATGAAAATGCCCACCCCCCATAGACTCACAGGGAGTGGCATTATTGCAGGAGAAGGTGTGACCTTGTTGGAGGAAGTGTGTCATGGTGGCAGACTTTAAGGTCTCAGATGTTCAAGCCAAGCCCAGTGTCACTCTCTCTTCCTGCTGCCTTCAGATCTGGTTGTAGAACTCTCAGCTCCTCGCTAGCACCATGTCTGCCTGCATGCCACCAGGCTTCCCTCCATGACCTTAACGAGCCAACCGTCTGAAACTGTAAGTTAGCCCCAATTAAATGTTTTCCTTTTTTAAGAGTTGCCCTGGTCACTCAGAGTCTCGTCCCAGCAACAAAACCCTAAACAGACTATGACTTAAAGCATTAACGTGCTTGCTACAGTTCTGAGGCCAGAAGTTCAGTCAGTCCCACCAGGCTAAGGGGAAGTACATCAGGCTAGTTCCTCCTGGAACCTCCCAAAAGAAGTTCTGTTTCTTGACCTTCTCAGCATCTAATGGCTGTGTGCATTCCTTGGTGTGCAGACCCCTCTTCCGAGGCCAAAGAACTCTGGTGTCATTCATTCTGCTTGCTTCGCTCGCCTCCTCTGTGCCAAAGCTCCTGCCACCTTCACCTCCAAGAAGCCTGTGAAGACATTGATTGGTTTTATCTGACCAGGCTGAGAGGCACCCCCTCCCCTCTACTCTCAAGATCCTTTAAGTGGTCGGCATGGTCTACACTGCCATCTAAGGGAAGAGACACAGGTGCTGAGATTCAGGTGAGGATCAAGCTTTCAGGAATGTCCTCCAACCTGACACAGGAAGTTTCCAGGCTTGCTCGAGTGATCCACCTGGATCGGGACTCGGTGCACAGAGTGCTTGATGCACTTAATGAATGAAAACAATGGATGGAGAACAGAACAAGTGTTGGGGCTCCATCAGAGGCCCAGGGTCCGCAGCAGGCCAGCTATGAGGTCAGCCGTGAAAACTGAGGCTCCCGAGACTCCTTCCCCTCCACTCACCATGACAGAGAATATTCTCTGTAATAAATAAGAGATCAAACCAGGCAAGTCTGTGCAACTCGGGAGTCAGGCTGCTGGAGCTAAAAGGGAAAGGCCTCCTCCTGGGGACTAGGGACTGAATATGGAGGGTTAACAACCCCTCCTCCCAACCCACACACCTCCTGCCACCTTTACCCAGCTGCACACACAACAAGGTGCTGTTTCCCAGTGAGCACTCTCCCAGTCCTGCTGGTCATCCATCAGAGAACCCCAGATGCTACTCTGGGGTAGTTAACAGAAATCTAGTCACCAGCCCCTGAGCTGCCCTTAGTATGCTAGCCACATACTGAGTACTGAAATATCCTGTCTCATGTGCCCTTTTCACTGTAGGGCTGTCCCTTGAGCTCTCTTGACCCTGGGCTTATGTACCCCTGGGGCTTCTGCAGCCACAACCCTTCTCAAATACTGCAGAGAAGTCAATACCCAGAAGGTGGCTGGAGTGGCCACTGGGGGGTAGTGGGTGACCCAAACTGTAGAGCATTTGGTAGGTGGTGGAAGGGACCAGGTTGCAGCCAGGTAAGGACCGCATGGGAGGTGAGACTCCTTCGATAGAACCGAAGCAACAAGAACGGCAATGGCTTCTGCTTCCAGCTGTCATTGTGCCAGGCTGCTGTGTGCATAGCAAGCATGAACTCCTTCCATCCATCTCAGGCACTGGGGAGGTGAAGATTATTAAGCTACTCTACGGGTGAAGAAGTCAAGGCACAGAGAAGAAAGAAACTTGCCAAGGTGAGCAGCTGCAAAGGCGGGATTTGAATGAACTGTGTCTAGACTATTACTTCTAAAAATTTGACTCCAAGAGAAAGTAAGAAAATGGGGGTGGGGGGTGATGGGCTACATTCATGGCTCTCATGGGTGGGGATATAGTTTCCTAAGAATGTGTTATATACACAGGAGTCCCTCCACGTACAGTGGGAATTTCAGCCTGTCATAGGTGGACATGATCAGAGGCCAAAAACGGATCTTATACAGGAACGCACCTGTCCTGCTGAGTGTCACAGCTCGGGATGCAGACACTGCAGAACATCAGCTGTCTTCCCTCATGAGTGTGTGGCTGCCTGACGCTGTGCTCACTGCTGCTCGCTGGTATGAAGGAAGAAAAGCGTGCTGCAAACTGCTAGGTGGAGAAAATCAAGATTCTCTACAGAAGTGTGGCTGCTACTGACTGAGAATCGCTTTTGCACCACCGTTAAGTTAATAGTCAGAAGTTGAACCATTGTAGGTCAAAGGCTGCCTATAAGATGTGCAGGGGGCGCGGGGCTCAGGTGACAGAGAGGAGAATCCTGGATCTGGAGGATAGACAAGCCCAGAAGAGAGAGAGAAGGGGATGGTATGCTGGTTAGCTGACCTGAGGACAAGTACCAAGCTGGATGCAGATGGGGTCAAATGATTTCTACAAGTTGCTTGGTATGTCCTCCCAGCAAACCATGAAATGGGTGTAGACAAAGCAGTCAGGTGTGTGCTGTGTGATGCTGTACCTGGGGAGACAAGAACAGATATCTACTGTCGAGGGCTCAACAACAGACCAAAATAATAATACCACCAAACTGGTAAACTCTTGAGTATATTAGAGTCACTTTCCAAAGTATGGGAAAGAGGTTACTCATAGGAGCATGGAAGATGCATAAACAGATGCATCATTAAAAGACCACCCCAGTCTGGGTGACAGACTGTGAAAGCTGCAACCCTCTGCACAACCTACAGACAGCTCAACAGGAAGAAGATCTCCTCTTCTCAGCAGTCTTTACTACTTATATAACTTTGTGAAGGGTGGGGACTTGTGCTAAGTTTCAGGGACTTCCTAAACCTTGTGGACTGTTTATTTCCTGAGCCTTAAGGAGCCTTCCTTACAACTTCATGAGTCTTAGGGAGCTTCCCTCTGGAATGAAATATTCAATTCAGAGGAAATTGCTACACAATGATGTGGTGAGGTCATGTGACTGTCCAAGGATCCAGAAGTAGTGCCAGAGCTGAAACCCAAACCTGCTTGTTCCACAGGTCCATGTCAGACCCTATGTAAAGGGGATGGGTACAAGGGTCTCAGAAATAGCTCTGTCCCCCCGGAGCTTACAGCCCAAGGACATGCAACATGGAGGAACTGCCTTACCAGCAAGAGGTAGAATCATGTGACTGTGCCATTCACATAGCAGGGCCACCTCACACACGGTGCCTTCTATAAAGCACCTTCTGCTCATTATCTGTCAAACCATCTGTCTTAGGGTTTCAATTGTTTTGACAAAACACCATTACCAAAAAGCAAGTTGTGAAAAAAAGGGTTTATTTAGCTTAAACTTCCATATTACTGTTCGTCCTCAAAAGAAATCAGGATAGGAACTCAAACAGGACAGGAACCTAGACACAGGAGCTGATACAGAGGCCATGGAGGGATGCTGCTTACTGGCTTGCTCCCCATGGCTTGCTCAGCCTGCTTTCTTATGGAACCAGGACTTCCAGCCCAAGGACAGCACTACCCATAATGGGCTGGGCTCTCCCCCATCAATCACTAATTGTTAAAATGCCTTACAGCCGGATCATATGGAGGCAACCTCTCAACTGAGGTTCCCTCCTTTCAGAGGACTCTAGTTCGAAATATAAGACTAGCCAATACACCCAAGGCCAAGCAGCCCCAGAGCAAGGGGTGGAATTCAAACCTGACTGTTAGGTTCTCGTTCTCACTAGCTCCAGGACTTCCCTTCTGCCTGGGGGAGAGGGGGGAGGAGTGAAAGATCCCAGATTGTGGACCAGAGATCCACTAAGGTGGCAAATCTTAGGGGATGTCTCAGTTTTGTTTTGGTTTTAGAGACAGTGTCTTGGTATATAGCCCAGGCTGGCTTTGAACTCAGTCCTCCTGCCTCAGTCTCCCAACTGCTAGAATTACAATCAAACCACATCGTCTAGCTTTGTTCTGCTAATCTCTTTTTCAAAAAAAAAAATTTATAAGTATGAGTGTTTGTTCTCATGTCTGGGTATCAGATGTGCTGGATGGTTTTGTTTCAACCTGACACAAGCTAAAGTCATCTGAGAGGAGAGGAACCACAATTATGAAAACACCTTCATAATATTGGGTTGTAGGCAAACCTGTAGGGCATTTTCTTAATCAGTGGCTAATAGGAGAGGGTCCAGTCAATTTCAAGTGATGCCATCCCTAAACTGGTGGCCCTGGGTTCTGTAAGAAAGCAGGCTGAACAAGCCCTGAGGAGCAAGTCAGTAGGCAGCACTCCTCCAAGGTCTCTGCATCAGCTCCTGCCTCCTATTTGAGTTCCGGCCCTGACTTCCCTCAGCAATGGACTTTTTCCTGGAAGTATAAGCTGAAATAAACCCTTCCCTCCCCAAGTTGCTTTGGCCGTGGTGTTCCATCACAGCAATAGTAGCCGAACTAGGACACCATGTATATGCCTAGTACCCTCGAAAACCAGTAGAGAGCATCAGATTCCCAGAAACTAGAGTAACAGATGGTTATGGCTACCATGTGGGTGGTGGGACACAAACCTGGGAGCTCTGGAAGAGCAGCCAGTGCTGTTAATCACTGAGCTACTCCTCCAACCCCTTTTCTACTTAACTTACAACAACATTGGGTAGGCAGCAGAAAAGCCTCGAGGTTGAATGACTCAGGAATGTGGGAGGGGCTATGTGGGAGAGGGTCTCCAGGAAGAGAGTGTTGAGAGGAAAGGCTTTGCGTTGCAAGGGGGCTTGCAGAACCCCAAACCTTGGAAACAGAACAACTCAAGTCACAAGCAGGGTTGACCTTATACAAATACTACAGTCAGACAGGTATGGGTTTGAACTGTGGCTGTTAACCCACCCACTGTGACCTGGAGCACATGGCTTCACTTCTCTGAGACTCTACTTCCTAAGGTTGGGTGCAATCAGGTGTGGGTGGGCTTCCATTGTACAACTAATACAAGGAGACTGGTTCTCATGGACGGTGGGTTTCTCCTCCCAATACAGTCTATGCTTTGTGGACACATGGGTGAGACACCGAAGGGACATTGAGGTCGGGGCTTAAGATAACATGTGCTAAGGCTGGTGAGAACATCCTATCACAGTCAAAGTTTCAACTCAAACTACAACTATGTGGACTAACGGTTACTAGCATAGATTAAAAATGGAACCAGTGGTGTGTGTAATCGCTGGCAACATATGGGTTACCCGCATTAAGACTAGCAGCTAATGCTCAAATAGAACTTGTTCTGTGCCGTAGTCTAATTGGGGCTCCAATCTTTCTAAGACACTTAATTCTCAGAATAATTCTAGCTAGTAAATACACCGGAAATTCCATGTTTGTAGGTAACACCTTGAGATGTTTAGCAACCTTCCTGAGGCCGTCCAGCTAGTAAGGTTCAGTACCTAGGCCTAAACCAAGGCAGTTGGACTCCAGAGCCCAAGCATGTCCAGGTTTCCCAAGTACTCACTCTAACACAGCCTTCCACTGCTCCACACATCAACGCTTTGACGCTGTGTCCATCTTGCTGCTTCTAGTTCCTAGATGAAGAAACTGAGGCTTAGACTGCAAGTTGGACTGGGTCAAGGTCATACAGCTAATATCAATGGCTGAATTTAGATTCCAGGACTTGAGGGTGGCAGGGGTTGGAGTGACGAAAGAAGAAATTGGTGCAGGCAAAAGGATCACTGGGGCGACATTTGGTGTCAACAAGCTGACTCATTCATTACTTTGGGGAAAGGAAGATTTGTTGAAATTACATAGGTGCACAGGTATGTAGAATAATAAAAAATATCCTATTCTGCCTCTGCCCCCAATTCCTGGCGCACAGCCCCTAAAACCCTTGTCTCTCCAGGGTGATAAGAATGCCTTTTGCTTGATACTAAGATTACCAGTAACTGAGGACCCCTAAGTTGCTTCAGGAGAGGACCTGATGAGAGGGACTGGAAAATGGCAGCCCCACAGCCCATTGTCCAGGGAAAGGGGAAGAGAGATATATCATCAGGTTATCACAGATGACTAACACCAGAGTGGGAACTGCCTGCCAATGGCTGTCTGTCTCCACAAACTGCTGAATGAGGGGGAGGGGCTGGTGAGCAAGAGGTGCCTGGAGACGCTGGAAGATGACACAGCATCCAGAGAGGGTAGGAAAGCCTGGTATGACCTTCTCAATACCTTATCCTGTGCATCTTCTGGATTTGACTGCCGTACTTAAGCTATATTCTCCCCCTCTCTCTTTCCCCTCCCTCCCTCCTTGCCCCGCCCCTGTGTATCTGTGTGTGTGTGTGTGTGTGTGTGTGTCTGTGTGTGTGTCTGTGCGTGCACACACATATGTGTCATGCTTGTTGAGGTGAGAGAGGCTGACATCCAGTATCTTCTGTGGCTTCTTTTTCCCACCCTTTACCCCACAGTTTCACCCACTGCTAACACCAGATAGGGGAGAAACAAGGAGAGCAGGGAGAGAGAAATTAGAAAAAAAAATAATCCCTGAATCTAAATTCTTTTTCCCTTTGTTTCTCCTTTGAGCACAACTAGTAACGAAGCACAGCCAACCGCCACCAAACCCGCCCAGCAGGGCTCTACCATTTATAGACCCTGAAAAGTTCCCAGAATCCCACATCACACAGTCACCAAAACTATCTACAGCTGGCAAAACCACAGCTCTCCTAGAGCACGAGACAAATCCATGGCTGCGTGGACAGTCCGGAGCAGCCCCGCAGCCGCGTACCTGGGATTAAATCGAAAGCATTCTTACAATAGTTGTGGTTTTTTTAAGAAACCAAAATTTGAGAATCATCACTATAGCCTTCCTCAGATACTTTCCACCTTGTTCTTTGAGACAGGGTCTCTCACTTAAGGCAGAGCTCCGTTTTGGCTAGACTGGCTGACCACCGAGATCCAGGGACCCTCCTACATTCATCTCCCCAGCATGGTGGGGGCAGGGGTTACAGGCACATGCTGTCATGCCCAGCTTTATGTGGGTTCTGGGGATCAAGTCCCCAAGTTTATACAACAGACACTTTACTGATGGAGTCCTTTCCCCAGCCCCTGAGTTGCATTCTTAACAGTGAGCTGTCTGTCATAAGTAAAATGTCTCTCAAAGCTGTGCAAAGCCATTCAAGCACATTATAGAGTGTGTGGTGAAGATCAGGGGTATCCTCAACCCACAACAGGCCTGGAACTTAAACCTGGTGTCAGACATAGGTGCAAGTCCCGAGGACTGAATCCCTAAATGTGTAGGGTCTGACACTTACTCCAGTCTGACAGCATCAGGGTTGAGCTGGTTGGCTGAATACCCACTTGATGTCCAGAGAAGCAGAAAATCAGTCATGATGTCTGGAGATTCTGTGTTCCTGGAGTCAGAGTGTCGTGAACATAACCAGTTCAGTGGGGCCCTGGCCAACCTGTAGAGAGACCTCCCTTGCCAGGGTGTGGCCACATGCGCTCAGTTAGAAAAGGGCAATGCACACATCAGGTGGAGAGCAGGTGTTGTGGGAGTGGCTGAACACTCACCAAGGGTCTTAAGGCTGAGCAGAGGCAGTTAGCATAGGGCACAGGGGGAGGGGCAGGTGGGATGGAGCAGGGACAGCGAGGAGGGTCCTGTATGAAGATGAGCACCAAGAGCCCGTGGTGGTGAGCAGGTTGCTGGTGACACGTTAGCCGGGAGGGGATGGAGAAGAAATCTAGCCAGACTTCCTAACTGGCCAGGAAGGTCAGCAGAAGGAGGGGCTGGTGAACCAGGGTTCTGGGGATGTCCACAGGGCCTGAGAGATGTCAGAGTGGTGGAATGTAGCTGTCTCGGCCAAAGTCGGTGTTTCTCCGTGTCAGCTCTGTGGAATCTTGCCGGAGCAAACTGTGCTGCTGACTGCAGGCAGATTGGAGTGACAGGGCGCAGAATGCCTACGTGGTGAGGGCGGCGTGGCGGAAGGGTTGCATATTGAAGTGTCAGCCAGGGAACACAGCTCTGACAGGCCATTGGCAGATGGGATGTCGGCAAGCCATGACCTCTATTCCCAAGACCTGGCCAAGCAGCACAGAAGTCAGGAGCTGAACCCCCATCTAAGGAGAGGTGGCCCACAGATGTGGGAGAGGGAAGTGTAGAGGTAGAGTTTCTATGGCCGCCATAACAGTACTGACAGCAGAATGGCTTAAACGGCCATTTCGTATTTCCCTACCGTTCTTGAGGCTGGAACTGCAGGTCAAGGAACCCACAGGACTCCTAGGGTCCCTCTCTTTGGCTGGTAGAGGACTGTCTTCCTCCTTCCTCCTGTCTCCACTAGACTGTACCTCTATAGGTGTATGTATCCTAATCTCTCCATCTCCCTCCCTCCCTGCCTGCCTGTCTTCCTCCCTTCCTGGCTGGCTGGCTGGCTTCCTTCCTTCCTTCCTTCTTTTTTTCTTTCTTGCCTTCCTGCCTTATTTCCTTCCCTACGTTCTCTGATTGAAGCTAGCGCCTCCTGTACATTGGGCAAACATTCTACCACTGAGCTCTATTCCCAACCCTCTACACTTTCAGTCTGAAGCCACCACGTCGGATTAGGGCCCATCCTAAGATCTGCTTTTCAGGTTGGGTGGGCCATGCCTTTAATCCCAGCACTTGGGAGGCAGAGATAGGCAGTTCTCTGTGAGTTCAAGGCCCTGTGTAGACAGGGAGTTCCAAGACAGTCAGGAATATACTGTCAGAGAGACCCTGGCCCCAAACAAATAAGAACCAAATTTCATTTAATTATCAAAATGCTGTCTCCAAACACTGTCACATTCTGAGGAACCAGGGGTGGCAACATCAGCCTATGGCTTTGGTAGAGGGGCCACATTCAACCTCATATAGGAGACAATTGAAGAAATGGGATGAAGGCACTCTTTGATGATGAGGTAGAGAGACAGACAGGCTGTTATCAAGGACTCAATCAGGAAAGATTTCTTGGGGTGGGAGGCAAGATGGTAGGCAGAAATTGGTATGGTCCCATGGAGACTCCAAACACCCCTAGAGTGCCTAGACCCTGGAAAACAGAGAAAACCTAACTGTGAAGACAAGGAACTTCAAGAGAAGCTTGAGGAGGGCTGATAGGTTTCATTTTGGTTTTTGATTCATTTGATCTGAGCTGGCCTTGAGCTCATGTCATGATTCCCCTGCCTCCACATCTGGATGCTGGGATTGCAGGTACCACCACCACACCCAAGTAGAAGCTCTGATCTTAGGGCTACCTTCCGGGAGGCTCCTAGGGGCCTGAATTCAAATCTACCCTGACGTGGGGATAGAACAAAGATAAATGGTGGCTTTGTCTTCCCCGCTTTACAGACATTGGAAGATTAAGGGTATGGTGAGGGGCGATTCTAACTAGCCTAAGTCGTAGCACTGTGGTCTGTGTCACTCTGGACAGTGTCCTGAGCTCTCCAGCCTCAGCTTCCTGGTCTATTCAGTAGAAATAGGTGTCAAACTCCCAGGGTCTTTGTGAGATTATGGGAATGACACTGTGGGGACAGCCAGGACTGAACTTGGTGGGTGATGGGGCACAGGAAGTGGAAGCAAAATGGTGAGGTTACTGTGCACGGCTGTAGACGCTGCCCCAGCTCCAAGCTCACGGTGAGGGATCTTCTCACCATGGGCATGAGAGCTTCGTCTTTCCCCATGAAACTCAGCACATCTGACAAACTGATTTCACTTCCTAGTGGGTGTGTCATCTCCCATGCCTCCCAGACGGTGGCTGTGGAGGAAGGTGATTTTCCTATGCCGTGCTCAACAACACATAGAGAGATACCTCTTGTTAAAGCTGGGCACGATCATGAATGTCTACAGTCCCAGCTCCTTGGGAGGCTGAGGGAGGAGGAGCATCTGAGCTCAGGAGTTCAAAATGGACCTGGGCAATGTAGAAAGATATTATTTATAAATAAATGAATAAATAAGCTTGTTTTTGAAGTAAGCTGAGCTGAGGAGGGACAGGCAGTGTGGCACAAGGGTACAGATACAGCCAGCTGCAGGAGGCCACAGGGTCCCGGGGTCTCCAGAAAGAGAGAGATGGGGTTTTCTTCCCCTTTATCCCCAGGGAAAACAAAGAAAAGGAGGCTGTGTCCCCAAGCCTGCCTGGCCTGCCTCAGGTCAAACCACAGTGTTCTGAGGGGAAGGCAGGGGAGAGGGAGCCTCCAGTCAGAGCAGCTGTTGGCGAGAGGCAGATTACTTTCCCAGCAGCCTGTCCATTTCTGACTCAGGGAACTGAAACACATCATTTCATGGCTTCTGGTTATCGGAGGAGAGCCCAGGATGGGAGAGGATGGGCCAGGGCATGCTTTTGTCATGGCCCCCAACCCTGACATAGAGTACAGTTGCCCTGCCACATCATGGGGTTTGGCTCTGAGACATCCCCCATAACCCATGATGTTCGAGGGCCTCACAGGAAATGGCACCACATCCTATGTAACCTATGCATGCCCCTGCAGGCTTGAAGGCGTCTCTAGATTGCTGCAGATACCTAATGCAATGTGCATGCTATGTAAAGAATTGTCATACCATCCTGTTCAGGGAATAGTAACAAGGGAGATTTTGTATGTGTTCGTTACGGATGCAAATCTTTTCTGGGCATTTTTAATCAGCAGTGAGTTGGATCTGAGGGCACAGAATCCTGACAGGTATAGAGAGCTTCTGTCCTGCCCTCTGCAACCATAGTGGGAAGTAGATTTGCTGCTCACCTTCCCCGAGAGCCTTTCTCAGTAAAGGGACTCATAAATCCCTCCATTTCCTCAGTAGCTCCTCTGGACATACTCCAGTTTATGCAGGTCCCTCCTGTGGAAGGCTCAGACGTGGACACACTCCCAGTGTGGTCTAAAGATGTAGAGGTACCCAAAACACACCAGAGAGACACATGACTTGTTTAGGCCACACATATGTACCTGTATACCCAAGTACACAGAGGAGAACCAACCCTGTGCTGGGATTTCCCAAACTAGTTCAGAGGATCTGAAGCCTCATAGGCAAAGCTGATAGGAAGCAGTCTCAAGTGTCCAGGCTAGCTCTTTAGAGTTAGCTCGGACACAGATAGTCTCCCATCTACAGACAAGTTTCAAGCAGAACTGGGCCAATCACAGCCAGGTCCTTGTTGCTTGACTTTGAATGTCTGCCTCTGTGGCAGGGCTGAAGGGCCTGTCTTCAGGGGAGCCCAAGAGAAGCCAAGGCTGAGCTAGGGCCCGTGGGTTACTGTGGCCTTCAGACCCCAGGAGTCTGCAGATGGGAATAGAGATTAGAGTTAGAGCTGGAAGTAGGGAAGGCTTTAGTTAACCTTGGGTCTTAAACAAGTTGACCTTGAACTGAATCTAGAAACTGGAAGAACTGAAACATATCTAAGCACCACAGATAAACTCCCCCAAGGGCCTCCAGCAGAAATTCAAAGCCAAGCACCAAGAATTCAGTTGTAATTAACCTGGTGGCTGATGAATGACTTGGGGTTTTGTTTTATTTTGGTTTGCGTGGTTTGTTTTCGGCCAATAAGGTGAAAGAAGCCCAAAGCGGTGCCAGACCGGCCTGGAGTCTGCCAGCTAAGGAGCCTAAAAAGCCCCATCCCTGACCCATGATGGCAGATTTGTGAGGCTTTGTGGAGGACAGCTTGGCCCCTAGAGTGTTCTCCCAATAGTGTCTTTGGCTGGGATATTGCCTAGACCCTTCCCGACACTACCCACCCTTCACCTACCCAGCCTCATCCCTTCCTTAGCTCAGGGTAGAGGAGCCCACAGTCCAGAGCTAGGGAGGGGGCCTCTGAATCAGAAAGACCGAGATCCGAACTCCACTCCCACCATGGTGCGAATATCCCTTTGCAATGTCCAAACATTTGAGTCGTGTGCCTTGAGAGCTCAGCTTCCTTGTCTATAAAAATGGAAGTAACATGCCTTACTGCAGAGTCCTCCCTCACAGTCCTCCCGTGTCCCTGGGGCATAAGGCCCCAGCTAGCCCTATGAGATGAGATCTGATCTCGATAGCTATCGGAGCTGGAACAGATCAGAGTCACAGTGAAGAAGAGGCAAGGGCCTATTATCTCTGAAAACACACAGGGTCTGCTAAGGAAAGAAGTCAGACCAAAGTCAGTCAAAACTGGCCAGTCTTCCTGGAACCCAGCACACACATGTAGCATTCCCTGAGCACCATCTAGGCCTGGTCTGGGGTGTCTGGGGGGGAGTTGATATGAACAAGGCAAAGGTGTTTCCTATATGGTCACCCTGAAGAGAAATGAGAGACCCAGGTTCAGTCATCAAGCTGGAAGGTTATGAACACCTGCCAACATAGGATGCGCCACCTACTGGCTTATTTCTGTGACTATAACAGAATGCCTGAGAGAATTACACGAGAAGAAAGGTTTCCCATGGCTCACAGTTTGGAAAGTTTCAGTTTGCGACTCAATGGTCCCCTGACTTTGCACATCAGATGAGGCCGGGTATCACAGTTGGAGGACACAGAAGAGAGGAACAGCCCAGGGTTCCACGATCCCCATCAAAGGCACACTCCCAATGTCCTAAGGACCCCTACTAGTTCTACCTCCTAAAGGTTCTACAACACACACCCAGTAATGCCACCCTGGGCACCCAGCCTTTAATATGGGAGTCTTTGGGTGACACATACCTACACCATAGTGCTCCGTTAAGTGTGGACTTCGGATAAGCTGGTTAGAAAGATATATGTAGTTTACCTGAAATTCACATTAAACCGATCACTGAGTATTTTTATTTGGTAGCCATTGGGCGATGGGATCACATACCTAAGTCAGCCAGTCTTGAGTTCAAATTCCTGTTCTACTCAGGTCCTGTGTGACGAAGAGTGAATCGCTTTATTTCTCTGTTACCACGTCAATTACAAAGTTCTGTTTTTACGACTGTTGTTTATGTTCATGTCTCCTTTCTAATTACTTGTTATGTTTTATGGACTTGTCTTATGTCACTCGGCAACATAGAAATATGGAAATAACACAGCCATTAAATGAGGTACAGTATGCAGATGTCTCCTGGCTTGCAAGCTTGAATGTCGTTAAGTGTTCGTTTCCTAAGAGAACACAAAATGTCCGGCAAGAATCCAAAACGCTAAGACCTCAAAGAAGACAAGGGTCTGTCCTGCGGGCAGAATCCTTGCAGGCTTCCCAGAGGAGGTGATATGGGGAATGTAAGGCAGGCTGCATTCCTCCAGCTGAACCCCAATGAGACCAACACATCCCGGGTGTTCTGAGCACTGGCATACAAAGGGCTGTGGTTAGCTTGTGGCCCTTCTTGGTCTCCCACTGTTGCTCTCTCCATGCTGCCGTTCTAGTCTGCCTCACCCCTTCCCTGCTAGCCTGGCCCTCAGCCTTTAAGACTGTTACTCTTCTAGATCCCAGGAAGGGATGCATAGGGCTCCCGCATGGGCAGATGGAGACCTGGGAGAGATGAGGTCCTCAGAGACAGAGCCTGCTGCGTGCATTTGGCGTGGTGAGTACGGGCCTCCTGTCGAGGCACTAGGGATCCAGGAAGACTGCGGAGCAGAGAGAGATGGCACCAGGGTCTCACTGCTGGTTCAGACCAGTCAGTGTGTATTCGGTGCCTTCTGGGATGGTGCAGCCCTTAAACATCCCACTGAGGCCATATGCTGTAGCCTTGGTCCCCAAAGGTCACATTTGAGATATAAAATGCACGCCCCACCCCATCCCACCCCTGCAAGGCTTGTGTGTTTAAACACTCGGTTCCCTACTTTAAAAGGTTATGGAGACTTGAGGAAGTGGGGCGCTGGGACAGGCCTGGGGGTTTTTTAGCCCAGGCTACTTCACGTCCACTCTACTCTTCCACCGAAAGTGTTCTGGCTGCACATCCCTACCACCAAGGAGATGCCTGCCACAGTCCTTCGTTGTAGTAATTATTTAATCTCAGTGGGGGGTTTCCACACCGCCTTTGATCATTCAGTTCCCAGATAAAAGACACACCACCTTTATATTCATAATAAGCCTTTAATGAACTAGAGCTGGGCAGACATCAACCCTCTACGCTATTATGTCTACTTCCCCATCAATAACCCCGAGTTATAACTGCTATGTTCCATCTGGGCTGCTCTTAACTCCAATTGGCCAGCCTCATGAGCAAGACCACACTGTCACCTGCAGAATTACACTTTCCCACAGTGTAAACATGTGACACTCTATAGCTTTCTGTGCCACCTTGCCTCACTGTCCCATCCCCATCACATTTCCCGATCACCTCTACAATAAACTACTTGCCCTTGGATATGGTGTTGGGATCCAGAACTCAGGGCTGGACCTCCCCACCATAAAGAAGGGCTCACTGGAGCTCTGGACAAAGACCGGCCCTTACCCTTGTAAATCCATCAAACACTTCCAAAGACCTAGCCAGGATGGGTTTATCTGTGCTGCTAGCGAGAGCCTAGCTCCTACACCCCTGTCTGGGTTCACAACTAGAGTAGATTCAGGATGCTGGACATTCTCTGGGCAGTGCTGATGCCCAAAGAGAACGGGGGATGGGAGAAGAGTGGGGAGAGACCTTACAGTCTCGATACTCTTGGATCTACCAGGTCTAGAGTCCCACTCTTGAGTCCTGCTCTCCACTCCCAGCGAGCAGCTCTACTCCTGGTATCACACTTGGGAGGAGGGGCTGCCAGCTGGTCTCTGTCCTGCCCAGCTTCTGGTCAATGGCATTTCTAGGAAGGTCACTCTATAGAGTGGGGTGGTAGAAAGCTTCAGAGCAGTTCTGAGTCAGAAAGCTGGGTTATATTATGGCTTCAGTACTGAACAGTGACCAGCTCAGGAGAAGTCATCTGAGGAGTCGGTGGGTGATCTGCCCCCTACCACCACAGCAGGGACCATGTCTGTCACCTGAGAAATCTGGAGATACACCCAAGCTGTATCACTGACTCTTAGCAAGTCTCAGTTTCCTGAGAGGACAGTCCTGGTGACGGGCCCTGCAAGACTAGAGAGTGGGAACAGTGTGGCAACAGAAGTCTCTTAAGTCTCTCTTGAGAAACCGCCACACACCCAATCAACTTCCGGAGGTGAAGCCAGAAGTGTGGTTCACACCCTGTGCTCACAGAGACCATGCAGACAGGAAGCTGGAGGGACTTCCAGGGGACAAAGGAAGGCAGAAGCAGTTCTGTCTGGGGGCATGTAGAGAGAAAACGTGAGTGGGCCATAGGACCCTGAGGTACAGCCCTGGGGTACATGGGAGAGGGAAACCAGTATGGGGGGTGGGGGTGGGGGCTGAAGATGCATTGGAAAGAAAAAGTCCCTGAACATACCCAGTAGTATCTGGAGTGAGCCTATGAGGAACAGGGAGTTTATGAGGTGGCCTTCCAGGTCAGTGGCTCTGGTACCTGCAGAGGCCTTGCTGGTCACACAAGTATGGGAGTGATGTATGGGGTGGCTGGAGGGTAGGAGATGGTAGGCTAAGACAGAACAGGCACTGGAGGGCTCTATCCCAAGACTCCCCAGCGCCTGGCTGCTACTTAGAAAGAAGGAGGCAAGGCCACACCTGGGTTCCAGAGTGGGCACTGGATAGTGGGCAGCCTGAGGCCACATGAAGCAAAGGGGGATATGAGTAAGCAGACAGGGTTCCCAGAGCTTGTGCTGAGGAGGGCTAGATGCTGTGAGACCTAACGTGAATGCCCCACTAAGACTGAGTAAGGTCAGCATGGGACTCCGACACAGGCAGATCTAAGCCAGGCCTGGTACTCCCTTCCTGGAGGAGAGGATGCTGAACAGGCCTTGGCCCAGTGGACCTTAAGCCCTGAATGGCCTCATCCTGTAGAAGATGCCTGACTGAGCCACCCAAGGTGGGACAGGAAATCCACTTCCAAAGTCAAACCCTGCCTCCACCCCCCCCCGGGGGGGAGGACAGGGGGGACGGGGACAACGACCCATCTCCTGCTTCCTTTCAGCCTATGTAAAAGCAAATGGCGCTGGGCATGAGCCTTCTTCACATCAGCACAACAAGATGCTTAGTCAATCAAATAGCTGAGCCAAATGAACGCAGCGTGCGGCTCCTCGAAGAGGGTTCTTTCCAGGGGAAATGTTATCATTTTCCATTCCTGTTTAATGAATCATGGGAATTACAGCAACATTACAAATGGCTCTCTGTACAGACTATTACTTTGTTTCTGCAGGGTTCTAATGGCAGACCTGCTCCAGTGGGGGGGCTCAGCCTGCCCCCCTTCACTCCCTCCCTGGGGCTACAGAGAACAATGAATGGTATTATTCTAAGTGGTCCCCTTACAAGGCTCTGCCTGGGAGGGATGGTGGCCCAGGCCTCTCGAATTGAGTGTGGACCAAACCAAGTAGCAATTCCTCCACGACTGATCAGAGAGTTTCTTAAGGAATACTCCCAGGGACCTCGGAGTACTGGGAAAAAATTTTTACAAGATAGAAGAGGAGGGGATAGGAGGAAGGCTGGGAGCTTTCTGAGCTACAGAATAGTTGGAGGACAAGAGACAGACAGACCTGAGCCCTGAGAGGAGGGCCGGTTAAGATGGGATGTGGGCTGCTGATATATCACAGCGCTTACCTAGGCTGCCCAAGTGCTGGGCTGGCTCCCGCCACAACAGATAGCAGAAGGAGCTTCCAGCCAGAGCAGAAGGGAGCAGAGTGGGAGCAGGTCCACCCTTCACCTTAGCCCAGGCCCTGTGACTCAGCCGTAAGTTCCGCTTCTGTTGCTGGGTGGGAAGGAGGCACAGAGACCAGGAGATGAGGGATAGACCGGCCCCTCCTTGAGGATACCCAGTCTATTCAGGTCAAATGCTTACTGCCTATGTGCTTTCTGTGGTGTCCACCAAGAACTCAGGTGTATTTTATGGACTGTGTTGATTATTGTCATAGAGCACTATGGGCTGGTTCACAACCCCATCCCACCCTGAACTACAGCCGATTAGACACATAACTCAGAGGAGACCATGATGATCCGGCCCCTACCACGTTAGATGGAAAAGAAATGCTGTCTCCTTGGATGACTGCTGTATCCGCAGTGCTGGAATTCCGCCTGCCACACAGCAAGGGCTCAGTAAATATCAAATGGATGAGTGAATGGCGGAGCGAGTCTCTGAAGGATTTGGAATTTAAATGTTTTCCTTTATTTTTATTTTATGCGGGTGGGTGTTTTGTTTATGTGTATATCTGTGTATGCAGTGCCCAGGGAGACCAGAAGGGCATGACAGATCCCCAGGGACTGGGGTTACAAATAGCTGTGAGCTGCTGTTGATGCTGGAAATGGGACTGAAGCCCTTTGGAAGAACAGTGTTTTTATCCGCTTTGTATCTACAACCCACATCCCATGTTCGACCAGCCCCCCCCCCTCAGGGATCAAGTCTGTCTTGCTCCCTTACCCTCCTCCCACTCTCAGAGGCTCAGAAGTCTCCCAGCCTCTCTCTAGCCGAATTTGAAATATTTAGCCTAGAGACTCAGACAGGGAGTTGTGAAAATGAACTGGGCTTTTGAGCTGGGAAAGAGACCCACCCTTCCAATCCCAGGCTTCTTGGGGTTACTTCCATCCCTCTGAGGGAGTCTTCTGAACTCTGAGGCACTGGCCCAACATCTTAACCCTAAGCTCCTTTCTTCTCTAAGCCCATTTCTGTCATAACCCATTAACCCAAACTTTTCCCCAGGATAAGGAGTAGTTTTGCTTCCTGATGGGCTGATGCGTTCTCGTTCTCTCTCTCTCTCTCTCTCTCCCTCTCTCTCCCTCTCTCTCCCTCTCTCTCCCTCTCTCTCCCTCTCTCTCCCTCTCTCTCCCTTTCCCTCTCTCTCTCTCCCTCTCCCTCTCCCTCTCCCTCTCCCTCTCCCTCTCCCTCTCAAATGCATACACACATATGCACATGCAGTCTGTCTTGGAGTCACACCCACCCACTTACACCTTGCCATACCCCAGGTGTCCCTAGCCTGACTTCACTGTTGCCACCAGCAGCCCTGGTGGGGCTCAGGCTCTGAGATGCAGTAACCCAGGGCCAGGGTCCTTGGAGAGTGGACCTTGGGGGAAGAAGGAAGAGGGACTAAGCCTCTTCTTCCCAAGCCCTTCACCTGACCCAGGCCTCAGAGGTGGGTTCCTAGAGCCCCACTACCAAGTCGTAGACAACTGCTATGGGGGCCTAAGGCCATGGTTGCCCCTCCTGATGGTGTATACTTCCCGCTTACCAGGCAAAGAGAGTCAGAAAACTCAGGACCCTGAGAAACTCCTACCAACAAGCTGAAGCAGAGGAGGGTGCGCCCACACCTCCCTTCCCCGTCCAGTGAGGCTGCTCTCTGCCTGGCTGGATCAACTCTTTCTTCTGTTCCTTCCGCCCTCGCCCCAGGTGCCCGGATACTAATTATAATGACCTGGTGAGTTACAAGACGGTGAAATTGCTTCCACCTGAGGTTGTCACGGGCTAGGAAGAAATACCAGGGCTGGAAATTAAACTGTGCCAGCAGGCTTGAAGGGGCGGGAGCAGGAGGGAGGAGGGGGCAGGAGGGAAGAGATACCTGCAGCTTATGAGGTGGGGTTTATGGAGTGTCGGCAAGAAGCGTCCTTGGGCAAAATAGATAAGATTAGACATTGCTCGCCTGCCACTGGTCACTAGACATAGACTGTCCCAACAGAAGGTGAAGTGACCAGACAGGCCCTGTGGCCATCTAGAGACCCAAAACAGAAGGAATATCAGGCTGCTGTTGTAGGGGTGGCTTGGACTGCCCAGCTACCCAGAGAGGGAGGAGAAACAGTGTCAAATGGAGCCTCAGCAGCCTACCTCGCAGCCTAACCTGACAAGCCCAGGCCTTTGTTCCCTGACTGTAGGCTTGCGTGCAGCTTAGCGCTGACCTTTTCACTTGGAAGGCTGGCAGGCTGCCCAGCATACAGTCCCAGGATTTGGAGAGGAAGGACCTGGGATGCCCTGGCTCAGAGGACTGTGGTAAATTTCCCTACTGGACAACTACCACTGGGCCCTCTCCCCAAATGGCAGTGGCAGGGTGAGGTTGGGACTGTCAAGTGGATCTCTCCAGCACTGTTTAAAATGTTACAAGGCATTGAAAAAGAAGGAAAGTTTCTAGATTCTGTTCCTAAGGTGTGCACAGTATTAACACTAATAGCAATTCCCAACTGCAAGAACAGGCTAGTTCGCGCTCGATCTCTCTCTCTCTCTCTCTCTCTCTCTCTCTCTCTCTCTCTCTCTCTCTCCCCTGCCCCGCCCAGTGTGTGTGTGTGTGTGTCTCACACACAGGGAAGGAGAGGGGTCGGATAGCAATCCGACTTATGAATTTTATTGGAACAAATCTAAATGAAATAGTAACAGAATCCTGCAGCACAGAAGAAAATACATCATGAGCCATAGCAATGCTCTGCAGGCCTGAAGACTTAACCCAGTGGCTAGAGGGTGTGTCCATTATGCATGGGGGTGGGGGGGTGGGGGGGAGCTGGGTTCATTTCCCAATACCACATAAACCGGGCATTGTGCTACATGCGTGTAATCCCAGCACTTGGGAAGCAGAGGCAGGAGGATAAGAAGTTCAAGGTCATTCTTGACTATATATGGAGCTCAAGGCAAGCCTGGGTTACATGAGACCCTGCCAAGGAAGGAGGGAAGGAAGGAAGGAAGACAGAGGGAGGGAGAGAAGGAGGGAGGGAGGAAGGGAGGGAAAGAGGGAAGGGAGGAAGGAAAGAAGGAAGGGAGGAGGGAGGGAGGGTGGGAGGGAAGAAAGAAAGGAGGAAGGGAGAAAAGAAGGAAGAAAGGAAGACCGGAAGGTATCAGGAAAGTTGTTAACTTGCATTCAAGGATTTAAGCACAATTCATCTACATACAGTAGCCACTCTTAACTTTTTAACCTCTCAATGAAATAAAAACTACTAAAAAATAGATACTTCTGATATGATACATATCATATACATGTGTATACATATACATATGATATATATATCATATATATATATATATATAAAATCAGGAAATAGTAAAAGAATTTCCATTAAAGTTAGGACAAGCCTAGAGCATCCAGCATCCAATCTACACCGTAATCACTGGCTGGAGCAATAAGATAAGAAAAACCATTGGACCGCATACCAACCCACTCTTAATAGTTTAGTTTAGGACTTTTGACTTCATGGCTAGCAATGGCCATGTGAGACCCATAGAAACTGTATATAGATTATATGTTTAGAACTCCTAGACAAGCAATTGTGACAGGATATTTTCTTACAACGCTAGGCAGCGTCCTGAGCTGCAGCTCCCGGTTAGTCACGTGATCACAAGAGTAATAACTCACACTCTACAATGTTTATGCTGCTGAATTATGATAGGAGATACCCTAGGTATGGTACAATAAATCAATTTTTACATATCTATTTTCAAGTTACAGTGAGCTTATCAAGATGTAGGTTGAGAAGCATCTGTATTGAGATGGCTCAGTGGTGTTCGTCAACTTCCCAGCTCCTAGGCAATCACTAGGGATGATTAACTTATAAGGAGGGACGATCGTGTCTTGGGATTTCGGAGACTTCAGTGTGTGACCACTTGGTCCCATTGTGGATGTGGCAAGCAGGACATCTCCACAGACGTGTACGGCAGGGTAAGAGATGCTCATGTCACAGTGGCTAGGAAGAAAGCAGGGGACAGGAATCCCAGCAGGCCCATCAAGGACGTGCCTCAAGGAACCACTTCCCCGAAGCAGGCCCTGCATCCCGCAGCACCCACCACCTATCTGTAGATCACCAACGGAGGACTATGTGTCTAACTAACCACCAAGCTTTGGGGGAAAGGCCACAGGAAAACTAGGAAAGTGAAATTAACGTTATCTCCAGAACACAGGAACATATCCACGCCATACCCAAAAGAATGAGCTGTACATGACTACCGAGAGTATGGAAATTTAGTGATGTGACCAGCTGCAAAATTAATATGCAAAAGCCAACGGCCGCCATTTTTTACAGTGACAACCAGCTGGAGCATGTAATGGGAAAAACAGATGACATTTACAATTGCAACCAAAAAGATAAAATACCTGAAACATGGGTATATATATATATATATATATATATATATATTATATATATATGGATGTGTATGATATATATTAGTCAAGCAATTGGAAAGACATCTCACATCTTGACTGAAGAGTATTAGCATTAGGAAGCTGTTTTTCCAGTTAACCTACAGCCTTTCTCTGTTAGTAAAAACACAGACAGGAAATTTTAATAACGGGAGATATCACTGAAGTTCATAGGAAAACACAAGTGTGCAAACACAGGCAGGGCATGTTTGAAAGGAAGAGACTGGAAGGGAGGCCAGCCCTATGAGGTATTCAAATTTATCTGAAACTTTAATAATGAACAGAAATAGGGCGGTGGCTTGTAGATTCGTAGTAGCAGCGTATCAGTAGAACACAATGAGAAACATGGGAAAATCTAAAATCATGTGACAGTGTCCTTGATGATGAAGCTGGCACTGAGAATCATTGAGGAGGGACTGGGTGAAGGAACTCAGTGGTAGAGCACTTAACATGCTCAAGGTCTGGGGTTCGACCCTCAGTAATCTCTCTCTCTCCTCCCTCTCTCTCTCTCTCTCTCTCTCTCTCTCTCTCTCTCTCTCTTTCTCTCTCTCTTTCTCTCTCTCTCTTTCTCTCTCTCTCTCTTTCTCTCTCTCTCTCTTTCTCTCTCTCTTTCTCTCTCTCTTTCTCTCTCTCTCGTGCACATCACACACACACACACGCACACGTACACACACACGTACACTAGTGGAGTGTAGCCGGTACAATCAGAATGGAAAAGAGTACAGAAGTTTGAAGTCGGTTGGATGGTGTTTTGCTGGGGTGAACACGTGAAGGACCATTTAGCTGAAGCAGACACAGGTGAAAGGATGTTCTTGCTAAAAGCAAGCACGTGAAAGGGCATGTGATTAAGGATTCTTTGCTAATGACACACATGTATTAGTCTGCCTTACATTCCATAGTTGAGCTGCATTTGTCGGGACTCCATAGAGAGGGACACACCAAAACCTTCTGGTGGTGTGCTGCGGCTAACAGCAGCTTTCTGCGGCTTCCACAGACTCAGACTCGTGCTGAGGCATAGGTGATATTTGGAGGGGATAAATAGGGCTCGACAGACAGTGACGGAGGCTGAGCCAGGCTTGCCTATAGAACTACCTGTGCAACGCTGGTGGGTCTCGAGTCTTCGCTGATCTTCGCTTCCCTGAGAAAGCACAGAGAGAACTCCTCCTGGTCCCTCCTGCTGACTCGTGCTGAGGCTGAAGGCCTGGCAGTCCCTGCTAGGTAGTGCCACCACTGCTGATTGCTATTTACTGTCCCGACTCTACCAGACTGGACTGCTGGTGTATCCATGAGGTGTTTGCAAGTGGATCGAGCTGCCCCTGCTGACCTGTGAACTTAACTGCCTAATTCCCGACAACACAGAAGAGAGTTGCTCCCAAGAACCATTTCTAAACAGGTCCACTTCCCCCGTATCCTTTCTTTCCCACTACCTCTGGTGGGTGGTGGGCTGAGAAGGAGGTTAAAGCATTTAAGAACCATCCTTAAAAATAAGGGTTGAAAAATTAAAGTTACAGAAGTTCTTCAGAAAAAAAAAATTTTTTTTTGGTTCTTTTTTTCGGAGCTGGGGACCGAACCCAGGGCCTTGCACTTCCTAGGCAAGCGCTCTACCACTGAGCTAAATCCCCAACCCCTAGAAAATTTTAAAAAGAACTACCGTTTGAGCTGGTATTTCTCCATCTAACAGAATTGAAACCAGAGTCTCAAAGCAATAGCTGCACCCTCACACTGATTAAAGTAGCCACGAGGTAGAGTCATACAGAGTGGCCATCAGTGGATGAATGGGTAAATAAAATGTGGAATGTACACAGGATGGAAAACATGCAGCTTTTACATGCATGTGCAGGTGCACATGTGTGTGTAGGTGTGCATGTATGTGTGTGTGTGTGTCAGTGTGGAAGCCAGAGGTCATCCCTGGATATCACCATTCCTCAGGAGCTGTCCACCGTGTTTTTTGAGATAGTCTCAAACCCAGACCTGAGAGGCCAGTTCCTGATTAGGCCAGTTGACCAGCAAGCCCCAGGAATCTACCTATGTCTACGTCTCCAGCACTGAGATTGCAAATGCACACCAGCAGGTCTGACTGTGTATGGGTGCTGATGATCCTCTTCAGTCACACATTGCAAGCGATGACCAACTGAGCCATCTCCCAGCCCACTTCTCAGCCTTTAAACAGAGCAGGGTTTCTGAATTTCTCTCCCACGTACAACCTCCTTCCACCTAAGAACTTTTTACAAGACTCTAGGTATACAGGGATATAAAACAGGTATATAAATCAAAGTTTACTGAGAATAAATCATAAAGAAGTTTATTTAAAAAACAATTCCTTACTATGTACAGAATTTTACCGTCTCATTAAAAAACAAATGCAAGCATGCACACAACTGAGTTGGGTGTGCTCGGTTATTCTCATTAAAGAAGAAGGTTGATGCTGGAGGACACAGAGCATCATGAGGATCTCCAGAGTTGATTGGTATCAATGATTATTGATTATTGATTATTGATCTATAATTACCAATGCTGAGAACATTGCTTTGCATTTTGTGCTTAGCACAAAATGGCAGAAGTATATGAAGGGCCACTTCAGAGACTGTTGGAAAGTCTGTCCCAGCCTCAAGCCAAACTTCATTTATGATTTGATTTTTTTTTATGAAATTAGAGTCAGCAACTCAAACAGCAATTTTTAAAGTCAAATATTCAAACACAATATAATCCGAAGCTATACCAACTTGATACTTACATGCTGAAGAAGGGGAGTAGGAAAATATTAAAAGCCTGTTTTCTATAATGAAACCATTCTCTTTGCACAAGAGCAGAGAGCTCTGTGCGAACAGTAAAGAACACTGCAGTTCATAACACGGACTAGTCTCCACGATGAGCCAAGGTGTCTCAGGCAGTCTCTGTTGGGGTCCTGTGCTACGATGGTCTGCACAGTGCAAAAAGCCCATGTCCAGTGTGCTGAACCACGGCTACAGAGAGGTCACATGACACAACAAGCGAGCACAGTCTGCATACCTCTTTTTTTTTTAAGGTGTTTTATTTACTTTAGCAATGTGAGCACATTATCAACTGTCCTCAGACACACCAGAAGAGGGCATCTGATCTCATTAAAGATGGTCGTGAGCCACCATGTGGTAGCTGGAATTTGAACTCAGGACCTCTGGAAGAGCAGTCAGTGCTCTTAACCGCTGAGCCATCTCTCCAGCCCCGCCTGCATACCTCATCACACATTTGATTTTGAATCAGTGTTGGTCTCCACAGATTCAGAAATGTTTTTACTCTCACCAAATATTTTGCAACTCCATATTTAATCCACAGCACCCTGCAGTAAGACCTCCCTTACTTTAAGAAGCTGGAGAATAGTCTGGGAATCCTGTCATTTGCAACATGGATGAACCTGAAGGCATTATGTCAAGTAAAATAAGCCAGGCGTGGAAACCTTTCTGTGGTTTCACTTACACCTAGCCTCTAAAAGAGTTGTACTCACAGAGGCAGAGAGCAGACTGAGGGGTACAGGGGTACAGGGAAAGGAGGCAACGCTTCTGTCAGGCATGATGAGCAACCATTTCCTGTCTCGCAGCCTGGTGACTGTAGTTAATAATAATTCATGTATTGTGGAACTGTTTCTTCCAGAAGGAAACATTGGATCCTGGATATTAGGGAGAAAGTTCATGAGGTTCTTGAGACGAGAGTCCAGAGACCCCACCAGGAAGTCACATAATCAGTGACTGATGGTGAAGGTGGACGGAGGGGCTCTGGTGGGACCACCGCTCATAAGCTGTATGGGGAATCGGAAATGCAGATAGCCTGAGGGAGCTCCCATCTGTGCCGGGGTGGGGCTGTTCCGTGATGCATCTGCCTGCAGTGTTTTCCATGCTCCAGAAGAAACCCCAGTTAACTCATGGCTTTACCAACCTGGATATGGATGAACTGATTTCTTTGGTCACCTGGAATACACCAGGTTAGATTATAAATGATCTTACCACAAAATCATGTGTAAGTGTATCAGTAGCTGTATTCAGTCCTCTGTTGCTGTGGCCAAATGCCTAAGACAGTTTCGAGAAGCAACTCAGGGAAGAAAGGACTTGTTTAGGTCATATAGGGGAAGACACAGCAGTGGAACCGGCCCCTGTCTGTGGAGGCAGGAGCGTGCTGAACAGCTCTCTCTGTTGTCTCAGCTTGCTCACATCTGCTAGAATAGGAAAGCTAAGAGCTCAACCCGAGACCCAGACAATTATCCTCAAGGCTGGCCCCTCAGTGGTCCATCACCAACACGGAGGCTCTACCTCCTAAAGTTTCCACAGCCTTCCAAAAGAAAACAGCACCGCTATCCAGGGACCCAGTGTTCAAACACATGCACCTGCAAGGCACATTTCACATTTAAATCATAAAGCTGTTCCTCTCATTGCTTTGACAAAATATCTGAGAGACACACCCCACTAAATCTACACTGTAGCTACAGAAGGAAGAATGGATTCTGGCTCAGGGTTCCAGAGAGTTCAGGCCACACATGAACATAAACACACATGGCCCTACACACTTAATGGCCCTACATGCTTAAACAGAACATCATGGTAGCAGGAGTGTGTGGTAGGGGACCACTGCTTACATCCCAACAAATGGGGAGCACAGTGAAAGATTAGAAGAAGCAAGAGAATAGACTCACAAAAACATGTCCGGGTGACCATAGGCCCTGCCTCCTAATTTCCAGAACCACCAACAAGAGGCCAAGCATTTCAAAGTATGATTCTGTGAGGGACATTTAATATTTAAATCATAATAATAATTAGGTGATGGATACATGGATTGACTTGATCTAACATTTTCATAATGTATGCATAAATCAAAATATATTATGCATCCCAAATGTATAATGTTTATTTATCAGTTGTACCTTGATAAAGTTGGGAAGGAAAACAAAATCATTGAGGAGAGGATGAACTACTTATTAATGTCATTAGGACATTCAATTAGCCATTGAGAAAACGTAAAATTAGATCCACCTGTCATACTTTATATGAAAGCAAATTCTAGGTGGGTCAAAGATTGAAACATTTTTAATGAAATAATTGGCCCGAAAGGAACCGCAGATACATTTTAAACAATAATTTTACTCTGTGAAAAGTCCTCAGACAAAGCCCTCAGAAGGGGGAAGGGGAGGCTAATTTGGCTTTATAGAAATAGAGAACTTCTTTAAGACAGAACTGAACATCGGCAAAGTTAAAAGTCAAATAATAGAGCCAGAGAGGTGGTTCCAATGTTAAGAGAACTGACTGCTCTGGCAGAGGACCCAAGTTCAGGTTCCAGAATGCTCAGTGGCTCACAACCATCAGTAACTGGAGTTCCAGGGAATCCAATGCCCTCTTCTGTTCTCTATTGACACTACACACACATGGTGCATAATGCAAACCTGCAGGCAAAATAAATATTCATCCAGATAAAATAGAAATACATAAGCCTAAAAGATAAGTAAAAGACAAAAAATTGGAAGCTGCATCTGGTTGAAACGTTTTTCAGTCCATATTTTTCAACATGAAAAGCTCTTATGAACCGATAAATTGCCAGACATAGTAGTGTGCACCTAATCTCAGCATTCAGAAGGGTGAGGCAGGAGGAGCACCATGAGTTCAAGATCAGCTTGGAGTAAATAGTTTGACTCTTTCAAAAAAAATCAATAACTCAATAGAAATACCGGCAGAGAGCATATGAAGGATCTGAAGCACAGAAAACAGATCTGGAGCAGGAAGGACAGCGAACTTCACCCACAAGAGAAACAAACTTGGGAACTGGTGAGCTTGAAAGTTGAAAGAATGGTTAGGATGAATGAAACATCCATTAACAGGCGATCCCTTAAGTCAGGGCAGAGTGTATTATACCACAAGACAGCAAGAAGACATTCAAGGAATGAGGAGAGGACCTAGCCAGGTTTCCCTAAGCATACACTCAAATTAGAAACATGTTCACGTTGTTTTATAAGAAAAAAAGTATTCACACAAAACTTGTACATAAATATTCACAATATTCACAATAGTAAAAACATAGAAACAAAATATCTACTGTTGAATGGATAAACCAAGTGTGGTATACCCAGGCAATGGAACATTATTTTGCAAGGAAAACGAATAAAACAAAGTACATACACATGCTACAATCTGGATAAACTTTAAACACATTAAAGAAAGCAAACATGGGGCTGGAGAGATGGCTCAGTGCTTAAGAGCACTGACTGCTCTTCTAGAGGTCCTAAGTTCAATTCCCAGCAACCATGTGTTGGTTCACAACCTTCTGGTGTGTCTGAAAACAGTATGTGTGTGTGTGTGTGTGTGTGTGTATGCTAACACAAATTGCCTGTGTGTGACTTCATGTAAATGAAGTAACTCAAACAGGCAGATCCATGGAGAAAACAGGTCAGTGGTTGTGTGGGTTGTAGATCAAGGAGGGAAGACTGGTTGCTGGTGAATGCAGGGGTGTTTGTGAGGTGGCAGAAGTGTCAAGTTAGCTAGTGGCGGTGAACTTTGTTTAAAAAAAAGAAAGAAAAGAAAATATATATAATAAGATTTTTTTTAACTAAAAGAGCTGAAGATTTTATTTTCACATTTCACAATACAAGTGAAAACCGCACTTTTTGCATCACTTCTCCATCCAGAAGTGTTCTCTCTGTTAGGAAGGGAAGTTCCTTGTCGTGCATCTAGGAAACACTCAGGCTCAGCGCCACGATCTCATGGTGAAACAACAGGAAATACAAAAGGATAAAGAGTGTGTCTGCTCTTATCTGCCCGGCGGGGTCATGCCAGGCTGTGTGGGCACCGTCTTAGGGCAGACGGAGGCCTCATCATTGGAGGCCCGGGCATCATGGGCATGTGACCTCCCATGGGTGGTCTCATCCCAGGAGCTGGTCCCACAGGCATCATCCCAGGAGGAGGAGGGCCCATCACTGGCGTCATGAGAGGGCCTCCCATGTGGGGTGCAGGCATCGTGCCAAGCCGAGGAGAACCCGGGGGACTGGGGGGAGGTGGGATCATGGCCCCGGCAGGCGGAGGAGCAGAGAATGGAGCTGGAGGGATCTTTGCTTGCTGAAATGCAGCCTGGGCCCGCTCTTCCATCCATTTCCGGTAAGAGTCTTTCACATTCTCTCTGTGTTCCCGACCACTGCAGTGCGTCTTCCTCACAGACGGAGAATCATGGGTAAGATACGTATCACAGCCGTCACAATAAAACTTAGGCGTGTTGCTCCACACAGGCCATTGGCTACCCCCTATAATAAGATTTTAAAAGGGTGAGTTTTATCACATATAAATTGTATCTCCAAGAACAAAAAAAAAAGGAGAAGGGACCTTCTGTCTAAAACAGTGGTTCTGGGGTTAAGGATTTAGCTCAGTGGTAGAGCGCTTGCCTAGCAAGCACAAGGCCCTGGGTTCGGTCCCCAGCTCCGGAAAAAAAAAAAAAAAGATAAAACAGTGGTTCTTAGCCTTACTAATGCTACGACCCTTCCTCGTGTTGTGGTGATTCCCCCACAACCATAAAATTATTTTCACTGCTACTTCGTAATTGTAATTTTGCCACTTTTATGAACCATAATGTAAATATCTAGTATTTCCAATGGTCTTAGGTGATCCCTGTGAAAGGGTCATTTGACCCCCAAATGGGTCACAACACGCAGGTTGAGAACCACTGCTCTAAAGGACAGTGTTCTGTGAGGAACAAAGTTCAGAACTCTCTGGACACAGAACTCTGCCTCTGCCTTCCCACGCTGTCCTGAGGAAGACAGAACTGGGGATGTGGTTTGAATGAGGGCTCTAGGAGTCTTGGGGGTGGGGTTGGAGGGAGACATTGCATTATAGATATCCTTGAACCATGAGAATTTATTACTTATTCAAATATTAAATGGAATTTAAATTGTAAAAAATCAAAGTGACCCTTCTGTCAAATGTGGGAATTCACTGTAATAAAAGTCTGCCTACCAGCAGCCTTAGGAGGAGACAGGCCTGGCGTCCAAGGACCTGAGTCCAACAGTCCGGGGTCTGAGTGATGGGGATGGTCCAAGACACTGGGGCTCTGGCAAGACCCAGCTAGAGACACAAGAGGACATGATCTAGGGACAGTTGGAGGGACAAGGGGGAAAGGAAGAAGAAACTCAAGTGATTTGTTCTAGAAACTCTAGGCTTTGGTATGTGGTCCTGAGAACCAGAGTCAGCTTCTAGGAGCTGTGGGAAAGTGAGTAGGACAGATTGAGAGTAAGCCTGGCCTGGTGACCTTCTTCTAAACCCACCGAGTCACTCTTGCCAATAATAAACTGTGTGTGCCTGCCCTGGGCTGGCCCTGGGCTGCAGACAGAACAGACATGGACTAGCTACTTTATGTCATGGGGACCACAATACCTGATAGAAATAACCAAAGGGAGAGAAGGTCGCTTCTGGCTGTTCCAGAGTGTTCAGTCCACTGTGAGGAGGGCACAGCAGCTCAGTTCATGGCAACAGAGGCGTGTGGCAGAGCACATCACAACAGGACAGGAAGCAGGGCTGAGCATTACCCCCTAGTGAGCTGCTTCATCAGGAAGCCACACCTCCCAAAAGGTCTGCAGAGTCCTCAGAAAGCACCACCAGCTCCAGAGGACGATTTCAAAACACAAGCCAGTGGCAGGCATTTTACATTCAAATCACAACAGCCCTGGCCTTCTAGCAGCACCATGGCCAAGGACTGGACAGAGAAGCAAGCCCTAGGCTTGCACCACACCAAGTTCATTACTGTCGGCCAAAGCAACCTACATGACCAAGCCCATAGTCCCAGAAGGAAGGTGCAACAAAATTACAGGACATCTTGGGGACAAGGGCAGATCATTAACTGTGTCCTCCCAATGCTATCTCTGCCTAGTTGTCTTCAGAGTGACAGCCAGACCTACCAGGGGGACCTATCTCCAGGCTGAGCAACAGACATCATTGCTCAGTATGGATGTCAACAGAGTGTAGCATAGAGGATGTCAACAGAGGACAGCATAGGACCCCAGGATGTCAACAGACGACAGTAGAGCACCCAGGATGTCAACAGAGTACAGCATAGAACCCCAGGATGTCAATAGCCAACGGCATAGGACACCAGGATGTCAACAGAGTACAGTATAGAACCCAGGATGTCAATAGAGGTCAGCATAGGATCCCAGGAGGTCAATAGAATGCAGCACGGGACCTCAGGCCAAGGGAGTAGGCAGCTGACATTAACAAAGCCTGAAGGGCTGGAGAAGGGCTGGACCTTTGCAGAAGGCAATAACCAACCTGCACCACTCACCCAGGAAGACAAGAGGTGGAATGCATAGCCCTATCCTCCTCCCTGCTCATGGCTCCCAGCAGAACAAAGAGCCCATTCACGTGCCCCATCCCACAGCTTTCTGAGACGTAAGGCAGGGGAGAAGGCAGAGGGGACATGAAGACACGTATATGGAGGTTGGACAACTGGCCGGCACCACCAGCAAGCACTCTGGCTTTCAAAACCAAAGACCTGCCCAGACACAAGGAGGCAGTCTCTGAAACACAGCATCTCAGGAACCCCTGTGTCCCCCAGCAGCTTAGCCAAGGTGACCTTTGGCCCAGCCAGCCCATCCCTCCGGCACTAGGACCCAGTCTCTTCCTCCAGTGACCCCCTTTCAAAGTCAGAAAGCAGAAAGCTGAACAGCCTTCTCTGATCCCACTGTCAATCCCGTATCTGGGCCCAGGACTCATTTTCAAACCAACCAAGCGTCAGAAGTCACACATCAGGCTTATCTCTGCCGCCACTCATCTCCACGAGCCCTTCTCCCCGTGTCCCTGTCATTCCCAGACAAATAGAACCCCTCCCCCTGCCCCAAATCCTAATGACTGTCTGAACTCAGGGCGCAGCGCCCAGCCTTGCAGAGGCCCCAGCCAGCCTCTGTGTGCTGCACAGGGTCCTGCTGCACTGCCTGGAGATAGCAGATTCCCCCCCAGGTCTCAGTCACAGTCTTCTGACCCAAGAGGCGAAGAGCTGGGAACAGCCATCCCCTCCCAGTCCCAGTACTAAAAGGGTCACTGTTTCTGTTCACTAACTGCAGGAGGTGCTGGGGTCTATATTTCTGCCTCTCTGATTTAATGCAGTTCATTCTATAAGCTTCAATCCCTCCCTCTCACCTGTCTTGTCCTTGACAGTGGCCGGCAGCGTCCCCAATGGCTGCAAACAGGTAGCGCTTTGTGGAAACAGACACCTGCATGGAATCCTTACTCTCAGTGTTAGCCACGAAGCATCCAGTCACTCATTCATTCATGCATTTATTCATTCATTCTCATTCATTCAACAAATGCATTCCTTGCTGGAGACACTGTGGAAAGGGGATGGCAAAGCCTCTGCCATCGTGGAGTTTACACATTAACTGGAAGGCAGACAATAAACAACTCAAAAAGAAAACACAGACAGGAGGCACGGGGGGGGGGGGCTGAAAAAAAGATGCTTACAGTAAGATTCTCTCTCTCTCTGTGTGTGTGTGTGTGTGTGTGTGCATGTCTGCCTGTCTGTCTGTGTCTGTGTGTCTGTCTGTGTCTTTGTGTCTGTGTTTGTATCTCTGTGTCTGTGTGTGTGTCTGAATGTCTGCATCTGTGTGTGAGTCTGTATGTCCTTATCTGTGTGTCTGTGTGTACTTGAGTCTCTGTCTGTTTGTCTGTATGTCTATGTCTTTCTATGTGTATTTGTGTGTGTCTGTATTATCTATGTCTGTGTGTCTGAGTCTCTATGTCTGTGTGTCTGTATATCTGTGTGTTTTTGTCTGTGGCTGTGTGTCTGTGGCTGTGTCTCTCTGTCTGTGTGTGCATGTGTTCATGTGTACATGTGTGTGCATGTATGTGCGTGTGTGTTTTATGCACTTGCACATGTATGTGAAGGTCAGAGGTTGACCCCAGTATCTTCTACTTTCACTATCTACTTTATCTTTGAATCAGGGTCCCTCTCCCTCCCCCTCTTCCTCTCCTTCTCCCTCCCCCCACCTCTCTCTTTCATCCAATCCATCAGCTAGGTTGGCTGGCAATGAGCCACAGGATCTGCCTGTCTCTACCCGCTTGGTGCTAGGGTTGCAAGTGCATGGCCACCCCAGGCTTTTACAGGATCTGAACTTGGGTCCCCATGCTTATGCCAAATGCACTTTCCCCGCTGAGCCATCGCCTCAGCCCCCAAGGTAGGATTTTCTACAGAGGTGACTTTGAAATAAGACCTTGAGCAATTATCCAGCCACTCAGAGCCCATGTGCTCAGGGGGGAAAGAAGAGTTAATTTTCCTCAAGTCTGTCTCTTCAAGTTGATAAAGACTTACATAAATTAATATATGTTAAGTGCTGGCCCACAGCCTGGCATATAATAAGTTTTCAGTTAATTGCAGCTTCGTGTCTAGTTAAAATGAGAGGAACATGAAGAGTCCCTGCAAATGGCACCAAATCCAAAGGCTTGGCCTCTCGGAGTAGGTAGGCTGTCCTCCAGAGTCACCCTAGACCTCTGAAGTGAGAGTGCCCCAGCCCAGGCTGAGGGCCTCCAATAGCCTGAACCTCTGAGATTGGAAACCTGGACAGAGCCCTAGCCCTGTCACAGCCAGAGCATTGCCTCCACATACTGTTTGCTGGTGCTCCCTGAGCTGCTGCCTCAGTTTCCCCATGAGCCTCTGTCTTCCTGCTCTGTCAAGAGAGAGTTAGATGGATCCAGAATGTCAATGACCTGTCTTAGGAGACCACATAGTCCCTGCCACACAGCCAAGCCTCCCCTCCCCCTTCCCCTCCCCTCTCCCTCCCCGGGCACCCACACAGTCCTTCCATCCCAGCCCTTCCCTCCCATCCCAGCTCTGGCTCTTTCTCCCTCCGGGAACTGGAACCCCATCTCTTCCCCACTTTTCTGGGAGCATAGCTGACGTCAGGGACAGAGGGCGGCCTGGATGGGCAAAATAAAATACTGTACCCCAAAGGGATGACACAGAGTCTCTGGTCGGGTCTCAGTGCTGCCCACTGCTGACTGACGGCAGGAAATCGGTCTCTGACCCAGCTCTGGCCAAATGATTAAACACTCAGGGAAGGAACGAGACCATATGAAGAAGGGGGTGGGGTGGAAGAGAGAGACTGATATGGAGCAGAGGAGAGGGAGTTGCTCTTCAGATTTAAGCCCCTGGCACGCCATCCCGGGGACCTCCCCTTCTGCCCCTTCAGGAACTGTGGTGACAACAGTGACATCAGACAGCCAGATCCTACACACGTCCCTTTTCATTATCATGACCCATTCCTGCATCTGCCTATCAATTAAAGTCGTTCCCATCTGTCAAAGCCTTGGTGGCCTCCCCATCTTCTCCCCAGCCTTCAGATTCCTTCTGTTTATGTGGTCCCCACCCCAACCCCTAACCACTTACAGTAATGCCAAGCATCGTATGTATACACAGTACTTCTCCATCCTCCCATCCGGGACAACTGTTTCTCCATCTCCCAAGTGAGGAAGGAAGGCTCAGAGAAGGGACGCACAGCTGGCAAGCAAGTGAGAAGACTGAGGTTTGCCCCAAGCCCCTCTTTGACCACAGGGCCCAGGGTCCGAGTGCTCCGCCATGACCCTCTCTTACCAACACCTTGAGACTCACACACAACTCTGCCGTGGATTCCATGACCACGACCGTCCATGCTCCCGGATCTCTGCCTGCCTCTTTTCTTAGACTGTGAGGTCTTCAGAGATGGGCCAGGGCCTTACATCACTCTCACTCCAACCCTTCAGAAAGAAGCACACAGTAGAGAACATGCTTCCTCTGTGGACAGCACAAGGCTCTGCCAGCACATGTGGCCAGCATAGAGCGGATGCTAAGAGTACATAGCTCCCACCCACCCTCTTGCTTCTGATGTCTTCGATGAAGGAATTTGGCCAGCTGGTGCCCCCAGCACCACCAGCTTGGCTCGGTGCCTGCTGAACACTGCTCCCCCTCCCAGACTCTCCTTACAGCATTCCCCAAATCTCCTGAGCCTTTGCATTTTAAACAGGACCGATTGTATCAGACTTCCCACCCCTGCCCCCCACCCCAGTCTTTCCAGCGGCTGAGCCCTACCCAAGTTTGATGAACTGATCCGCAGTTAGATAAATCGCATCAGCTGTCGGCTTTGCTGAGGCTGGGGAATGACATTTTCCAGATCTGCTCAAGTTTAATGTGAAGGAGCCCTTCCTGCCACAAACCACCAGGGCCAGGTGAGACGAATCAAGAGTTTTATACAAATGTCCCACTCTGATAATCTGGGCCATGCAGGCTGGCTCCTAGCTCCCTGTGGTTTCAGGGAGGCTGGGAGCCAGCAGACAGCAGGCCAAGGAGGGCATGGGGGATGCAGCCTCCCCTTCTGCCTTGATGGTAATTGGCAGTATTTCCATGCATTTCCATGCGGAATTATGCCATAAATTTACTTGGCTCCAATTGGGGCTGCTCCCAGCAGGGAAGGCACCGGGGAGGATGGAGCTGGTGGGAGAGGATTGGGAGGGGTCCAGACTCTAGAGCTGATATCTCTGGACACCCTGAGCCCCAGCCCTTCAGTCAGGTCTCTTGCTAGCATCTCCTGGGAGGGAGGTCTGAGGATTTCAACCCAGAGTCCTGAGGATTAGAGAGGTAGGACCAGGGGATACAGAATAAAGAAGCAGGGGGAGATGGATGGATGGGCAGCTAAGAGCACTTGCTGCTCTTGCAAAGGACCTGAGTTCAGTTCTCAGTGCCCATGTCAGACAGCTCACAACCATCTATAATTCCAGCTACAGGAGATCTAATGCCTAGAGAGTCCGGGCATCTGAAAACAGGAGATATGTAAGGGGATCCTAACAGCCTCCTCCGGTCCTCAGACTGGACCAGCTCTGATCCAGACACTGGCTTTACTGGGTCCTCACCACCAGTGGCCACTGCTGTCCCCCTGGCTGCTCAGCTGCCAAGACCAGTCCACCCTTGCCATCAAGACTTCCAGCTGGGGACCCTGGGAAGTGGGGGCTGGGCCTAGGGAACCGAAAAGCCAAAACCCTGGGATGCAGGTACAAATACACATTCGCCCATACCCATAGAGTCAGCAAGGACATGCGGCTGGGAAGATAGTTCTGTCAGTAAAGTTCTCTTAAGGATCTGAGTTCAATTCCAGAACCCACATTTTAAAAAAATGTCAGGCATGGAGGTGTATGCCTATAATCCCAGGGCTGGAGAGGCAGAGACAGACAGATCCCTGACACGTGCCGGACAGCCAGCCTTGCTTAAGTGGCAGATTCCAGACCAGTGTACAACACTCAAGGTTGCCTTCTGACCTCTGTACATATGCGTGCACACACACGAATTCATACCTTCACATATACACACCTGCACATTCGCAAACACACATTCGCACATACAAACTCATCTAGGGCCCGTGTTTGATTTGTAATGAATTTGGGTTTTTTTTAATGAATAATTTTTGCAAAACTAATTAAGAGAGATTGAAGCCCAGAGAAGAGCTAATGAGCTATGCAGATCCCCTGGCATCCACCCTGCTGCTGAGGCTGAGGAAAGAATTCCCCTCCCATGCCATAGTCACAGAGAGATGAGGCTGTTCCTCCTGCTGGCAACCCTTTCAGCTGGGACATAGGGACAGCTCCAAGAGTGCACAAGAGGGTGGAGTGTTGGCAGTGGATCTGACTTCAAATAGCAGCACCTGCTTGAGGGGTGCCCCCAAACTTGCTTCAGGGGATCTAGTCCAAAGTCTGAAAATGGGTATTTCTGTGAACCCCATGGAAGAGATTGGAGCTGTGGGGCCAGAAGGTACACTCTGAGGGCGTCTACATCAGCCACTTCCAGCTATAGCCTCTGCTTTAAGATCTGTGCTCAAAGCCACACCACGAGTGAACCAAGAGCTGGCAAAGAACCGGTCCTTGGTGGTAATGAGACTGGGGCGTCAAAAGGATTAAAGCCTTCCTGGGACTGCAGGGAGCCCCCAAAAGTCACCTTCACTGTCATGCTCTGTTCCCACAGCAGCCAAGGGTCCTATAGAGCTATTAGTTCATCTAAACGTACCCAGCCCTGGCAGCCTGCAGTCCCCACGGGACCAGTGGGAACACCAAAGCTCAGAGCGGTGGTGGGGTCTTTGGGTTTTCTGTTTGTTTGTTTGTTTGTTTGTTTGTTTGTTTGTTTGTTGTTTTGTGATATGCCTAAGGTCGCCTCAGGAAGAACTAGGTTGGGTCTGAGCCCCATGAGCTTGACTAAGCCTGTAGAATTCCTGACCATGCTGCTGTGGTGTCAGCCTCTGTCTTCTCAACACAAATACCCAGAGAGGGACACAGGGTAGAATGAGTTTCCCTGGAGCTCTGCTCCTGGGCCTCAGTCCTGATGCTCATCCTTGGGAACAGCAGACAAGGAAGGTTCCAGAGACCTCCCTCCTCAGCCTCACCTTTCCACAGGGCCAGCTGGGAGACCCAGACCTTCTGCTTAATTAATTAATCATCACAAACTGGTCAAAGTCATGAGTGCTGCAGGGCAAGGGTGGAGCAGGAAAGCCTCTGCCCTCCCGTGAACTTGACCGAGCCCACAGAAGTCCTACCCACATTGCAATCATGCCTGCCCTTGGCTGGCCTCTGACGCCAAACACCAACATACCCACGAGCAAGAACGTTTGCTCACCGGGCATTGAACCCTTGTTCTTGCAGGCACTGCGCAAGCCCCCTTGCTGATCTCCACAGTAACCCTACAGCATTCTTCATTCCATTAAACGTAATCTATAGGCTGAGGGCAGAAGCAGCTGTGTGCTTAGCTCACACCGCTAATGAGTGAGCTAGGCTTTCATTTCTCATCCAAAGCCTGTTTCTTCTTGCTTGCCTGGCTTTCCCTTGTGAGCTGTCGTCCTCGAAGGCTTCTATTCATGCTCCAAAACCCTGCCCGTCCTCGCTCTCCCTTCCCACCTCTCCTAGGCAGCGTTAGTCATTCTTATTAGAATTCAAAGTATAGTTTTGACTTGGGAGGGTGGCATCTGACTGGAGCAAACGCCTGCATTTTGCTCTGCTAATTATCCCTCCTCCTTAAGCTGCACACCCAAGAAATGAGAGCAAAATAGCTGGCTCCACAGCCTGGGATCTTAGGTTTTTAATTGTGTTACAATATCATAACATACAATTTGCCAGTTTTAATTGTGTAATTCAGTAGCATTAAGTGTGTTCGAGTTGTTATACAACCATCTGTACCATCCATCTCCCGAACATTAACATAACCCTGACTCCAATGCCATCCCTAGGACACTGACTCCCTGTGCCCTGCTCCCCCAGCCCATGGAGGCTGGAGCCCTGGTGTTCCGCTCTCTATGAATCTGATGACATAGATTTTCCATGTGAGTGGAAGCATACTGCGCTCCCGCTCTGAGGTAACTCTTGCGCTCGATCTTTCCCTCCCCCTCCCCCTCCCCCTTCCCTTCTCTCTCCCTTTCTCCTATTCCCTCTCCCTCTCTGTCCCTCTCCTCCCCCTCCCCCTCTCCTCCTCTCCCATTCCCTTTCCCTCTTTCTCCTCCCTCTCCCCCCTCTCACTCTCCTCCCTCTTCCCCTCCTCCTCCCACTCCTTTCCCTCCCCCTTCCCCTCTCTATGTATGTGAATACAGGCCCAGATACCCTCCAGTGTGCATGTGGGGAGTCAGAGGACAGCCTTGAGGAAGGCAGGGTAACGCAGAGTCTCTTGTTCTTTGCAGTGCATACCAGACTAGGGTCTCCTCAAGCTTCTGGGAATTCTCCTGCCTCGGACTCCCACCTCAGCATTAGAGCGCAGCAGGTACAGATGCTCTGTGTGGGTGCTGAGGATCCAAACAGAGGTCCTCATGTTTGTGTGGCAAATCCTGGCCCTGGCTTCGTCCTTTTATGTCTGACCTTTTTTTATTTAAATATTTTGTATGTATTTTGATGTTTTTGTCTACATATATGTCTGTGTTAGGATGTCAGATGCCCTGAAACAGGAGTTACAGAGAGTTGTAAACTGCTATGTGGGTGCTGGGAATTGAGCCCAGGTCCTCGGGAAGAGCAGCCAGCGCTCTCCACAGCTGAGCCTTCTCTCCACCCCCAGGATCTGGCTTATTTTATTGAGCATCCTCAAGCTTCCTCCACATGACAGCAGGCATAAGAATGTCCTTCCTTTCTGAAGCTGAGTGACATTATATTGCAGCCAGAGACCACAGTTTGTCCACTGGTGACACTCAGCTGACTCTGCCTTTTGGTTCCTATAGATATTGCTGCCATGAATAGTGTGGGCACGGATAAGTGTGCAAACCTCGACGCAGTGTCCAGTTTGGTTCACTGCACCTGCCCTGCGTGTTACACTTAAGGCAATGAAAATTGAGCCCCTCTCAGTTCTGTCACCTGAACTGCCCATACACACACACACACACACACACACACACACACACACACACAGAGAGAGACAGAGACAGAGACAGAGGCAGAGACAGAGACAGAGATCTTGACTCCCCTCAGCGTCAGTCCCTGTCTCCCTCCTAACCCTGCACTTTGGTCCATTCCAGCCTCCAGGTCTTTGCACACGCCCGAGTGCCCAACCCAACTCATGCACAAGATCATTTTGAATCCTCCCTCCCCTGGAGCTGGTGCTCCTCTCGATGCCCACGCTCCATCCCTGGCTCTCGGGCAAGCTGGAGCTGGCACCAGACCTGAGAGTCTCTCTAATGCCTGTCTCACACCTATCATCGGTGCCTGTTGGATCCTACCCCAGGATGCTTCTGAGCCCTCTTCCCTTCCTCCTGCTTTCCCGCTGACCTGAGGACCACATCTGCCTCCCACCTCCTAAACTCATTCTGCAGACCGATGGTAGGGTCTCGGTACGGCCCATATGCTCACTTCAGAACTTTCCCTGCCCTTCTGTTGCATGTAGGGTAATGACCAAACCTTTGCCCTGTCCTAGAAGGCCCCAGAAAGCTAGTGTGGCTCCCACCCTTCCTTTCCTGTGTCTCCTCACAGAAACTTGCTCTATATCACCTCAGAGGTTGTATATGCCGTTCCCTTTGTCCCTACCCACCACATTGTCCCCACCCTCTCTGATGCCTGGTCCCCACCTCAGTCTAGTGTGACTTCTTCAGAGAAACCCTCGTTAGCTTTGACCCTTTCGGGCTACATTGGAACGGTGGGGCCCCAAACAGCCCTGGGTTCTTTGCCTTCATAGCACCTTCTGGAACTCACGATGGTATAATTATTAGGATGTGATATTAGCTCCTCTCTGTCCTTTCTATGTGACTATAGCTCCAACAGTGCGGTGTCTTCCCTATCTTGCTCCTCCCTGGATCTACAACATTGATGCCCAGAAATGATGTTAGAATGTTTAATATTAAACACCTCCTGCCTGACCTTGGAAATGAGCTTCACCTATAGGCAAATTGTATACTACCCATTCACACTGCAACAGAATCATGGTTTCTTACCAAAATATGTGGTCCACACAGTCCCTGTGGCATGCATGTGCACACATACACTTACATGCACACTCACATGCATGTGAGTGTATGTATGAATACATTCGTTCCTCCACCCATGACAAGTTAATGGACCGTTCAGTCCTATGAAGAGACACAAATCCAGGTCTCTCCCATCCCACTCACCCTCATAGATCTATACATCCATTGGCCTATGAAGTCACCAGAGACATGCAGGTACACACCGCCATACATTATCACCTGTGTATCATTGCCGTAGTTACAGTCACAGGTGGATGCTATCGTACATACGGCCACACCCATAACCTAACTTTCCCCTCCCACCGATTCACACCCATCATCAGAACCACATTTTTGTTCATGTGCACACACACACACACACACACACACACACACACAGGAAAGCACATGTCACCCAGACTGGCACCCACATGGCCCAACCAACTAGTGGGACATGGCATTTGGAGGATGGGCAAGGTGACCTTTCTCAGCTCTTGGCTAGAGACTCAGGGACCTCGCCACAAAAAGCCTTCTTCCCTTTATCCAATGTATTCCATGTCTTCCCGGGGACGTCCACCCTTCATCCCAGCTCTCAGGCTGTAGGCGCAAGGCTGGAGCAGATATGAGAGCGGCGCCGAAGGATGCAGAGGACCCACTCAGCAGAAATGTTTACTATGACACAACCACAGTAATTATTGTTTTTTATGCATTTCCGTATGAAATTACTCGTTCTGATTCTTGGGGAGAATTCAAACGAGAAAGATCACAAACAATGATCTCAGCTGCTTGATGAGGAGCCATTGTCTGCTCTCTGGGCGTGAGCACTTCCCACCCAGGAAAAGCAGGAAGGCACAGCACACAGCGGCAGGATGCTGCCAGGTCAGAGAAACACCAAGGAGAATTTGCGGACACCGGTGGGGGTGGGGTCTCTTACTGCGTGTGTCTCTAAGTGCATGCGTTTATGAAGGGTTGGAGAGGTGTGGTGTGTAGGGTGTGGTGTGTGTATGTGTGTTTGTGTATGGTGTGTGTGTGGTGTATGTGTACGTGGTGGTGTGGTGTGGATATATGTGGGACAGGGTGGGGGTAGTGTATGTATGTGGAGTGATTGGGGGGGTGTGCGTGGCAGCGTATATGTGTGGTGGGGGGATGTTTGGGGAGTGTGGTGTGTATATACGTGTGTGTGTGGTGTGGTACGTGTATGTGTAAGTGGTATGTGTGTGTGTGGTTTATGGGGGCAGTGCTGGTCCAGGTTTTATTGCTGCATTAACAAGCTATTTCAAAATTAAGTGGCTTGAGCCACAGTCACTTTGTCATAGCTCATGGTTTTACGGCTCAATCCAGGCTGTTGGTGCTAGAGCGATGGTTCAGCAGTTAGAAGCACTCGCTGTTCTTAAAGAGGACTGGGGTTGGATTCATAGCACCAACACAGGATGGCTCACAACAGCCTGTGTGACTCAAGCTCCTGGGAATCTGACACCCTCTTCTGGCCTCTGTGACGCACAAAAATCAAGATAAAAGAAAATTTAAAAAAAAGAAAAGGAAATCCAGGCTGTCCCCAGCTTGGTAGCTTCCTTACGAGCCACTGAGATATTAACAGAAATGGCAGCTTCTGTTGGAGAGCAGGGCAATCTGGGTCCAAGATGACTCCTCACGTGCCTGGTGCCACGAGCAGCAGGCTCAGTCACAACCTTCGGCGAACACCCCCATGACACTTCTACATAGGACAGCCTCAGATCACAGGACTTTTCATGTGGTGAGTTCCAAGGGAGGTTCCTGGCGGGTTAGAAGCTGCAAAGCTTGTCACAGCCAGCCCTGGGAAGTCTCTAAGCCCAGCCCCAATCCTTGGCTAGGAGATTAGATGCCACCTTTCCAGGGGGAAAATGGCGGAAATTTTGCAGTCATCTCTAACTCATCACCATGTGTATCACAGTGTAGTGAGAAGTCCCTGAGCTGAAAGGACTTTCAAGATAGCCCACTGCCTCACTGCCCCTCACACAAGCCTCAGAGCACTGAGCAGCCTAAGCAACTTCTCCAAGCCTCAGTTTCCTGCTCTGTCAAATGCAGGAATCATATGTCTACGTCACCCAGGCTAACACTGCCCAGTTATCGATTATATCCTAAGCGCCTCATTCATCCTGCCTTCCTGCCCTGGAACCCTAGGAGATGCTTGGGCAGAGATATCTAGAAGAGACAGACACTCCCTTGAGGCCCTGACAGCCTTCCCAGTCACATCCTGGCCCTACCAACCCACCACACCCGCCTCTCTCCAACCCACTGCTGATCCTATCTGTGCTGGTGCCAAGGCCCAAGGTGAGCCCTGGAGCCTCCGCCATCTGCGCCAGCTGGGCTGGCTGGAGGCAGCTTCAGCCGCTTGGGGGCATCCCTGGCTAACAATGGCGTTAATTTTTCATTTGTTTGTTTGATTTTCTGCAGTGACTGAGGAATGTTGGAACAACATCTGGAGCTGCCCCAGGCTGAGGTACACACAGCGACGGCAGTGTTGGCAGCTCAGAAAACAGCCTTCTTGTGTATGCACAGCCTCACAACCACAGGCCTGCAGACATGCACATCGTAGTATGCACACATACAAATACACCAAACCTACACACATGTGTGTCCATGTGCATATACGTGCATTTGCAGGCTGAGAGCAGTGCACACATGGGTATGACTTCAGGCATGTGCTCACATATATGTATGGATGTATATGTATTTTCTCCCATTATGGAAGAAATGCATGCATGGATGCACACACTTGTACACACGAACACAATCACTGCCGTATCTCCAGGCAGTCTCCAAGATAAAGACTTCCGGTTCTGCCTAAGAGCTTGGCTAGGCTGTAGCCCCAGTGAGACCTGGGGAAGCCCTGTTTTCTGTACTCAGACCCCAACCAGGGAAGCCAGGCTTGACCCTCAGCCTAGAATGGATTCGTTCTATTGCTTCTCACATGCACCTGCCTGGCCCTTCTCAGTGTTGGCCCTGTTCAGGAATCCTGCCAGGCCCACCCCACTCCTGAAGGCCAAGTGACCAGCTTCCCTCCCACTCCCAGGAGCCTGTTTTGCACAGATGCCACTGCAGGGACCAACAATGCAGAACAATCCATTCCCACCCTTGAGCAGTATGTTCTCCCACTATGGAAGAAAAAGCTGCCCAGAGAGCAGTCCTCAAGACCCAGCCAGTGTGAGCCCTATCTATCCACCAGATAAGGGTCCAGGCCATATCTTCACAGTGCCTGTAGACATATATGTGCCTGGTACACATGCACATGGGCGTTCAGGACGCATATCTGCTGACCAAGGCAGCCTCTGCACGTCTGCAAGTGTCTGAGGTCTGTGACCATGCATGTCTGTAATCTGCACCTGTCAGGGTGCATGGGTGTGTGTGTATTTCAGGGTCACTGTGCATCCCTCTGCCCTGGTGTTCTGTATGTTGTCTGGATCTCTGTGTTAGTGTCCACCCATGCACGTAGGGGGGTCTCTGTGTTATTATAGACACTGTGTGCCCATGCCTGTGTTTCCGTGTGCCTATCTGTCCACGTTTACAAAAGCATTACTATGTGGATGTCTACATATGTGTGTGTTACCCTGTAACTATATTACGTGTCAATATGTGTGATAGAGAGGACATGTCTGCATGTCTGTGTGTTGTGTGTCTACTGTGTTACTGTGTGCGTCTGGGGCTGTAAGGGCAAGAGACTGATCAAAGGTCGGTGCCTGGTCAACCATGGGAGGTTTTTTGAGCTCCATGCAATCCCCACAGAGGATTAGAAGTTGGGTTAGAAGAGGGTCTCCACCCAGCTGTACAGCATGACCATAGATGGGAAAGATCCAAGGCAGGCTCTGTGTCACATGCCCCTGCTGTCTCCCAGCAGTCTCAGCTGGAAGTTCAGACCTGTGGGCAAAAGGAAAAGCCTCATCCCATCTCCACAGACCTACAATCATCTCTGTCGTCTCCTTGTTCTCTCCCCCCCCGGGACTGCCCCCCATCTACCCCATCCTCTCTCTCTGAAGTGATAGAAACCCTTGATCAGCCTTCTACATAAGATCTAGTCTCATTCAGTCTCACCCTGTCCATGTCACAGAGAGAGAGAGAGAGAGAGAGAGAGAGAGAGAGAGAGAGAGAGAGAGAGAATGTCAGCCTCTGTCCATCTTGTTGTCCTCCTCAACCTCCGATGGCATACACCATCATACACATGACACTGGGTTCCCATTACTCAGCCTTCCTTACCCCCTCTTGTCCCCTCCCCCATGGCCAGGACACACTCCTCAACCTAACAGCTATAGGAATGTTTTCCAAGTTGCCAGTTACGTTGTAGCCCAAAGGACAAAAACAGCTCAGTAAAGTAGGTTGTTCTGCGGCTCTGGGGATATTTGGTGCAACCAGAGGCAGAGCCTTGGCCCATCCACCAAAGGCCTGGAAAGCCAACAGAAGTCTCCTCCCTTCATCTGTCTGGAATCTCCACTTCAGCTTCCCCGTACACCTGACAACCAAAGAGGACTCTTCCCCACACCCCATGCACAGTGCTGCTGCCACTGACAGACTGGCCCTTGCTGGCCAGTAGACAGAAAATCTCAGTGGCCAAGCTTGAGTCCAATCAGCCATGGCTTGGGACAGAGTCTCATAGCAATGTGGCTGCAGGCACTAGTCCTTAGGAATGAGTGGCAGTTCTCAGGCAAATGATACAGAGGAAGAAGTTTAGGGTTAGAGGTAAGCTAAGTGAGGCTCTGGAGTCATCCGACGGTAAGGCCTCCCACTTCCTCGTAGATTGCAGGTCCGGAACCCAAGGATGCGGCTGGGTGCCTGTGAATTCGTCCATCTCAGGGTCTCAGGAATGCAGGTGACAAGAACTAAAGGAAGCTATGGGATCATGTGGGCTGAAGATGGAACCAGGGAGTCATGACAGATGTCAGTCTGCTTCCTCCCTGCAGTCCCCTCCACTTCTAATTGGGCTTACATCTGTCCCCATTAGCCCCACTGTGCCCCAGCTGCCTCTCTGGCATCACGTATCTACCCCATCTTCTTTTTTTTTTAAATTATTTGTTTATTGTATGTATGTGAGTACACTGTAGCTGTCTTCAGACACACCAGAAGAGGGCATCAGATCCCATTATACATGGTTGTGAGCCACCAAATAGGTGCTGGGATTTGAACTCAGGACTTTTGGAAGAGCAGCCAGTGCTCTTAACCACTGAGCCATCTCTCCAGCCTACCCCATCTTCTAACACTAGTGTGGCCAGCCCCTCCATGCATCTTCTCATGCAAGACCTGTGGTCCGCCCTTCCTCTGCTTTCATCTAGCCCTTCACCTCCACCTGCCTTGGCTCCTCTACCCCAAGAATCCCTAGGCACAGGACACGAGTGGCTGTTCTTACAGAAATGCCAGGCCCTCCAGGAGAGCAACCTGCTGGTGGGATCGAGAACACCAACCCACCGTGGGAATGAGAAGAAAGGAGAAAGGCTGTCTCCTCTACTGACAGGGCCAGAAACTAAACATCCTTCCCCTTGACAGAACCAAGACAGTGAGACACTCTACCGCTTGCTCAGGATCAGCGGCACAATCACCTCAATCCGGACACAAGGAAGCAAGCTGACTAGCAATGTACTTTCCTTTTCCCTATGCCTGGTTTTGGTTTTATGTTTCTGAGGCAGGGTCTTATTGCATAGCCAAGGCTACCCTTGAGCTCACTGTGTAGACTAGGCTCCCTCATCATCTCACCTCCATCCCCAGAGGGCTGGAATCCCAAGCACGAACCCCCACACCCAGCTCCAGCAGCATACTTCTCGAGTCCCCTCCGAAACACGCACTCCAAAGCGCACAGCATCTCCAGATCTGGTTCAGAACTGGGCTCACCAGGCTGCCAAGAATCATACTGGCAGCTGATCATGGTAATTACTACAGTTAGTGTTTAATGAGCATTTGCTAAGTACCAGGCACTGTGCTAAGCACTCTCCGGGCATTATCTCGTGACTTCCCACGGCTGCTCTGAAAGGCGTATCTCACAATACCTTGCCTTTCCCTTTGATTAAGAACAACAAAATGAATGCTCAAAGTTTAGGTAGTTTGCCCAAGGAGCCAGGTTTCAAATTTTAAAATCTTTTCAGCTTCAAAGGCAAAACGCTGAACGGCTACACCCTATCCTCACCAGGGCATGCATATGTGGTTGGGATCATGGTCAAAGGACTACTTTTCCCAGAATACCTTGCCTGTGTTGAAGCGGAAAAACAATCACAGGCACTGAAATTTAAAAGAAAAAAAAAAAAAAAGGAGGGTTGTTGAGATGGCTTGGTGCGGTGCTTGCTTCAAAAAATATGAGGATCTGAGTTCGGTTCCCAGCATTCAAGCAAAAAGCCAGGCGTAGTGGTACATTCTCGTCATCCCAGCTCTGGAAGGGCAAAAGCATGGAGATTCCTGGAGCTCATTGGCTGGCCAGCCTAGCTCTGGGCCAATAAGAGACTTGACTCAAAGCACAAAGTAGAAAGAGCGTTACCTCCACGTCTATGTGCGTGCTCATCTGTACACACATGTACACCTGTACACACCGGTGTGTGTGTGTGTGTGTGTGTGTGTGTGTGTGTGTGTGTGTGTGTGCGCGCGCGCGCGCGCGCGCGAACGTTGCACCCAGCCCCTATAGAAACTAAACCATTCCAGGATTGGTTGAGAGCCTTCCTCACCTACTCAGTAAACCTGCCCTGTGAGTCTTATGTCTCCGCTGAACTAGAAGTCTCTAGAGGGCTTGTACCCTTTTACCTTTATTCCCCAGAGCTGCATGAGAAAAATGTAAATTCCAGTGCAAACTGCCTTCGTGGCTGTCTATTCAGCGTGTGATGGACCACCGTTGGCTTAGATGTCCGCCTTGCTTGGGTGGGAGATGGCCCTTTGTGAATGTCGGGGATTGACCTGCAAAGCCAGCAGTAGACCCTATTAGGGAAATCTATCAAAAGGATCTCAGCTGGATCCTCTCCGGTTTCTATGAAAGGTCTCCCAGGAGGCAACACAGAACCTTTAACCATTTGTCCTTTCCTCTCATCCCTCCCCTCTCCAGCAAAGCCAAGACCCCAAGAGGACATTCCTGCCGTGCACCCTGTGGGCAGCTTAATGAGAATGCAGTCTCTGCCGGTCCTTTGGACGCTGGGAAGCCCCGTGGAAACATCTCTGGGAAGCCCACAGGTAGCTGCTCTCCCTGACTCACTGTGTGGCCCTGGGTGGGTTCCTGGAGGCCAGGCTGCTGTAATTCGAAGGACGGGAAGCCAGCACTCCCCAGCGGCTTGCCTCGTGCTGGCCAGGAAAAAGGTCATGTGCTCCGATATGAGTAATTAATTTTCCCCGAGCCGCGCTGAAAAGGTTAACCTGATTTATGGGATGCAATTGAGTGTAGAATGGGTTGTGTATCTTGTAAAAGGCCCATTCCGCCGTCTGAGTCTATAGACTTACCCACAGCGGGGCATCCGCAGTGAGCCGGCCCAGCCTTTTCTGTGGATTCCTCACGAAAACCCTAAAAACAGCCAAGAAGTGGCTTCTGGGGCCTCGCAGATCATTAACTCATCAACAGCTTAAGCCTTCGTCTGGATTCATCCCACACTCGAGGGAGAAAACCCTGCCCCTGGACTGGAACTCTAGGTTCAAGGCTAGAGTCCTCCAGACCCTCTGGCTTTGGTGCTGGGTTACTCAGTCTCTAAAATGGGAAGAAGAATGATTACCCTTTCATCACTTACACGCTGTGTGAGCTTGGGCAAGCTACCTCAACTCCATTCCTACACTTGCTACTCTGTTCCTACCTCAGGGGCAGAGAGAGCACTCAGGCGCTCCTCTTCCAAAGGATCCAAATTTGGTACCCAGTACACTTGTCAGCCGGCTCGCAGCAGCCTACAGGTCAACTTCAGAGCATCCAGTGCATTCTTTTGGCCTCTGCAGGTACACATGCACGCACACACGCACAAATGAATAAATAAATAACAATAAAGATTTTTTTTAAAGCCCTACCTCATAAGGTTGTTACTGGGACCACGTGAGTTGACATTCATGAGGCACTTTGAACAGTCCCTTGGGTACAGTGAATGGTGCATAGGGGTTTTTAAAAACAAATTAATAAAACCTGAGCGGGTATCTTTGGCAGGGGTTTGTCAGGCAAGACCAGAACTAACCAGCCTTCTCAGCTGCGGACTGAGGACAGCAGCAATGGCCTCAGGAACCGGGACTCCAAGGACATATTGGACTATGTTGAAATAAAAGGGCTGTGTTTGCTCTTCTCCTCACCCAAGATGCAAGCTCTGCCCTGCCCCCACCCATACACACACCCAGTGGGAGTGGGAGTGGCCTGCCCATCAAACCCTAGGTGCCAATTTAGCGCCACCTAGTGGAAAAACTGAAATCTGCATTGGGTGAAGTGGCCCTGTGTGAGATGCCTGGATTGAGCTGCAGGTGCTAGAAGAAGCAGGGCAGGCTCCCCAGAAACTCCCATGGAGCCTGCCGTACCTGAGAGCTTCTTCCCCTTATCCCTTGTGTCTCAGGACAGTGTGCTATCTTACAGAAGTTTGATAACACAGATCTGTGTGCGTAGACCACGTGTATTCATCTGGGCGGTTGCCAATTCCTTTGGTTAGTAGGCATGAAGGCCAGCTCATACAAAGCAACCAGCATGTTGCCACTGTTACGATGTGCGAACATGTGTAGGTACCCATGTCTGCGTTCATGTGAATAGAGATGTTTGCATAGATGTTACATGCCTCCCTCCATGTTAAGAGATGGATCCATGTACGTCTAAGAACACGTACATATATCGCTTCTCGGCCTTTTGGCTAAGATCAAGTGTAGAACACGTACATATTTATTTATGTTTACATATATTCATGTGTGTGAATATTGTATAGTGTGTGTAAATGTGTGCCTATAACAAGTTTGTAAGTGGATACAGGAATACATGTGTGTAAGTGCACACATCGTATGATGTCTGCATACACGAGTGCATTGTCTAGTTACATACCTTGGTCACATGGGACATTGAGCCATGTGTTCTGCAACTATAGCTAAGTCCCACAGAACAACACTTCAGAATACCAAATATCATATTACGGTGTCCATGGGCCAGGAGACCCAACACAGCCTCACGATGGAGACATTGATCAAGATGTACTAAGCTCCTCTGTCGAGTTCACATGGAGAGCTCATGGCAGAAGAGCCCCTCTTCCACCTGCAGGCCCTCACCTGATTCAGCCAGGTCCACCCAGGCAGATTGCCTTCGTCATTAACCCAAAGCCACTGAAGTAAGAGCTGTCGTTTCTAAGATGCACCCACTGGCTTAAGCCTCCCATCCCAGCTACCCTAAGAGGACTCCAACTTCAAGTCCCAGCTTCGGTTACATCCAGAGAGAGGTCAAGGTTGGCTTAGAAAGTTTAGCAAGACCCTGTCTCAAAATAAAAAGTAAGAGAAAAGTGGAGAACACAGCTCAGTGGTAGACTACTTGCCTAACATGACAAGGCTTTGGAGTCAACTGAGAAGGGGAGATCTTTCAAGATACGAATAGGGGAGCTGGGACTCTGTGAAGCTCAAGGGAGACTGTGGACGAGTAGGGGAGCTGGGACTGTGTGGTGTGCATGAGAGGCTTGGGCTGTCTGTGATGTATAACAGATGGTGCACCTGTGGCTACATGCAGAGTACATCCCCTATGTGTGCCCATACCCCTGAGTGCACCTCTCTACCCCTGAGTGCGCCTCTCCACCCCTGAGTGGGATTGTAGGATCATAAAGTAAAAACCAGGGAATCCCTAATACCCCCAGTTTCTCCTTGCATGAAGCCAAGACTTTTTCCAAGTGAATCTGTTGGTGGTCCTGTCTGGGTGAGGGAATTCCAGGGTGAGCTCTGTACTCTGCCTGATGGGAAAGAGGGGAGGCTGCCACTCGGATGTGCTCAGTGACCACCTCCCTGGTACTACATTCATTCATATTCTCTCTCTCTCTCTCTCTCTCTCTCTCTCTCTCTCTCTCTCTCTCTCTCTCAGTCACTGCTCTTTTCACAAGTTCAAAAGGCTGTGACACTTCTGCCTACCTCCCAAACCAAAGCCTAAAAGGCCTTCCACTCGGGCCGACAACTCTTATCCCAACGTTATCCTAAGGAAACAGGCTAAAGCCAGGAGACGCTGACACCAAGAACAAAACTGGCCAAATAAATTTGCAAACTTCAGGCTGCTCCAGCCCCATCTTGGAGCTTACAGATTAAATTAGCAAAAGCTCTCAGCAGGTCTGCAAAGAGACCGGATAGAGCCATTGTTCAGCAGGACTCTGACAGTACACAGGCGGTGTCTGTCCCCGGCTCCAGGCCTGTGTGGGTGTCAGAATTAGACTCTAGATTCTTCCAAGCAAGAGTCTAAGCCAAACAGTGAAGGAAGAGTGGTCAGCCGTGAGGAGGCAACTGGCAGGGTCCTGAAACAGGGACATGAAGGACTCAGTGGTCAAATGGCCCTCAGAGCTGCCCAGGGCTGATATGGTACGTGCGGTGTATGAAGCTGCAGAGAATCTGCAGACAGAGTGGGGCTGGGCGAAGAGCAGACATGGCTGAGAGTCCCATCCTCTTGCATTTCATATTTACTTCTGTTGATGAGATCTCGTCATGCTCGATTACAATTCATAGACTCATGTTTCCAGATTTTATGCACCAAAATGCTCTGACTTACAGCGTCACCCCACGCCTGACACTGCCCCCCTAAGCTGCTACCACAGAGCATGAGCACTGGGCTTGTCCAGAGGTCTCCAAGGGGCTTTCTTTCCGGGTCCAGTGCCCTCTGGAGGTCATGCTTATAAAAGCGTTACAGGAAGAGAAAAAACCAGCGGTGTCTCTGCCATGCATGGGTCAGAGGAGCAAGGGGTTGGGAGGGCATCCTCTGGTAGCCCTAGACAGGCCTCCTTGGCCTGTGTCATGTTTCCCTCCCTCCTCCTTCCCCCCCTCTCGTTCCCTCTCTCCTTCCCTCTCTCCCTCCCTCCCTCTGACAGAGCCTTCCCCAGAAAATCCCACCCACAGCACCAGGACACTGCCTACCAGCATGGAGCAGACATCGGAGGCTCAGAAATAAGGCAGGTCTCCAAGACCCCACTGATCTCCCAAAAATCCCCCAGCCCGATGGTCAACCGCTTGGTAGACAGGGCAGCCCCATGCCCAGGACAGTTCTCTGCCACTTTGCTTGGTTCGATGCTCATCCATGAAGTAAAGAAGGCGGGCAAACATCGGCATTTCTCTCTGTGAGGATGTGTGCCCACCTGCACTTCCTAATGCACCACCCCAGACCTGGACTTATGTGGCCATGTGTCTGTCTCCTTGTCTGCCTGTGCATGAGAGAGAGAGAGAGAGAGAGAGAGAGAGAGAGAGAGAGAGAGAGAGAGAGTGTGTGTGTGTGTGTGTGTGTCTATCTTTGTGCTCTGTGTGTGTATGCCTGCCTGCTTCTGTGCTGTGTGTGTGCCTGCCTGCTTCTGTGCTGTGTGTGTGTGCTGTGTGTGTGTGTCTGCCTCTGCTCTGTGTGTGTGTGTGTGTGTATGCATCTGTGCTGTGTGTGTATGTGCCTGCCTCTGTGCTATGTGTGTGTGTGTCTATCTTTGTGCTCTGTGTGTGTATGCCTGCCTGCTTCTGTGCTGTGTGTGTGCCTGCCTGCTTCTGTGCTGTGTGTGTGTGCTGTGTGTGTGTCTGCCTCTGTGCTGTATGTATGTGCCTGCTTCTGGTCTGTGTGTGTGTGTGTGTGTGTGTGTGTGTATGCCTCTGTGCTATGTGTGTGTGTTTCTGTGTTCTGTGTGTGTGTGAGTGTGTGTGTGTGCCTGCCTCTGTGCTCTGTGTGTGTGTGTTTCTGTGCTGTGTGTGTGTGTTTCTGTGCTATGTGTGTGTGTGTTTCTGTGCTCTGTGTGTGTATGTGTGTGTGCCTGCCTCTGTGCTCTGTGTGTGTGTGTTTCTGTGCTGTGTGTGTGTGTGCCTGCCTCTGTGCTATGTGTGTGTGTTTCTGTCCTCTGTGTGTGTGTGTGTGTATGTGTGTGTGTGTCTGCCCTCTCCGAGTGTCTTTTGATCTGTTCCTCTCCCCTCCTTCCATGCATTTCTCTAAATCATTTTTTACTACATTTATTTATCTGTGGGGGGTGCACATGTCAGAGCATGGTTACGAAAGTCAGAGGACAACTTGTGGGAGTTCTCTCCTTTCTACTGTGTAGGACCTGGGGATTGAACTCAGGTCATCTGACTTGGTGGCAAGCACCTTTACTCATTAAGCCATCTTGCCTACCCCGTCTCTGTTTTCCTAGGTCTCTGTGCTGCTGTACCCATGGCACACAGTGGCAGCCATCAGTCTGTTATGTCTGCCCCCCTTCCTGGTGCCCTCTGTCCTGAGCCACCCATGGTCTTCAGAGCATCCCTGTCCCCAGCCTTATCTGTCTATCCTTAACCACTGGCCTCTACTCCTTGGTTCTTCCAACCCATTGGGGATCTGAGCTTCCCTACAGCACATGTGGCCACGGAGAAGGTGACCCACTGCCCAACTTTAGTGACAGGGCATTTTTAAGACATCTGCAGCTCACCTACCTGGCCAAATCAGCTCTACCTTGGCCATCCCCTGCATGTCTCAGCTCTGAAGCCACCCCTTCCTCCATTCCTGTAGTTTGTGTCCCTTGGTCCCGCCCAGCCTTACCTCTGATTTCTTTTACCAAAGTCCTCGACCTCTGCTCTGCTGTTCGCCACTGTCATTGTCCCCTCTACAACCAGAGCCCTCCCATTACCCAATCATCATCACCGTCAAACACCTCCCCACTCCCCAGCTACCTCCACCACCTCAGCTTCCCCTCCCCAGTCACCCCCACTCTTCCTCAGATCGCCTCTGAAGACGGCCCACCCCCCCCAGCTCCACATCCCCTCCTCAGCATCGTCACCGCCACTCAGCCATAGCTGCTGCCACCATTGCTAATACAGCAGCACCTCCCCCACTTACCAGGACGCTTGTCATTTGGTCCAGGGATCCTTTGGGAACTGAGGTAAGTGAGCAGGTAGAGGTGTGAGTCTCAGACCCTCCATAGCTGATGACGGGTCACCACAGACCCAAAGCTGCTTCTCTGTCTTTCCACGCGGGGTACTTTATGTCCATCCTCAACTTCCTGATGGCCCCTGGGCCAGCAAGGTGCATGTTCCTTCTGCTGCCACAGCCATTCTGCCCCTGAGAGGCAACCACCAGAAGGTCCTCCTGCCTCCCCCCTAGTCTCTTCCCATCTGAACTGGAGGCCTGAGCCCCAGATGGGGTGAGGCTGCTTTTGATCCCGCTGCCTCTCTTCCAGGCTTTGCTGGAGCCCAGCAGAGGCTGTGCCTCCATCACCCCCACCCTGGGCAGCTGAGCGTCTGGCATTGATTACCAGCTCTACAATTACTCTGCAGGACAGGCAAGGATTTCAAGGCTGATTGACTTCAAATGAGAAATCCATGGGGCTTCAAGGAGACTGGGAGACCCTCTGCTGGGGTAGGGGTCAGAGATGAAAGGAGGAGCTGCCCTCACCTTCATGGGCTATGACAAGGAGCATGCACCTGCTCTCTGCCCTGCCTCGAGGCTTCAGGGAGAGGTCTCAGCACCCTCCTGCCTCACTCCCAGACCAAGAGGGAATGCCCAGTGACCAGGCCTGCAGATTGAACCCAGTCAGGCTTCCTGCACACTGGTGTAGCATTCCTTAGAGGAGCTGGAGAGATTCAGACAACAGGAGGGATGATGGGAAACCTTTTGAGTAGCCAATGGGAGGCCGGTCCTCCTTATGGGTACAGGAAAGATAGGGTGGGGGTGGGAGTGAGGAGTGAGTGGCAAGATGGTAAAACCGTTGGAGTTAGCAAAGAGAGTAGCTACTCTGGGACCAGGAGAATGCAGAGGTGATGGCCCACTGGCTGACACCCTCTGAAATGAGTACCATAAGCATGTATCAGTGTCCTGGTCACCTACAAGCCTGTGAATTATCCCATGCACCCGCACACATATTTAAAGCCACTACCCACCTCTCCCATGCACAAGCTCCCAGGTTTAGAGGCAAAGACAAACCAGAAAGGTGGTCATGACACACGTGTCCAGTCTTGTGTGCACGTGTGTGTGTATGCGTACACATGCTCATACACGTGCTCATGCACACGCACGCACATGCACGCACACACACGTGCACAAGTGCGGGCACACGCTTCATCACCAAATGTACATACGCACACTACCTCACCCCACCGGCACTCACATCTTCACGGACACATGCACTCACAGATCCTCCAGCACACTGTCACATACTCAAAGCTAACCGCCCAAGGAAAACTGCAGGAGCCCCACCCCCACCCACTTGTGCTTGAGAAATTGTGACAAGAAGCGAGCCACTTGCTCCTTTCTTCCTCTCCCACCCCCCTCCGCGCCCCCCGGGGCAGAGGGTTTTCATTTAAAAGTTGCCCGAGCTCGAGCTTTCAGATTACAGTCTAGACTATATAGGTTTCCTAAAGATAAGGCTGAGAAATTGATTTCAATTACCAACGTGGAGAGGCTGCACTTCTCAGCGCCTGAGCGGAGCGTTAACCCTGGAGGTCCAGGGGCGAGAGATGAGGAGCTGGCTAAGAGCAAGCGTGTGGTGCCCGCACACTCAGCCGTGCAGCATCCCACTCGTACCCATGCCTCACATACGAGGAGGCTGAGGTTCCAGTCTCAGCTCAGCTGATATCTGGCTTGAGTGACGCTCCGCATGCACCTCTCATTGTCCGCAGGGCTCTTCTGGGACCACTTTCCTACCCCCCCCCCCACCGAGGCTCTAGAGATGCTGGCCTCCCTCAAGCTGAGCACCTGCAGAGATCTGAATACGATTTGTTCCCCAAGAGTTTGTATGTCAAAGGTCTCGCTCTCAGGCTAGTAGTGGAGGTGGAAGGACCTTTAAGAAGCAGGGCCTTAGGCTAGGGAGGTGCTTGCCACACAAGCATGAGGGTCTGAGTTCTAAACCCCCATTACTCACACAAGGAAGCCAGGCATAGAAGCACACATCTCTAATCCCAGCACTGGGCAGACAAAGACAAAAGGGGGCCCCTAAGGCTCACTGCCCAGTCAACCTAGACTAGTAAGTAGGCAAGCAGCAGTTCGGGAAGAGATCCTGTCCCGAAAAACCAGGAGATATTCCCAAGGAATGACACCCGAGAGTCTCCCCTGGCTTCCACACACATGCATGTACACCCACACACGCCTACATATACATATACACAAAAGAAGTAGGTCCTCCTGGAGGGCTCTGCCACTGATGGGGAGGAGCTTCGCCCTTGGAGGAAGTTAAGGTAGATCTCAGGGAACTCCAGTTAGTTCCTAAGTGTGATGTTCTAGAGCAATAAGACTGCCCTTCCCTCAGGCTGGAGAGATGGCTCAGCAGGTAAGAGCACTGACTGCTCTTCCAGAGGTCCTGAGTTCAATTCCCAGCAACCACACGGGGGCTCACAACCATCTGTAATGGGGTCTGATGCCCTCTTCTGGTGTGTCTATCTTTCCACATGGTCACTCCTCTGACACATCCTTCCACCACGTTGTGATTCAGCCAAGGTGACCCTCACCAGAACCAGTATAATGCTGCTTAGAATTTCCATCTCTAAAACCTCTTATCTTTATAAAATACGCAGCCTTGGGCGTTTTGTTATAGCAATGAACTGATGCTTCAGCCATCCCTATTGAGACTGTCACTTTCCAAGAATCCTAAACTGGTCCTCACATGCTTTCCGGCCTTCCCTTCTCTCTGCCTCCAGGCTACAGAGAGGCTGGCAGCCAATGGATCTTATCTTAATCAGTGTGCACGTCATTGGCTGCTCCCACCCGCAGGCCCTGAAATCTCAGGGGTTTGAAGACTCTTTCCTTGTGCTCATAAAGCCCTCCATGAGAACAAGGATAACCTACTGCTGCCATAACAGACGATCCCAGACTTAACCTTTAAAAATAATTCCCATTTATTACCTCAGGTAAGAATCCAGGCTGAGGCTTGGCCCACTCTTCTATTTAGAGCATGGCTAAAATCAGAATGAGAAGGGTCACTTCCTTAGCCATTCAGACTGTCGCCAAATTATAGGGATGAAGCCCTCATGCCCTTGACACCTGTTGGCCAGGGCCATCTTTGTCTTCTGAAGGCCAGCCCTACTCCCTGGTCCATGACCTCTTCCGTGCTCAAAGCCAACCATGGAGCATCGTGGAGTCCCTCGCCTTCTTCAACCCTCTCCGGCTTCCTCTTCTGCCAACACTTGCTCCTGAATAATGAAGTCTCCCTAAGATCATCTGATTAATAAATAATTGTCCCTGCTAAGCCTTCTGATCTTGGTGTTCTTGGTAAAGGGACAGAGAGAAGAGTGTCCTTCTGCCCAACCTGATTTTTTTTTTTATTTTTTAATCTAACTACCTCCGAGTGACAAGCACTGACTCACCAAAGCTACTGTCCTTGATCCAGTTAACTAGAACCTTCCCAGCTGTCACCAGACCAGCAAGGGTTGTCACAATCCAGGCAATTAACCCATCAACTGAACATGGGAAACTGAGTCATGAATCACACATCAGTGAGCGCAGTTCGAGCAGCTTTGAGTTAGAGACCGGGAACGAGGACATATGAGCTGCTGAGATGACGTGAGGATAAATGGCCAGCGTGCTAAGGTCCCTGGGCAGCTGTGGCTGGGAAGTGTCAGGAGAAAAGCAGTTCATAGGAGGCGATGACACAGGTGGTGGTTACACTGGCAAATGGAAACCAAATCAGAGAGGAAGTAGTGATGGCATCAGGCTAGAGACTTACAGGTGATACTCAGACTGCAAAAATGTTCCTTTTACTCCCTAAATCAACGGAGTATTTTTAAACTCTTCCCACACCCACTGAAGGTGCTCAAAAGCAAACCGAAAGAACGGAAAGCACAGAAGAGTTCGCTCTGGGTGGGGAAGCAAACAGCCCGTACTTAAAGGGAGAATCCAAGATTGCTCTGGGACCATAGCTTGCAAAGCGACAGCCTCTGGAGAGTGTGTGTCCACAGAAATAAGAGTCGTGGTTAGAGCAAATAAACTGAAGAAGACAGAAATCCAATACAAGGATGTATCCACTGGCTAGCCATCACTGCGCGATCAGAGGCCTGGCCATGCCACGAGGAAGGAAAACGTCCTTGTGGAGCACGCTTCTGATTTGTTGACCGGGGACTAGAAAGGAAGACAGTTTACCCACGATGCCTGAGCTCTTCCATTAAGGATCACCCACAGGATGAGTGTCACCTGGTTCATACCCAGCAGTGCCTGAGTCCCCCAGTAAAGGATGCCCACAGGGTGAGTGTTCCCCATTTTAGCAGTGTGCTGGAAAATAGATGAGACCATGAGTGGTCATCCGGAGCACTTGCCAATGGCCCTGGTGTAAATACTCTTACCCAAATTGACTTCGAGCTACTGGGCTGAGGATGTGACTTAGTGGCAGGGTACTTGCCTAACATGCTTAAAGGAAGAGACCCTGTTCAGTCCCCCTACTCCTGTCCCTTGTGGGTGGTGAAGAAGCAGGGAGATGCTGTGTGTGACCATTGAACAAAACACCTTCCAACCCCCACTCCTGCTGAGCTGAAATTGCTTGTTGAGGATGGGATGCAGCAGCCAGAGCCCGGGAAGCTGAACCAGATTTCGAGGGATCCTCGATATATTATCTGCCCTCCACATGCAGGCAGGGCTGTGGAAGTCACGGAACTAAGAAGGTGCCATCTGCTGTCCCGGGAAGGATGTGAAAGTCTAGCGTTAAACAGGAGACCCAGTGGTAGGGATTCTCCTAGGTCAGAGACAGCAGGGACTTCTGAAGGCAGATAATTTGGCATAGGTAAGGACAATAGATGCAGCAGCCAAGAAATGGCACCTGTCACCAGCCCAGCCCACAGAGGACAGAGGCTCACATGAGAGAGGAAGAATCCCAGAGGGAGAATTCACACGGGCCAGAGGGTTCTGGTAACCAAGTCTTCCAACTTTGCAAAGTTGTAGGAGCTAAGGCTTTCATTACGTCTCCCGGCAAGACCCTACTTTTTAAATGGTTCACAGCCTCGAAAAAACAGCGCCACCAGCTGGTGATCGTGCGCTCAAGCCCAGGACCTGTGGAAAGCATTCTACAGCCAAGACCTAGAGCGGAAGTGTGAGTGGCTGAGCACACACAGCCCTTTCCCCGCTGAAGCACGAAGAGGCATTCCATTCACAAGGGAAAACGGGGCCAAGAAAGCTTTTCCTACCTGAAAGAACACGAATTCTGTGCCCGGGATGGCAGAGTTCCCTTAGTTCGAGGTTCCCAGTTCACTGCCCACAGCCAGGGCTAGGCAGGGAAAAGTCAGGTGGGTTCAGTGGGAACAAGCTGGAGACTGGCTCTGAGAGTCTCTGTCACCTTCTCATCCTGAGTTCCCCACACAGGGCTATGGCCTGAGTAGGCCCCCTAAGCAGCAGTCTCCCTGGACTCGGCCGCTGCATGCTGTCCTAGGGGGGCGGGGGGGGGGGTGGATACTGGGACCCAGAGATGAGCGCAGCGCGACTTGGTTCCCTTTCCGCTCCTCTGCGCCTTAATTAAGTGCTTTCATTTCCCTCTTTCCCAGCACACAGGCCCAGCTGAGATAAGGCATTGATCCCCTCCCAAAGGAGGAGGGAGGCCTGCCGAGCTCTTTGTGGGACAAAGACTGATGGCTTATTAGCAAAGCCTTAATTGTGTGGCCTGAAACTTGAGGAAGTTAGAAGATCCATCTGAGCTAGGAGCTGCCTCTGAAGTGAACCATTTCTTCCCTGCATCCCACTGTGTACCCCCACCTCTGCCCAGCCTAGTGGAGATCAGCTCACCCCTAGTCCCAACCTCAGGAGAGCAAAGGCTCAGAGTGTTGATTGCAAAGGATGTGGAAGATGGCTCACGCGGCCAAATGAGGCTCCAGTTTGCCAGACGCAGCCAAGGACAAGGTCCAGAGACCCAAATACAGACACCAGCTCTACTACTGGCTAGCTGAGAGACTTTAATCAAGCCTAGCCCCCTGGAGGCCTCAGTTTCTCTTTCTGTGGGATGAGAAGGTTCCCCTCTAGCCACAGTATACAAATATGTGTTGAAACTGTGTAGCAGGGAGGGATAAAAGGTAAAGTCAGCGTTCCAATCAATTCCTCAAGGCCCATTTCCTTCTTTCTTGTGTGTTGGAATTCACAGAAACTCCATGGCAAGAGGAGCATCACGAATCAACTGCTCAATCATTTCAGCTGCCAAGTAGATGTGATTAGAGTCATGGGGCTATCAGGAGTTAAGACAGTCGTCCCCTAGAGCAGGAAGTTCCCAGCCCTGGTCATCACTCCTCTTTCTTTTTTGGGAGATAACTTCTTGTAGATAGATAGATAGATAGATAGATAGATAGATAGATAGATAGATAGATAGATCATAGAAACCAGTCGCCGCTATAACCCCTCTGAGGAGAAAGTGTGCAGCCAACACAGCATCCCATCCCTGTGAACGGAGAACCTGAGCATCCCGTGAAGCCCTGCCCTTCGCACCCAGCAGCCCTCCCAGCCAGTGTGTATCCTTGGCAACCAGCCAGGGCCCAGGGTTTCACATCGACATTTGTTGAATAAAAAATGAACGTAGGAAGGTAAGGAGCAGTGCATAGGGGAACACGGGAGCCACAAGCCTCATCCATCACCTGCAAGCCTTCTACCTCGCTGGGTCTTCCAACACAATGGGTCACAATTCTGTTGTCTCTGTCCTAGGGCTGGGGACACTCTGTTTTCCATAAACATCATGGGAATAATCAGTTGTCCTCCCAGCGGACACAGACAGCTAGTGGCTGAAAACCCTGGGCCTCTCTCTCGAGAGGCAGAAGGTAAGGGTAGCCCTCGTAGGCTGGCTCTCCCTGCAGCCCAGAGTAAACATGAAGCAGACTCAACTGGGGTGAGGCATACGCAAAAGCATTGTTCTCCAGCTCAGAGTCTGGTCTCTGCCTAACTGCCCCTCCTGAAAACAAAGAGTGGGTTCCCCAGCCCTTCTTACTTGAGGCTTACAGTCCAAAGATGGCCAACGATCCAGGAGCCCAACTATCTAGCTGATTTAGGAACATCCAGAATCCAAATTTGTGAATTTTCCTTCCCAGACACAGATAAGAGGACTCAAAATAGCAGGAATTTTCTGGAGGGATTGTCAAGCCGAGTGCCATAGAGGCCCAGGGCTTCCTTAAAGGCATTTCAAGTGTCCACGTGACCGTGAGGCCCTGGACTGAGCTCCTGCCTCTGTCACTCTTGCTGGCCTTACTTGCTCTTAAGCACCTCTGTTGTGTGTTTTGAGTTGAGATTTCACTCCCTAAAAGACTGTATAGCTTTGTAGTATCATATCGTCTTCGTTAGGGTTTCCATCACTGTGAAGAGACACCATGACCAGGGCAACTCTTATAAGGGAAAACATTCAATTGAAGCTGACTTTACAGTTCAGAGGTTGAGTCCATTATCAGCATGGCAGGAAGCAGGACAGACACCATGCTGGAGAGGAGCTGGAAGTTCTACATCCGGATCAGGCAACAGGAAGAGAGACACTGGGCTTGGCTTGAGCATCTGAGACCTCAAAGCCCACCCCTAATGACACCCTTCCAGCACCTACTCCAACAAGACTACATCTCCAATAATGACAGTCCTAAGAGTCTGCGGGGCTCATTCTCATTCAAACCACATGGGAAAGTGTGGAGGAATAAGCCAGGAAGCCTGGACCCAGCCCATCTTTACCCTATGAACTTGGACACACTCTGTGCTCAGCCTGGGCCTCCTTCTGACAGAAGATAGGCCAGGCAGCCAATGAGTAGAGAGGAGAAGATGATGATTTTCCAGATGGAGGGTCTCTAGCCTGCCTTTCCACTGGGCTGGGGAAGACGGACTAGATTAAGACCAGAAAGGAAGATAGCCCCCTGCCCAGCCGTCTTCCGGCAGCCTCAATCACTGTTCAAGCCTGGGGCCATTTTCTTCATTGCTTCATTCTGGAAATATTGATACTGGCTTGCCAAACAGAGAAACAATCCTTCTCTCCTTGTGGCAGGAGGAGGACAAGGGAAATGAGCGTGCTCATTAGTGAGGCGGCCCAGCGATGTCCTCGCCGCTGCCCTGTATTTTCCAGGACAGCTGAGGGACTCAAGAAAAACACAGATGAGCAAGATCCATCTGTTTGCATTTAATTTGATCCTGAAGTTCCGAGCTCTGACAATGGAGAGCTAACTGTGTTCTAGCACGCAAGACCGGGATGGGGTTGGTGGGGGAGAAATCACTGCCTGAGAGGAACAGTAATTATAAATCAAGGGCTTCCTGGGAATATCTGGGTCCCTCCACTGTTTCTTGGGTGATTAAAGTGGAGCAGATAAGCCAGGGAGGAGTGGCTGATTTAAAAGAGTATTGTGAGAACGCTGACGCCTCTTAGCCCGCTAGGAGAAGTCTGTCTCCCATCAGTAATAGAAGACAGTGGCTATCTTTTATCGACTGCCTTCCATAAACTAAACCATGAGCTCCAAGCATCGCAGATTATCTCAATAAATCCATCCAGCAGTCCCGAGACACAAAACACTCCTGAAAGGTCCACTTTGCAAGGTGGAAACTGAGGCTCACAAGCGGTTAGCTGTTCTGTTCAGGGTCACAAACTGGGAGCTAGAACCTAGCCCCTCACTCTTGCCCCTGATTCCCTGAATGATCTCCCGCTACTGCCTCTCCACCCCCAAGGTCCAGAGTCTATGGGTAGTGAGAACAATGACCCACTCTCCCTCGGTGCTCACATGGACTGGGCACCCCGCCGCACGTGCTTCTGGTTACATCACTCATTCTTCTCAGCCATCTATAAGGCCATATGGGCGCCTCTGCTTCACCCATGACAGAACTGGTTAAGTCAGTTATCAAGGTCACGTGGCTCATTTAGAACGGAGCTGGGATTCAATATCCTACTTAGCTTTGAGTGCCCTTTTCTCAAGGAAAACTCTATTTTATTATCCGATAGCCAGAACAAGAATGGAACCTCTAAGCCAGACCTGACCATCACTAGAATCCATCGGCAGCCCCCTTGGTGGCAGACAACAAGAAGAATTTTCCATTACATACATGAACAAGGAGTCGAGGCACCAAGACAGGATACCTGCTGCCAGCCAAGGCCGGGGGGCATCCACCCTGGATGCTCTGATTTCTCCCTAGGAAACTTGGCTATCCTGGAGCAGGAGGAGCCCAGCCGACCCTGGGGGTGGCTATATAACCAGAGTATATGGGGACAGAGACAGAGTACGTGTATACTGCAGAGCCAAGGAAAGAAAGCAACTGACCAAGACTTTAGGTACTGAGCAAGGGAACCGACAGCCAGAAAATGCAAGAGTGCATGTGAAGGGGGCCCCAGGAGACCAGAAGCTGGGAGGAGGGAGTTGCTGCCAGCCATCTCTGGAAATGTAAAGCCCAATCCAGACCCAGACCCAATTGAAAAGGACTGTCACTACCCCAATGCAGTCACATCCCCTGTCCCCTGCCAACTGTCAGCTGTTCTGGCCTAAGGAAGGTAAGAGTCAGCACGGAAGCACATTGAAATGTGATTTTTGGGGGGGAAGGGGGTTCAAGACAGGGTTTCTCTGTGTAGTCCTGGATGTCCTAGAACTCCCTCTGTAGACCAGACTGGCCTCAAACTCGGAGATCTGCCTGCTTGTGCCACCACCACTCAGAAATGTGGATTCTAATCTGAGTCTTCGCGTCCTAATTTTGTAATTGAAATCCATTTAATGCCTAAAACTAGCCATTTAAAATAGATCTATTGTCCAAAGTGAGCCAATAAACTGTGGAGACCAAATTTAAAGGATGGGGAGACACAGGATGCTGTCCTTCGTTTCCATACTGTAAGCTGTAACTTGCAGTTTTTCATTGGTTAGGTTACCTCCCACCAAAGACACGACTGTGGGATAAGGTCCCAGAAGCACAGAGAAAGGGATCTTGACTCCCTGGACAGGAGAGAGAGAGGAAGGATCCCTCCCTGGTGAGTCAATCAACAAATCAGCCAGGACCCAGGCCAAGAGTCAGAGTATGCTCACAGAAGCAAGTGTCTAAGAGAGCCTTGAATTATCCATAACATTTGTCCAGGAGCCAAGGGGCCACACATTCTACCTCTGAGACCCTGGAGCTTCAACATAATCCCAGGAAGGTGAAATAAAAGAACCTTGGAGTGTCTGTACAGCCTAAGTGGATCTTATGGACCAACAATTGATGTCTAAGACAGAAGGCAGCCTGGTACTTCTGTTACCCAAGACCCCCAGAGACAGAAGGCTATGTTCCTTGGGTTCTAGAGTGACTGTCTCTGAGCCGCATCCACACCACTTCCCTCTGCCTCCAGGTTAGGAACTTCTTAAACATCCCACAGCCCAGTTTGAGGTCAGATCTGAGTCTTTCTAAGATCAAGGGCAGGAGGCGGGGCTGCCAGGACCTGGAATGTGTGGATATTGCTTCCATTGCTGCTACCGAGCCCCCTAGGACCTCCCTCAGCCCAGAGCAGATCCATCCCAGCCCTGAACTTCCCCTCCCAAAATATCCCATCAGCAGTCCCTGCCCTAGGTATCTAGTCGGGAAGAGAGGCTGGCATGCAGGCAGGTGGGGCCAAGTGGGTAGCATTAGAAAATCTCTCAACCGGAAAAAAAAAAAAAAAAAAAAAGCACTAGATCAAAAGGGTTGAGGATTTAGCTCAGTGGTAGAGTGCTTGCCTAGCGAGCGCAAGGCCCTGAGTTCGGTCCCCAGCTCCGAAAAAAAAAAAAAAAAGAAAGCACTAGAAAATCTCTCAAAGCCTGCAACCTTTAGACTCCGAGATGGGGGAGGGATGTCAGAGATCTGAGCCCCACCCCTCCCCTGAAGCCACTGGACACCACAGTCAGGAATTATTCTCTGAGGCAGTATAAGCTCCAAGTAGCACATGTCTCCAGTCTGCGTCTCCACACTATCCTCTAGTTAGTCCCAATCACGTGTAGCTCCAAGTCCCCAGATTAGCCTTGTAGTTCAGTGGACAGCACTGCTTCTCTGAGAGTCAGGCTGCCTGAGTTCACATTTCAGAGCTCCCAAGATGTGACCTCATGCCTTCCCCTCTGTTGCGTCTGTCTCACCATGTGTCACAGGAGCGTGATAACATGCTCACCTGACTGGTGGCATGGAGGCCGGGTGAGTGATCACACCTACGGCCTGCACACCGCTCTCCCTCTGTGTCCGCCATCCTCATTCTAGGCTAACACAAGCCTGGCCCGTGTCCTAGCTGCTAGACTCAGACAGCTGATGCAATGAGCTCGCCTCCCTCCCCTCTCCAGGGTGGATGGGTTTGAATGCAATCTGTAATCCCCTGAAAGGCCCCTGAGGGACCCATCGGCTCCTTCTAAGGAGCATTAACTCAAACTGTAACCAGCTTTCTGCATGCAGTGGGAAGGCCAGGTCCCCTGGGAATCCTCCCAACCATGGTGAGGGGCTGCCACCTCCTTTCCCAAGCGGGGGGCTGGGAATCACATGGCGGTTGCCTTAAGCCCAGTCCAGCCCAGTTCCTTGTGTGCCCAGGAGCCACTACCTCCAACTCAGTGGCCCACCCAGAGTGTGTCCCAGGTCAGGTCCTCTCGCAGAAGAACAGCAGTTAGCTGTTTCCCAACAAAGAGAGAAGCCCTTACCCCTGACGATCCTGTTCTCTGTAGGTTTGGCCACAGAGTCTCGACTCTACCCTCCTTCCCCGTTCCTCTCTGGATGTGGAAGTGAGGATCCCCAGAAAACAAAACTAGACTGGGACTGTAGTTAGTGAGAGATTGCTTACAGAGTGGGTTCTACTGTGAATCAGGAGGTAACGGGATTGGGGGGGAGGAAGGAGGAGGACGCTGAACTAAGGCAGAAATTTGCACGTGAACTCCGCTAAGATAGACCATATTCCATTTCCCCTGTACTTCCAGCTCCAACCCATACTGAGCATGGAGTTACCACTCAAAACAGTTCTGCTAAGAATGAATGAAGGGGTAGATGAATTATTGCTTCTGGGGTCAGCGGTTGACCCCATTGCAATCATTGGAGTTGACAGATGGTCTCTCAGCCACCTCGTGTGCCCCAGGAGACCCAAAGGCCCAGTCTATGGCCCCAACGGTCTAGAAAACAAGGGTGATTAAGCCGTGCTGGAGCCTCCCTGGGATCTGATGTGCCAGCTGAAATGAGAGAAATGCAATAAAATGAAGACTCTAGAAGCCAGAAGCCCTGGGAAGCATTGGTGGGTGGGTCCCTGAGTCCATCTTGTCAGAGACACGATCAGAGAAAGGGCTTGGCCCACCACCAGTTAGGCCTGCTGCACTGCCCAAGGGCCTGTCCACTAGCCAGCCCCTTGCCCAGCTCCCTGGTCAACCTCCACCACTCTCACAGCATCCTGCCTCTTACCCGGGCAAGCAAGGAACTAAGCCCCAGGGATGAGAACAAATAGAGAAAAGTAACAGAACCTCTGCCCCGCCCCCTCCGATACGCACAGATGCAGGTTGCCACTCAAAAAGCAATCTCTCCAAACGCTTAAAAACCGCCTGCAATTTATATCTTGTGCTTGACAGAGCATCTCCAAGTCATTTCCTGGCACACAGAGGCATCATCAGCTCAGGAGCACAGCTGCGGCTCCGCCCCCAGCTTAGGTTACCCCCCCCATGTGGGTGGGGCCAGGTAGGGATATCCTGCTCTGGTCTCTCCGGGGCTCAGCAGGACTCTGAGGGATAACCCAGAGGCCTGAGTTTCCAAGCCCATCCAGGACGGACATTCTCCCCAGTCCCAGGTCCAGACGAAAAGAGCTGTGGCTCTGTGATCCACCAGCGACATAAGGCCCCACTTCCAGGAAGTGGTTACTCTAACGCAGTGTGATGCTTTCTCGAAGAGGCGGTTTGGAGATAGAGGGAGTCAGAGAAGGAGGCCAGCCTTCCCTGAGGTGGTCCCCCAGCCTTACAAGGCCTAACAGGATATATAGGAGTTGGCCGCGTGGAAACAGGGCTTCCAAAAGGACGCCTGCAGAAGCAAGGGCCCAGCAGTAGGAAAAGCCCAATTGGAACGCAAAGGCAAAGATGCAAGGGAGATGCGACTCCTGAGAAGGCCCGTGAGAGGCCCTGACTCAAGGAGCTGGCTGTGTGTCCACAGGACCTTCAAGCAGGAAGGACATTGCCACAGGGGACAAAGACAGACCAAGAGGCCACAGAGAAGAGAGGGGCCATTCAGAGAAAAGAAGGTATCTGCTGAGGCGGCTGCTGGGGACTGGACCTGTATTCCCCTCTCTTCAATTCCTTCCTACACCAGCTAGCCCAGAACCTTCGCAGTTCCCCTGGCCTGGCAAAGCTCTCCCCCCCACCCCAGTAGCTGGCACCCTCTCCCAGTGCTGCCCACCCACGTGTGAAGTCCTGCTCTCTCGTTGCCTTGTGCTATGGCTCGTTATCACTGTGGTGGTGTTGCTATTGTCTATTTTGTTTCTGTAGCTCAGACTAGCCAGAGCTTCTGCCCCAGCCTCTCCAACGCCAAGGTTAACACCAGGCCCTGCTTGCTTTGGTCATTATTCTTGGTCATCCCCCTTCACGGCTGTAAACTCTAGGGGAGCAGATGTCATCTCCGGGTTGTTCCCAGCTACAATCCTAAGCACCTAAAAGAGACGCTGGCCCATAGTAGGTACCCAGCAAGCACCTGGCTATAGGCAGACCCTCCCTACCACCGTAGTTCTGATTTTGCTCAGTGTAAAGCCTTAGCCTGCAAACTTCGGCTGCTGCCTATGTAGTTCCCGGCAATTAATCATGTTCTGTCAGGTGATACCCTTTGTGTTGTCATTGGAGGCTGCGTCTCATTCGTCTCTGTCTGGCCCCAGGGCCTGGTGCATAGTAGGTGCTCAGTCGGGGGTTCCCTGCCGTTAACCCTCTTCACCTCCCCTGACTGAGTGATGGGCTAGCAGCAGACATTGCTAAAGGTGAAGCAGACATAGACACAGACACAGACTCACAGATACACACACTGACACACAGAAACAAGACACACAGAGGAAAACACAGACACATAGCAGACAGACACACACACAGAAACACAGAGAGACAGATGCACACAGAGAAGATGCAGAGACAGACACAGACAGAGGAATACAGACAGATACACAACAGAAAGCAACAAAGAAAGACACAGACACAGAGACACAGAGAGACACGCAGGCACATGGATGGACACACAGAAAGACACATATGCGAAGACAAAAGCGAAATGCAAATCTGCAAATACACAGACTGACAGACACACACAGGGTGCCAGGGAGACAAGGGAGAGGCAGAGAGGCTGGATAGGGAGTGTGTGGACTTCCAAGGTCACCACTCAATCTAAGAGAAAACCCATCCATCCATGGGGAAAGCAACGGGCACAGCCAAAAAGACATGGACCTTGATCTCAGAAAGACCAGACGCCAGTTGGGAAACCAGCCTCTCTGCTCTGGTGCTGGGTGACCTTGTGCAAAGCTAGTCACCTCTCTGAGTCTCTTGGGGAGGTGGAAGGTAGTGTTGTTGGGACAATCAAAAGCCATTTTGGATGCTGAGTGTCTCACAGCCTTCACCTAGGAGAGCCGCTAGGACGCCAGCAAGAAAAATAGCAACAATGTAACTGATGTCCAATGCTCTGGAGGTTAAAGTTCACTCCCGGTTAATCTCTTTGCCCTTGGTGTTGTTTTCTCAGCGTTGTTTTGGCTTTAAATACCTTTACTAACAACTCTGTCACCGGGCTGAAGACAGGAAGATTCAGAGAGGTTAAGTGACTTGCCCAAGCCACACAGCTGACAAGAGAAAGAGTCAAGGCTGAAACTCAGGAAGTCTGGCTTCGGAGTCTTCCTTAAGTTTACTCATCCCAAGAGCAGTGCAAAAAAAAAAAAAAAGAAAAGAAAAGAAAAAACGAAAATGGAATCTCGCTGCCTCAGTTTCCCTGTCCATCCAATGGGTCTAATTATTATCGCCAGCCCACGGTAAGGAGGAAGGTAGTAGAGAAGCAATACCAGACAAGAAAATGTTTTAACATCAAACAGGCTCTCGGAGTATGTCGGGGGCCTCTGGTTCCTGCCCAGGGGGAGACAGCAGGCCACTAAAATGCCCTGAGCAGAAGGCCATAGGGAACTAAGCCAGCTGGTGGCTGGTATCAGGCTGCTCATTTGGTAAATGGGATTTGGTTAGAGAGATGAACGCTGCCACTTCTGGCTAATGTGTCATGTAAATTCTAATGATAATACAGCCCGCGCACAGCACCCGCCCTGCGCCTGCCGATGCTCAATTATCTCCCCGAGGCTCTGGCAAGATCCACGCTTCGCTGGGACCCGCATCCCGGCCTGCCTTCCCCAGCCGCAAATAATGAAAACCCGCCTCGGCTGTGAGATTGCTCACTTACATTTCCTATTAATTTTTCCCTTTCAGAGGAAAAATGAGAGGAGCTGGGGAAGGGGGAGGGAGTGGGTGTGGGGCCAAACCGCAGCTCTCCAGGGTTGCAGCTTCTGTCTGAGGCACACAGCAGCAGCCCGAACCAGGGCAGCGGGCGTGGGAGAGGCTCCGTGGTCGAGCCGGAGGAAAGTCACCAGCCAGGCATGGCCAGAGGTCGGAACCTGGACCCTTTGGTGAGGGGAGGAGCGTCGAACTAGAAACGAGAGGTCTCAGATTCTAAGGCTGACTCGCTTACTGTGTGACTTGGAGCAGATCATTTAACCTCTCAGATCAAGCTCCTGAGGGAAGACAGCACTTGGCTGGCGCCCAGTGGGCCATCCTGAGCTACCTGGCTGAGATTCCCCATCTCAGAATGAATGCCATCAGAGAGGCCGGCTCTGAGAATTGTTAGGAGTTTCCAATCAAAGAAAAGTGTACAAGCCAGGACAAGGACCTTCGAGACCCACCGTTTTAGCTGTCAAGGGTCTGAGTCCTCCCTGGACACTTACCCAGGTTTGTTGGATGGGTGAGTGCTGGCAAGTTTTATATCAACTTCCCAAGAGTCATCTGAGAGGAGGAAACCTCACTTGAGAAAATGCCTCCCTAAGACCAGGTTGTGGAGACACTCATAGAGCAGTGGTTCTCAACCTGTGGGTCTCAGCCCCTTTGGCAAACATCTATCTCCAAAAATATCTACATTATAATTCATAATGCTAGCAAAACTACCATTATGAATTAGCAACAAAAATAATTGTCTGGTTGGGGCTCACCACAACAGGAGGAACTATATTAAAGGGTTGCATCATTAGCAAGGGTGAGAACCACTGCTCTAGAGAACTTTCTTAATTAGTGATTGATGGGGGAGGGCCCAGGGTGCTGTGGCTGGGGCCATCCCTGGGCTGGTGGTCCTGGGTTCTATAAGAAAGCAGGCTGAGCAAGCCAATAAAGCAGCACCCCTCCATAGCCTCCAGGATCCTGCCCAGTTTGAGTCCCTGCCTTGGTTTCTTTCAATGAACTGTGACTCAGGATATGTGAACCAAATAAAGCCCTGTCCTCCCCAAGGTGCTTTTGGCAATGGTAACCCTAACTAGGACAATGGGAAGCGGTAGAGACTGTGGGAGGGCAGGGAGAACTGTAGCCTTCTGGAGAAAGGAAATGAGAGACTTAGGGGAGCAGAGCCCCTTCCTCTAGCCCACCACACACACATACACACACACACACACACACACACACACACACACACACACACACACACACACACACTCGCTGTCTCTTGAATGCATGAAGCCAGTGGAAGTCTTTTTTTTTTTTTTTTTGAAGTTAGCTCCTTCACCTAGAAATGATAGATACAGACTTTACACCTGATGACATGCCTTGCTCTTGGGGATGAATTTACATTCCGGTGAAGAAGGAGTGGCAGGGGCAAGAGTGCCCAGGGGCTCGGCAGCAAGAGAAAGCCACTTCCTGGAGGAGCGTTTAACCCCCCAGCTCTAAGATCTAAAGGGCAGCCTGGTGATTCTGGGATGTGAGAAGACAGCCTCTGGCATACAATAGGCACTCAATAAGTGACAGCAGGGACCACCCACTGGCCAAGCTAAGATTCTCAGGCAGGGGACCACAAAAGAGCCCTGTAGCCTGAGCATAGGAACAGATGTGAATCAACTCTTGAGGGAGAGGGGCTGGGGTTTGGCAGTTAAGAGCACTGGCTGCTCTGGCAGGAGAGCAGGGTTTAATTCCCAGCAAGAATCAGCTATGTAGGCACTCAAAATAGTCTGTAACTCCAGATCCAGGGGCTCTAACACCCTCGTCTGGTCTCTACAGACAGGCAGCAGGCCTGGACGGGGTGCACAGACACACACGCCGGCAAACACCCAGAAACATAAAATAAAGGTTCTTTTAAAAAGAAAAATGAGGGGTTGGGGATTTAGCTCAGCAGTAGAGCGCTTGCCTAGCAAGCGCAAGGCCCTGGGTTTGGTCCCCAGCTCCGAAAAAGAAAAAATGAGTGGACTGATCGTGAGCAGGCAGATGAGGGGTCTGGAGCATCCAGAAACAAAGAGGGCCCCAGCTTGTTGAAGAAATATTGCAAAGCCCTGTCATTGTGCACCTATCTGTAGGGAAGGGTACGCAGCACATGGGCTGGCTGCAAACTTGGGACTTCCAACTCCAACTCTTCTCAAATGGTGTGTCACAGAACCACATGGGATCATGTAACTGTATGTGGAGGTTGCAAAACAAAACAAAACAAACAAACAAACAAACAAAAACCCATATGGCAACACAGAGCGCTTTCTGAACACGCAGAGTTCATTCAAAACCAAAAGCAGAGAGAGAGACTCCAAGGTGTCGCTTGCTGTCAGTGCTCCACCACGTGGCACCGTGTGACCTCACACAGCCTCAGTTCTAATGGGCATTGCAGGCTACGGGTGCCATCTCACCAGAGAACGTTTCCTGGAAAACCTCACCCGGATTCGTGATGGGCACTGTGCTGGTCCGTTTTGTGTCAACTTGACACAAGCTGGAGTCATCATAGAAAGGAAGCTCAGTTGAGGAAATGCCTCCATGAGATCCAACTGTAAGGCATTTTCCCAATTAGTGATGGGTGTGGGAGGGCTCAGCCCTTTGGATGGATAGGGGAGGGCCCAGCCCATTGTAGGTGGAGCCATCCCTGGGCTGGTGGTCCTGGATTCTGTAAGAAAGCAGGCTGAGTAAGCCAGGGGAGCAAACCAGTAAACAGCACCCATCATGGCCAGTTCCTACCTCTGGGTTCCTGCCCTGTTTGAGTTCCTGTCCTGACTTCCTTTGGTGATGAACAGCAATGTGACAATGGAAGCCAAATGAACCCTTCCCTCCCCAACTTGCTTTTTAATCATGATGTTTCATCGAAGTAATAGAAACCCTAAGACAAGCAGAGTTTTTTACTCCATATGGTTTCCTGCTCCGTTTGAAATGGAATCCTTTAATTACAGAAAACAGAGGCTTTCCCTATGTCCCCACCGCTATCCCTCAGTGTGTAAGTATCAAAGTCGTGTATCTTTGAATTGTATTGTGCTAGAATGTTTGATTTTTAAAAATTGCTGTTTGAGTTGCTAACTTGAGTTTCATAAAAACTAATTAAATGAGTTCTGGCTTGGGATTAGGACAGAATTTCCAACAGTTTCTGAAATGGTCCTAAACACACTCTGGCTGCTTTGTTCTGTGTGTTTATGCAAAGTGGCGTCCTCAGAATTGATGATTACAAAACCAAAATATCGATCAAGTCTGAATAACACAGAGGATGCTCCACACTCCACAGCATCAAGTATTCCGCCGAGACTCCATTTTTAGTTCTTTCTTTGCTCCTCACAGGGCCTCAAGTAGCACAGGCTGACCTTGAACTCCCTGTGTAACTGAAACAGGCCTTGAGCTCCCGATTCTTCTGCCTGCATCTCCCGAGTATTAGGAGTGTAAGAGCCACCACACCCAGCTAAATGCAAAATTTACAAACGTTAAAGAGCTGGGGGGCATAGCTTGGTTGGTTGAGTGTTTGCTTTGTGTGCAAGAAGCCCTGGCTTCAATTCCTCCTGTGGCGTTAAGACTTGTTTTTTTTTGTTGTTGCTGTTGTTGTTTTTTTCTTTTCTTTTTTTTTTTTCAAAGCTGGGGACCGAACCCAGGGCCCTGTGCTTGCTAGGCAAGCGCTCTACCACTAAGCTAAATCCCCAACCCCTAAGACTTGTTTTTATAATGATCTATGAACCTGGGAGGAGGCTAGAGGGTCAGAAGTTCAAGGTCACCTCCAACTAGATAGCAAGATGTTTGAACTTTGTAGACAAATTGAAAATTAAATATACGCCAGAGGAGACCCTCTAAGCTTCCTCTGCTCACACAGGAACTAGTTCTGCCCGATGTCCTTCTGGACATCAAACCTAAATTCTTCAAGCTGCCTAGGGCCATGCCAACCCGAACACACCCAATTTCATCTAAATCCAAGTTATAAAGCTCTCTATTTGAGCAGTTTCCAGAAGAGAGACAAGAAGCTGGCAACGCCTGCCACACAGGCTCACATTGCCCTCTTGTGTCCCAAGAGTCGCCCCCATTCCATAGAAGTGGGGAGGAGGGGGACTGGCCTGGCCAGCTCTGTTTTGGGGAGAGCACCCTCCTCCAATAAGGCATTTTCCTGGCAGTTTTACTTAGGCCCCTTCAGCTCCAAGGACGCGTGGGATGCCTTCAGGCCCAACATATGTGGGATCTTCTAAAACAGGGACGGGAAAAGAGGGAAACTGAAATCTGTTCCCCCAGGTCTGTTGTCTCAACAAGCAGCGGCCTCCAGAAACTCCTCTGTAAGAGGTGGTGGGGGCCAGGATTGAAGACAGAATCCCAGGACACAGATGGGAAAAGTGAATCCAGCTCATAAGGGAAAGCCCTGGATCGCCCTGTACAGTGGGTTAGGGTCAAAGCCAGAACCAAACTGAAGCCCGCAGACTAGAATGTGAAGAGAAGGGGGAAGGATTCCTAATGGGAGCAGAGAGAAAAGAAGACAGAGCCACAGAGGTGAAGACCCGAGGGCCATTTCAGGTTGACAAACACGGCAGTGGGCCTGGTCCCTGGGTCGAGCGAAGGTGATGGAAAAGTGATTGGCTTTGTTCACTATTTCTAATTTCCATCCTTCCTATAGCTAAGTGGAGCCATGTGACCAGTGCTGGCCAATGACTGCACTTTCCAGAGCAGCACACAGAACTGCCAAGACAGCCTCCTGGGCTTTCTTCCTCTCCTGGCATAATGGTAAATCCAAGACGGCAGCTTTACCACCAGCCAGGTCTGGAATGACTGAGGTGAGTGGAGCTGTTACCCTTTGCTGTCTGTGTTGGCTTCAACCAAGAAGACTCAAGAGTATTTGTTAAAGTACAGTACAGCCTGACCGATCTAACAAAGAAAATGGGCCACACAGTCCATGATCCAGTCCCGAGTCACTGACTGTCAGAGTGGCCTGGGTAAGTCTTTCCCTCAGGCCTCTGTCTCATGACCCAGAGCTAGAACAATGGCAGAACGCATACTGCTCTTGTGAAAAAAAGACTTGAGTTTGGTCCCTGGCACTTATGTCAGGTAGCTCACGGCCAGCCGCCTATTACTTCAACCCCCAGGGGATGTGATGCCCTCTTCTGGCTTCTGAGAGCACTGCAGTTGTGTGCACAAACCCACCCCCCCCACACACACATACACACATACTTATAACTTAAAAATAAAATCTCTTTCTCTGAGAGAGAGGGGGGAGGGGGAGGGAGGTGCTGCCTATGGGTGATCCCCTCTCCCAGAGTTCCAGAACTTGGATTAGAATTTTCCCATCACCAAGATGACACAGGGTCTTGAGGAAATGGACACAACACATTCTGGGATTCCCAGAGAAAAAGTCTCTTGAGATGGCAATAGAATGCCTTCCTTCAGGGTACCTACCTATCAGAGTTACCTGAGGAAGTCAGCCTAACTCCCAGATCCAGGTGACAGTGAAGTGACCAGGATCGGCTCAGGACACCCCCAAGACCAAGTCCTCAACACAAAGGAGATTTGATTGCCTCAGAAGGACTGGGGTCAGGGAATAAGAGACAAAGACAGGAGGTAGAGGATGGGGGAGAGAGGAAAGGGAACAAGGGATGGGGGAAGGGACATTTGTCTGGATTGGGGTTTGGGGGACACAAGAAAGGATTGCCTCTGGATAGAGAAGATGTGACCCATAGGCCAATGGCAGTTCACAAAGGTACAAGGGGAAACCCCGTGTTAGGATGAGGTGTTTAATTTTGATTGGCATGTTAATTGGGTGAGCCAAAGGGGGCTGTTGATTGCTGGACTTCAATAAGTTGATAGCAGGACCTTGGTGGTCAACCTTAGTCAGAGGAAGTGGCCAAATGAGGAACAGGCCTTGAGGTCAGCTTTAGGACTGTCATCTATCGGTTCTTAGCAAGGCAGAGGGGATAGGCAAAATCTACCAGGGTCAGGTTTGCCATGCTCTGGCTGGCGAGAGTCCCTTCAGCCAGGAATCTGTTGCTAGGCCTGGAAGCCTCCACCAAGAGAGCCTAATCGAGGTCTCCTAGAAGCAGCAAGGGAGATGTGGGGTGACGTCACAGCTGAGGCAGGTACAAGATAGAGTGAGGCCTGTAATTGGACGAGAAGGGAGGATGGGTGGGAGAAAAGTTTGAAGGAAGAGGAGGAAGGAGAGAAGCCGTGGCGGAGACAATATGGAAGCTGACGTTAGGATTCCACGCTGCACCTTTACAGGTTGTTATGAACGTTCTAAGGGATGGATGTGTATTGGGCTTTGTATGTTTAGGTGGGCAATTATATCTTATCAATTGGATCCAAGGTTATTGTGTTGTGTGTTCTTTCACGTGGAGAATTGAGTTTGGGAGAGTGTGTGGCAACAGAGGGGCCGCCACAGAGTTGGGATGTGTGTTTCTGGCATGGAAACCTGCCTTGGGAACTAGATAGGTAGACAGATTGCTGCCAGGCTCAGAGAGAGGCCTTCGGCAGTGTGATATGGGACGGAGCAAAGCGGGTGAGAGGCTTTGCCAACTGAGACTTAAGATATCTAGTCTGCTAGGGGCACTGTGGTGACGGACCAAGCGGGATAAAAGACAGCATTTTATTTTTTTATATTTTTACAACAACAGGGAGAGGCTGGGCAGAGTTCACCATGCTTTTTTTTTCAGAGGATGCTCTGTCCTGGGATGCAGCTCCTGGGGTGACCTCCTTCCCAGGCAAGTCTGGCTGCCTTGGAGATAAAAGAGAAACAGGATTCTCAATAATGCAGCTCTGCTCTACTGCAGGCATCCAGGGGAGGCCTGACCTCTCCAGCCAGCTCTCCCTGCCTCCACCCACTCCCAACCCCTGTCCTCCCACCCCGCCACAGAGCCAAGGGGAGAAAAACACCGAGGGGTGAATTTCTGATTAAAAAAACAGCTCCTGCCCACCGGTTTGGCTTGCAGGGGGAAGGGCTCTGGTCTGTGAACGTGTGAACGTGTACAGGGTACTCACTGGCAGTGTGGACCTCTAAGGACATACAGGTGAACCAAGGGGTGTGATAGTGTGTGCTTACATGTATATGTACATGGTCATGAGTGTGTATGCGCGGGTGCACTCAATGAAACTCTTTGGCTCTCTGTGTGTATATGTGCAAACATACACACATACAAGTTCTTTAGAATAGAAACACTCTCTGGTTAAACCACCATCATCAGTTTGGGTTATTTTCCTTACAGAGTTTCCCTAGGACCTGGGGAGGTGACTCATTCATAAAGTGTTAGAGTCAGACAAACATGAGGACCTGAGTTCAGATTCCCATCACCTACATAAAAAGTCAAGCTTTGCAGTGTCATCTCCCAGGGCTGGACGGACGCTGAGCAGGTGATCCTGGGCTTGCTGCTCGGCCACTCTAGTGAAATCAGCAAGCTCTGGGCTCAAAGGGAGTCCCCACCTCAAAAAAGTAAGATGGGCACGCACTGAGAGAGATACCCTGTCAGCTCCTCCCCTCCGCTGCCATACATGTGCACAGACACCGGTGTGCACAGACACACGAGTATATGCCGTACACACAAGCCGGATGTGGTACAAACCTGCCATCCCAGCACTTATACGTGGGGACAATGAGGATTAGCAGTCCAAGACCAACCTCAGCTACCTGGCAAGTTCCAAGCCAGCCTGGGCTACGTGAGACCCTGCTTCAAACAAAACAAAATACAGAGGTTCTGGGAAGACTCATAAAAGAAGCAGTACTCACCTCCCTCCGACTGGCATTTTATTTCCACTCAGGGCATATAAGCTGTTTGCCTTTCTCATGTCCCTTCACGAAGCTAGAGCCTTACCGTCGCTTATGTGGCTCCCGAAATGCAGTCGGTTCATCTCTCTTGGGTAAACTAACTCTACAACACATCTCCCACAATCCTCAATTTCAATTTCTCAGAAGTGGCACAAAAACTTAAAAAGACTCTTGAAACGCAGTACGAGAGTAGTATCTTCTAGATTTTTTTTTTACAACCCTGTCCCCCCATCTCATCTCACGGTTGCTTATCCACCCCTAATTTGACAGCAATTTCTGTTTTTAGCAATTTACCCTCATAGAGTCATCCCAAAGATTTCAATTTCATTTTACACAAACAACAACTCTGTGTGTGCGCTCACGGTGTCTGGGTTTACTTATTTAATTGAATTACACAACGTCGGCAAAAACAAGGCTGGAAACAAATGCCGCTGGCTAGCAGCAGTTCAGCCTGAGGGAGCTGAACCCCGGGGACTAACATGCTCACAGAGAGTAAGCTTCCAAAATGTCAAGATGAGGTGGCTGCAGGCTGTGGTTTGGTTTGGATGGAAAGCCTGAAAATCTCAGACAGGCCACCATTGGGGGAGATGCACATAAGAGGCAACTCCTCTCCCGTCGGGATAGAGTGGGCATGCGACTGTGCTTACATGTGAGTTTCATGTACATGTGAGTTTCATGTCACTTAACTCCAACACATAAGCCTCAGCCCAGACCCCAGGGAATGATAGATCATCTTCCCAAGTCTCCATCAATGGCAGGTCAAAGCGACACTGGTGGTGTGTCCTGTGTCCCTGGCAACAAGATGACACTGTGGCAGAGGCAGCACACCCTGGGTGTCCCCTCCACCTCTCTTCCCACTTGCACCATGGCCTGTGAGAGGCAAGACTTGTCTCCTCCATTGCCCTGTACAGGAATGGAGTCTGAGAAGTCAGGGGCTTCTCAGCTAGAAAGAGTGACGCTGGGGTGTGTGTGCAGCCTCTCGGGTGCCAGAGTGAAGTCACCTCGGATTCCCTGTGACACAGTCTTGCCTCCCCCTCTTCCCTCCAACTCTCGGCAGCCTGCTCCTGTGTCTTATTCTGGGACTGACACTGACGACAACCGGAAAGAGGAGAGAGTGTGGGAAAGGCTGGGTTCCGGTTGAACTTACCATCAAGCAACCCAGAGCACATCTCTCTGGATACCTCCAACCATCTTCATCTAAGCAGGTCCCACGGTCCCTTAAAGAGGGAAGTAACTGGCCTACGTCGCAGTGAGTGGCAGAGCTTGGCCCCACACATATATGTCTCTCCTGTCCTCTCTTCGCCCCACCCCTCTGGCTCAGTACTTAGTAAGTGCTGGACAAAAGGCTTTGTCCTCTCCAGAACTTCTGGATAAATTAACAAATCTACCTTGTATGTATTCGTCCCCCGGCGTGTGGGACGCATTAACTTTTCACTTGTCATTTCATTCTCAAATTTACCTAGACATCCTAGACTGCTCTTGCCTAAACTGTAAACCTACAATGGCTGACTTCTCCCACGGGACAAGGGTGTCACACACCCTGCCACGAGGGATTCCGGAGGCATTGACTTCAGACTGTCCTGGATCTGTCCTTGCTGTTAAGTGTGCGACCCTGGCCAAGTCACTCACTCCCCTTGAGTCCCTACGTCTTCACTGAGGGAAGTGATTGATATAAGACAGTCTGCTTAAAATGGCATATCCAGCAGACAGGGGCCATTATTATATATTGTTATTGCTACTGTTTGCCATGTGAGAGACGGTGGTCTGCTGCAGGCCACAATGAGCCAGTGCTGTCCCTGGGTGGGTGTCCCTGACCTGTGTGTTATCACTGCTTAGGGACTTTGCCGGTGACTTTGTGGCATGCCAATTCACTTCAGGTTGCTGCAGTACGGTTGCCTGGAAAGCCGAGGTTTCTCCCAGCCACTACCGAAGGTTGCAGAGGGACCAACAGGAGCTCCTAGTGTGCCCTCCAGAGGCATAAGTCCTATGGAGAATTGGCCAAGAAACCTACCCTGTAAATATCTTCCTGACCCCTATCTCCCCTAGCTTCCTGTCTCCTCAAACCCCTAGGAAGACGCTGAGAGTTCCCATCTGCCGCCCTGGATTCCTGGGGAAAGTAGAGATTCTAAGAGACAAAGCAGAGCACACAGTTCCAAGGCTGGCTCATGTTAAGGGTTGCCTGGATACCCCGGTCCTAATGCTGGGAGCCCTTCTCACCCCATCCCAGAAAGGGACTGGGAGGGTACAGCAGCAGAGGAACCTAGACTGTGGTGCTCCCATGGGGGTGCCGGGTTTTTTTTGTTTTTTTTGTTTTTTTTTTGAAAAGAGGTTGCAACCCTGTGTCCTGCCCAGGAAGACTGTCTCTGAAGAGAAAGGACTGGATTCCGTCCTAATCCAGGACTCCCAGAGTGGCTCTTACCTGCACCCAGTCCACCTCTGCCCTCAGGGGTAGAGAGAAGTGTGACATAAGGGACTCAGGGTTGGCAGCTCCAGCCCAGCCCCCTCCTAGCCTCGCTCACCAGACTCTGGTTCGCCAATGCTGCCATCTAGAGGTGGCTTCGGGTACTGCATGCGCTGGCGCTAGGTTCTGAAGCCCACCAGGGTGCCCATTCCCAGCATGAAGGTCTAAAGATGGAAATACACACAGACACCCTGCCCTGCTCTGGAGACACAGCAAGACCGCATCTCATCCATCCTTCTACTTCCACGCAGCTGTAGCCATGAATGGAGATTCCCTGACTCCTTGCTCAATGGCTGACCCTCCTCTGACAGCTCAGAGCCTACAAGAAGGGAATATTGTGTGCTGGGCACATGTCATCGTGGTACCTTGTCATGGACTTACAGCCGCTGCTGGGCCAACTCTATTGCCCTGTTCTATTTTATTTTCTTTGTTTTATTTTATTTTACTTAATTTTTTGAGACTGGGTCATACACAACCCAAACTGGCCTCAAGTTCAGCATGTAGCCTAAGGTGACCTTGAACTCCTGATGCTCTCGCTCCCACCTCCCTAACGCTGGGATGGTGGGCCTGTACCACCACATCTGGTCTGTGTGGTGCCGGGAATCAAACACAGGGGCTTCCTGTGCTAGGTACCATCCAAGCTTCAACTGCAATCCCCAGTGCTCCTATTTTAAAGATGAGGAATGGTCCCTGGAGTTGAGGGAAACACTCTTTTTGAGCATGTGTCGCCCGGATCCATGCAGGCAAATTCCCTGACCTCATTATTGGAGGGAGTCCACATTACTGCAAAGGCCCACCAGTAGGCCAGTCCTGTGTGGAAAAGGACCTACTGGGTGCCTGTGTCTGTGTAGACCAGACACTGAATTGAGTGTCCTCAAGAGTGGGAGCTGTGGGTATGACAGGATGTCTGGTCCGTGAGCTCCTTGTATGAAGTGACCAGCTATGACAGCTATACTGGCAAGTATCCAGAACCAGGGACAATGGCCCCCAAAAGCATGTGCTTCTCTGGGGAGCTCTACCCTGGTCTCTGTTTTAGAAGCTGTCAATAGGGGACACAAAGCACCATCCTCCAGTCCCACAGCAATAAACACCCCAACCCAACCAAGCTAGAGACCCCACAGGGCCTGACGCATAGTAGGTGTGCAGTCTGAGCTTGAAGGATGCACGAGTGGGCGAGGTGAGGAGCTGGCCACGTGGAAGGCCTGATGAGATCTTCTGCTCCCCGTTACCTCCCCTAAGTGGCCAGAGACTCCCCGAGAGTACAGGACCCCCTTGACCAGCAGTCTAGCCCCTGCCTGGCTCCTTGACTGCGGTGGTTCGTGGCAAGTCTCAGGCAGTCCACAGAAACAAAGAGCTCTGGAACTGATCCTTCCCAGCCACTCCAGCACTGGTCCTTTCACACCTGCTCTCCTAGGGTCAAAGGTGAAGTTGATGCTCACCTTCGTGTGTGTGCCTTTGGGAACCCAGATGAATCGCTACCCAATACATTCATCTGTGCTTCGACATACACATAGCATACACGTGTTCATACAAGCATGCACACATGTATGAAGCCACACAGGCACACATGTACAAACAGGAGCCTCCACACATGCACCTGTGTCTGCACGACACACTCCCTCCGCTCAGTGCTGCAGAGCCTCGGGAGGAAGTTTAGGGACGCACAGAAGTTATGAAATTGATTTCTCTGAGAGAAGTTGGAATTAGTTTTAATTATCTTTATCTTTCTTCCAATTGTGCTCTCGGCCTTCCTCTCGCAGTTTAATCCATTGCTATCGACTTCCCCGCTAGCACTGGGGGCAGGGGCCGTGTGCTCACTCTCAAAAAAATAAACAACAGCAATCGCCAGCCCCACCCTTCTCTTCCTTTGCAACAGAGAAACCCACCTTTCTCAGGCAATGGGAGAGACTCCCCAAGGCTTGCACACACACACACACACACACACACACACACACACACACCACACGTGCATGCACAGATGCATGAGTGCATACATACATACACAATGGCCAAACTTCATCACCCAGGAAGCCCTGTCCAGTACACAGACACACAGACACACACACACACACACACACACACACACACATGCATGCACACACAACACACACATGTGCATTCACAGATGCATGAATGCATACACACATACACAGTGGCCAAACATCATCACCCAGGAAGCCCTGTCCAGGAAGTCCTCCAGGTCAGGACAAGAAGGGGCTGTGGTGGGTTCTGATCCCAGCATCCCCCACGTCTGATTCTGGAGAGGCTGACCTCTCACAAGGCTCCACCCTTTTGAAAACCCCTGCCAGGCCTGGAGAGGTTGCTCAGTGGCTAAGAGCACTTCCTGCTCTTTCAGAGGACCTGGGTTGGATCCCTAGCACCCACACGAGACGACTCCAACAATGTCTCTGACCTCCATGGGCTCCCACACCTGGATGGTATACATTCAGACAGACGCAAACACATTAAGAATAAACATAAATATTCTTATAAGATTGATGTATTTATTTTTATGTGTGAGTGCTCTATATCTGCATGGATAGCTGTGTGTCAGAAGAGGGCATCAGATCCCATTACAGATGGCTGTGAGCCACCATGTGGGTGCTGGGAATTGAACTCAGGACCTCTAGAACAGCCAGTGCTCTTAACCGCTGAGCCATCTCTCCAGCCCCAAAATAAGTATTTTTTTTCTTTTTTCTTTTTTTCGGAGCTGGGGACCGAACCCAGGGCCTTGCGCTTGCTAGGCAAGTGCTCTACCACTGAGCTAAATCCCCAACCCCAAAATAAGTATTTTTTTAAAAGAGATAAGAGCCTTTCATCCCATCATCCAGCACCTCCCCCTGAGCCACCCTCACACTCCTTCCTGGTCTCTACATATATGTCCCCTGCGACACCTCACCACAGCAAGAGTAGGGCCTGCTCTGTTCCCCTCTGAGATAAAGCATAGTGGGTAATCATGAATGAATGGATGGATGAGTGAGTGAATGAATGAATGAATGGATGGATGGATGGATGAGTGAATGAATGAATGAATGGATGGATGGATGGATGGATGGATGAGTGAATGAATGGATGGATGGATGAGTGAATGAATGAATGGATGGATGGATGGATGGATGGATGAGTGAATGAATGAATGGATGGATGGATGGATGGATGGATGAGTGAATGAATGAATGGATGGATGGATGAATGAATGAATGACCTCTCTGAAACCCGTATGAGAGTCTAGCACAGTGGCTAAGCGTCCTAACACTACAACCCTTTATTTAATACAGTTTCTCATGTTGTGGTGACCCCATCTATAAAATTATTCTGTTACTACTTCATAGTTGTAATTTGTATGGTTATGCATCATAATTAAATATCTGATATGTGACACCTATGGCAGTTATGACCCACAGGTAGAGAACCATTGGATCGAGTACCTGCACCCATGCATTCATTCAACCCACGGTGAGTTCCAGGCATCACGAGAGGCACGGAAGGTATTGAGCAAAACTGGTGGGTCAGATCCTCTTGGAGCACCTCACCTAAGACAATCCAAAAGTGGGTCCGTGTCCCCATTCTGAGCTGGGTATAAGGGTGCCTTCCTCTGATGGAGGAACACGAAGGCCAAAGCTTTTAGTACTCACATTCCTGATGAAGGCTCTACATTCTCTGGACAGCCTCATTCTCCCATTCCAGTCCTGACTGTAGCCCTCACATGACTGACAGGTGGGGCCTCCTCCGGGGACTCCCACAACCATGCCTAAGCCTGGGCCAATCCCACGGCAGGGCCTGGGAGGTGTACTGGGTGTGTGTGCAGGGGAATGCAGGCCCTCCCCGTTAGGGAGCACCCCTGGGAGCTGCAGAGGGGACTGCCATCCCTCAGCAGTGAGGTGCCAGCGCTAAGTGCCCTGCGGTGCTAATATTTTATGATTAAAAACCATTAAGGTTTAGACCGTGAAAATCCAAGGGACACAAAATCAATGGCCCAATATTGCTTCCCCCGGTAAGTTGTGTAAATATTGTGTCTTTTATTGTTTGGCCGGTGGCAAGAGCAGGGATACAGGTACAGATTATACTAACGAACCCCCTCCTGGCCTGACCTAGCCCCTTGCTGCTGGTATTAGCATCCTGGCTTGGAGAGATCTGGTCAGTTGGTTACAAGGAGGGTTGGCTGGTGGTGGAAAGTCATCCTCCTTCCTCCTCTCTTCCTCGAAGACTCCCAACCCAAGAAGCCCAGCCCACTGGCTAGAGGCCACCCGTGTGCCCCAGGCCCTGCCTCTCCCCCATTCGGAATCCCCACACATAGGCCTGCACCCATCACAGAGTAACATGCTCCACTAACAGCCTGCCCATCACCAGGCTCCGACATCTGCTTGAATTTTCATATTTAATTAGGCTCTGTCTTTAATCCTCTGGGAGGGGCCCAGATTGGGGCAGAGAAGATGATTCCAGAATTGCTCCTGACTGGGGATGGGTAGGGTCTGAGGGGGAAAGAATCTCCTGCCTGGAGTCCTGACTGAGGCATTCCCAGGGTGCCTCCTGCCTCTTGGGGCTGGGGTGTGGCCAGATCTGCCCCTGGCTCTGGGAGGGGCTAGTGTGTTGCCAAGGAACCTCCAGTGTTTAGTGGGATGGGAATGTCTGAATTTTCCCTCTTCCTCCAGTTTTAGACACCCCATCTGAGTGACTCTAGGATTAGGCACTACAAGCCACACCCCTACCCTCTTGAAAAGGGAGCTGGAGCAGAATGCCCTTTCAATGCCCAGAAGGCTATGCCCATGACAGGGGGGAGCGCCAGCCAATGGGAACAGCTGGGCTGACTGAGGAGTCTGGAAGGACAGCCAACAGATGCAGAAGGACAGCAGTGTAAAAGGTGGGGGAGCATTGGAGGGGTCAATGCTGATCCTGAGGAAGAACAACTTGAGAGCTAACACGTGACCTGAGGTGAGGGAGTCACCAGGGTTAATAAGGGAGAACAGTTGGCCTACAGGGAACACCTACAGTGAGAGCTGGGCTGAGGGGGGAGACAACAAGGCTGAGGGGAACAGAGTGGGACTGAGGAGGGGACAGCTGGACTGAGGAGGGGACAGCTGGACTGAGGAGAGGACAGCTGAACTGGGGGTCAGCTGGGCTGAGGTAGGGACAACTGGACTGAGGAGGGAACAGCTGAGCTGAGGAGAGGACAGCTGGACTGAGGAGAGGACAGCTAGACTGAGGAGGGGACAGCTGGGCTGAGGAGGAGACAGCTGAGCTGAGAAGAGGACAGCTGGGCTGAGGAGGGGGCAGCTGGGCTGAGGAGAAGACAGCTGGACTGAGGAGGGGACAGCTGGGCTGAGGAGAGGACAGCTGGACTGAGGAGGGGACAGCTGGGCTGAGGAGGGGACAGCTGGACTGAGGAGAGGACAGCTAGACTGAGGAGAGGACAGCTGGGCTGAGGAGGAGACAGCTGAGCTGAGAAGAGGACAGCTGGGCTGAGGAGGGGACAGCTGGGCTGAGGAGAAGACAGCTGGACTGAGGAGGGGACAGCTGGGCTGAGGAGGGGACAGCTGGGCTGAGGAGGAGACAGCTGAGCTGAGGAGAGGACAGCTGGGCTGAGGAGGGGACATCCTGGCCTAGCCAAGGCACAGCAAGCTGCTCCAGACAAAGATCAAGTAGGACTCCCAAGACCTCATCAAAAAGAATGGGAAAGGGATGGAGGGCATGGAAGGCCCACCCCATTGTGGCCACCACTTTATGGGCTCAGTATCGATAGCCGCCTCCCCAACCCCCGGTTTGTCCAAGTAACTCCAGTGAGGCATACTGATGTTGTAGTAATGTGTCTGTGTGTGCAGAAAGGTCCAGGTGTGACAGAGAAGGATAAAGGTTGGGCATGCAGACCCTGAACCTCAATGTTCTGGGTTCAACTCCCAGTTCTACAAATCCAGAGAGGTATATAAGCTTGGGTAAGCACTTGTCTTCTGTGTCGACAACAAATAGGACTTATAATCGTCTCTAACCCCAAATGTTATTGGGAAGAGTTTTTAAATGGCTTTACTTTTTTTTTCAAGATAGGGTTTCTTTGTCTAGCCTTAGCTGTCCTAGAACTTGCTTTGTAGACCAGGCTGGCCTTGAACTCACAGAGATTCACCTGCCTCTGCCTCCCCAATGCCGGGGTTAAAGGCATGCACCATCACCACTGCCCATCCTTTACTTTGTATGTATTGGTATTACATACATGTCTGTGCGCCATATGCATGTCTGGGCATCTCACCCCTTAGGACTGGAACTACAGATGCTTGTGAGCTGCCCTGTGGGTGCTGGGAATCAAACCCATGTCCTCTGGAAGAGCAACCAGTACTCTTAACTACTGAGCCATCTCTCCAGCCCCTGTGAAGACTTTTTATAGGGTGTGTGTGTGTGTGAGAGAGAGAGAGAGAGAGAGAGAGAGAGAGAGGGAGGGGAGAAGAGGGAGGGAGGGAGAGAGAGAGAGAGAGAGAGAGAGGTGATGGCTGTGTTAGCTGTGAGCCCACATGCCCACTAGATGAAAAATTACTTAAAGGGAGAGCCTGAGCCTCACACTCCCTTCTACATTGTACTGGTTGGATTTTTGTTTGGTTGGTTATATGGTTGGTTAATTGTTTGGTTTTTGTTTGTTTCTGGTTTTTTGTCAACTTGACACAACCTAAGGTCATCTGGGAAGAGGGAATTTCAATTGAGAAAATGCTTCCATCAAGTGGGCCTGTACATAAGCCTATGGGGCATTTATTTGATGAATATTGATGTGGGAGAGTCCAGCCCACTGTGGGCGGCGCCACCCCTATGCAGGTGGTAAGCTCAGGACTGCAAGCCAGAAGCTTCCTCAGTAGCTTCTGCTTCAGTTCCTGCTTCCAGGTTCTTGCCTTGAGTTCCCACCCTTGTTTCCCTTCTTCAGGATGGACTCCGAGTGCACGCTGAAATAAACCCTTTCTTCCCCCAATTGCCTTCAGTTGTGGTGTTTATCCCAGCAAGAGAAACCTATTTAGGATCCCTGTGTAGACCCAGCATTGCCCTGGACAGAGCAGAAAGCCAGCCTCCGTAACTTAACGTAAACCAAGGAGCCAGCCAGTGCCTATGTGTGTGCACACCTACACATCATTAGGTTTTGTGTCAATAATAGATGGCAAATGGCAGTGCCAGTGCTGTGTTTATACCTGCCAGTGACATAGCATACATGTGTCATTTGTATAGAGGCGCCAGGAGGTGCTAAATGTGTTAAAATACGTGGACCACTGATATGTATAGTGTGGGGGGGAGGTATGTAAGAGAGAGAGAGATAGTGCTGTGTACATGGTATATATGTATCTATCTATGTCGGTGATGTGTATGTGTCAGTGTGTGTGTCTGCATTGTGTGGCTGTGTGTTTCTGTGTGTCAGAACCAGATGTATGTATAAGAATGTATCAGCCTGGGTATACAAATGTATCAACAATGGATGTATCATTATTGTGTGCTGTGTATGCCAGCATTATATGTGTGTCATCGTCGTGTGGACCTGGGCCAATATGTAGCACACGAAGGTGTGTACAGTGTTGAATGCGTGCCAACCTGTTGTGCACACATGTCAGTACTAGATGCATGTGTATGGGGACTTAGTGTGTGTAGCTGTTGGGAGTGTTAGGTGTGGTGTATTGGCAATACGGTGCCTGTGTTAGTATTTGTGTGTGTGTTGGCACTGCAGGGCTGTTGGTATGGAGAAGGGTGTTGGTATCGGTGTGTTGGCAGTGGGGGGTGCTGGTTTTGGAAGTAGATGTCAGTACTGGGATGTTGGAATTTAGGTGTATGTGCCGGAATCAAGAATGCATGCACACATGATGCTGGTATCAGGAGTGTGCGTGCCTACTGTGTTGATATTGGAAGAGTACATATGTGTTGGGGGTAGAAATGCGTGTGCCTGTGTTGGTATTGGGAATGTATGGGATGGTGTTGTGTAGATGTGTGTCAGCAATGGACTCACAGCATGCTGACATGGGGAGAGGCAGCGAAGCAGGCAACCACCCCACCCTGGCCAGTTCCCATGGCTCCTCCTCTCAGCCGGTACCCACCCCCCTTCTCACCTACATCTACACTCCACCCCTCGGCCAGCACCTGCCCCTGACTGGCACCTGAGTTAATAAGTGTTGCTTTTCTCCTATTCTACTCAGGTCTGTGATGGAAGATCCCAGGGCTGGAAGTGAGCCCCAAATCAATAGTCCATTCCATTTAACAGGGCGGCTGTCACCATAACGAGATAAAAGTGGATTAGCTTCTGCGCTGCCACCAATCCGCAGGGGCCAGCTGTTCCCTGCCCAGCCTACCTGGCCAGGCCAGCCTGGGGTAGCCACCAGCCTTCAAGACCAGCCACAAACTCCAGCCAAAGACAGGACCATGCCAGGGGTCTGAGGACTCCACACTAACCTTAGGTGCAGCTGGGGGCTCACTGGGGTATCTGAAGGTACAGATGGGCAGAGAAGGGACCAGAGCCAGCTGGGGCCATATGTCTGAGACGGCCACCCTGGGAGACCTTTTCTTGGACCATGGATGTCACTGAGCCATGCATCCACACTCAGTTCTTGATGCCCTGGGAGTCACACACTGCTTGTGAAGTTGCATCAAAGAAAATGGTCCTCTGGGAACTGAACAACAGAAGAAGCTCTTCTTGCAGCAAGAGGACTGCAAGGTAGACAGCAAAAAGAACTTCAGAATGGTGAGTGTTTCACCAATAGATGACCAAATCTTTGCCTTTTCCGGATTTGTCCTAGCTTTGGCTATAAAGTATATAGTACCGGACATCATGAGCCAGCTGAAACAGGTTGCAGGTGGATCAACTGGTCCCTACACCAGTTCTTTCTGGTGGTTCTTTTGTAGTAGATCCTGACAAGAGAGTTTCCCAGCTGGCCTGTGTATCTTTAGTTTATTCATTCATTTTGTGGTGTTGGAGGGGCAGGGCACGCGCATGCCACAGCACACCTGTGGGAGGCCAGAGGACAGTTCGTGGGGTTAAAGCCAGGTTGTTGTGCTTGGCGACAGGCTCCACTGCTGACTGAGCCATTTTACAAGTCCTAGCTCATGTGAGCATGTGTGTTGCGTGGGTGTGCATGTGCATGCATGTGTGTTTGTGCACACAAGCTTGTATGCATGCATGCATATGTGAGTGCATGCATATGTGTGTGTGCGTGCGTGCGTGCGTGTGTGTGTGTGTGTGTGTGTGTGTGTGTGTGTGTGTGTGAATGCATGCGAATGAAAGTGCCCTCAAAGACCAGAAGAAGGTGTCAGAATCCTTGGGGCTGGAGTTGGAAACTGTCAAGTCACCCTCCAGATGCTGGGAGCCAAACACAAGTCCTCTGTAAGAGTAGTCTGTCCTCCTAACCACAGACCAGCTGCTTTTTTTTTTTTTTTTTTCTTGGTTCTTTTTTTCCGGAGCTGGGGACCAAACCCAGAGCCTTGCGCTTCCTAGGCAAGCGCTCTACCACTGAGCTAAATCCCCAACCCCGCCGGCTGCTTTTAACAGTAGGACTCTTTGCATTTGGTCCGTCTACACTACACTGTGGCCTTCCTCCTTGTGTCTGTGCTCCAGGGCCCTCCTCATCTTTTGCTGCTTGTAGCTTTCGTGAGATTTTCTTTGCACGTGAATGTTGTGACATGTCGATGACTTGCCACCTACACAATCCAGGTGTCCTCCTGTTCCCCGAGCCGTTAGTTAATAGTCCACACCGTTTCCGGACAAAATGACACAATTAGTGCATAATTTGAAATGTCACTTCTTATCATTTACTGGGGACTGGCCTGTGAATCTGTTCATTTTTGTGCTAGCCAACCCAAGCTTTGTCTGGCCTGGCTTATGATACAGTCTGATGTCTAGAAGGCCTTTCTCTTCAACATTAACACCCTGAAGCTGTTACTTGATAACTGGGCAAAAACCAAGCTTTATCTTTAAAACATCAGAAAAGCATTCCCTCCAAGGCCTGAGACAACTTTTGACCTATGGGCAACTGTTCCAATACCCTGTAGAGACCCAAGTTCTCCAGAGCTGGGTCATGACCCCAGGATGACCATACTGCTAAAGCAGGGCCATGGGACTGGACTTGAAACCCCAAGGTCCTCAGCCACCCTAACGAAGTTGTGAACAAATAAAACATGGGCCTGAGGCACAGCCCGACTGCAGGAAAGATGTGGGAGCGTGGGAGCATCTCCTTGTGAGTTCCTGAAAGCAGACTTTTAGGGAAGGATCAGAGTGGGACAGGAAAAGAGACAGGGCATGAAAGGGAGAAGAGAGGGCAGGAAGGAGGAGGGAGGAGAAAAGGAGGAAGGGGAGAGGGAGGAGGGAGGAGGGAGGGACAAACCTTAGCAATCCACGCACGGTGAATAAAGCTTCAAGAATGTAGACTCTGAGCTCTTTGTCCTACCCATAGTGAAGGATCTGGGGTCTTACACTGCTGCTACCATTGACAGTGGCAGAGGGGGAGGGGGGAGGGGGAGAGAACCTGAACGCAAATGAGTAGCACTCTTTACCCTGACCTTCTGGAGCCAGCCAGAAGGACTAGGCCAATGGAAGGGAGCAGGCATGGGAGGAAGGCCAGGGCACTGCCACTAAGCATGAATTTGAGGTATCTCAGTAAGATAGAGTAAGATAAGAAAAAGGAGAGGGGGAAGAAGGTGAAAGTGAGAGCTAAGAAGCAGTGTGAGGACAGATATAGACAGTTTCAGGTGGGAAACTGTGGAAGAATTGAGGGTCTGGGGTAGAAAGAGCCTGCCTGGGCTCATGCTGGGAGGGGGTCTGTAGCATCCTAGAGTGTCCTGGATACACTGGGCGGGTGTGTGATCTTACCCAGAAAGCAAAGCTAGAAGTCAGATAGAGAGCTGGAGTCTCACAGAGGCACAGAAGCAGAGGGTGTAATGTCGCCCCACGTTGAGGAAGGTTCTAGGTGAAGCCCAGACACAGGTTCCAAGGCCTCAGGAAGAGTCCACAGATGTGTAAGAGGGATCATATGAGGACCTCTGGAGGACCTCTGGAAGGGTTATTGCATCCCTTTAATCCCAAAGCTAGGAACGCTGAGGCAGGGGGATTACAAGGTCAAAGCCAGCCTGGTTTGCATAGCAATATATGACTCAAATATACAAATTTTAAAAAGTGTTTGGTCTCCTTTATGTTCCACAGTGACTGAAAGGTCCCCTCCCCTCTCCAAGGACGGGAAGGGTGGGGGGAGGGACCAGATGATGGGATTCTAAAAGAGCTGACAGCTGTCAAATAGTATAAAACCTCGTATGTTAATAATTCTTACAATTTTGCCAAAGACTTAATGGTCGGCCTGTCAAGAGCAGTGACAGAAGCTATTATGGAAACAAGACAGGATGATTTGGGAGGCAGTGTGGACAGTGGTGCCCAGTGCCAGGCCTCTGAGGACCAGAAGGAGGTCAGCCAGGCCTCCTGCCCACCGCCTCCTCAAGGCCAAGGCTGAGTGCTCAGCCAAAGAAGCCAGGTCATTGTGGATTCAAGTTATTGACTGTGGATTGATCACCTTTAAGACATTTTAATTAACCGTCAGGTCCCAGAAGAGTTCCATTTTTTTCCTTCCCCATACTTTTCACTCTGCAGTCTCTGTCATCTTCAACAGGAGCAAATGGGCAACATTGGTCACAGCACAGTAGGACAGGTGCCTCTGGGTGACAGGCAGGTGAGTGGGACCCACGGACTTTGGATGGCCAATCTGGTGACCCAGGGTCTCTAAGGAGTCCCTCACTAGCCAAAGGCTGAGGTCTGATGACTAAACCCAGTTCAGGCTCCAATCAGCTCCCGGAGTTTGGGAAAGCTCCTGTTTGGAACCCTTCCATGTCTTACCTATAAAGCGGGAACTGCAGGCCAGCAGGACGGTTTCGTGGGTAAAAGCAATCAGCACGCTAGTCTGACGACCCGAGTTCTAGTCCCAGGTCCATGTAAAAGCCCAGATGCAGTGGTGCACATCTGACATCCCAGAAGTCCTAGCACATGATGGGAGGTCTTAGCATGAGATAGGAAATCAGCCAGCCTGGAACACACGGTGCAGAGGAACCAAGAAGACAGGCCCCGCCTCATCAACTCCTAAACTCACTCCTCCATAATGGGACTAATAATTCTTAAAGCTGAAAATGCAAACAGAAGAAAGTGTCAGTAAAACATGAGCTAGAATCCTTTCAAAAAAAGTATCAGCTAGGCCTCATGGCACATGTCTGTCATCCCGGAACTCAGGAGGTAGAGACAGGAGGATTGACATCAGGAGCTTAAGGTCATCCTTGGCTACATAACCAGTTCAAAACCAGCCTGGGCTGTATAACCCTATCTCGGTATACGAGAGAAAGAGAGAGAGAGAGAGAGAGAGAGAGAGAGAGAGAGAGAGAGAGAGAGAGAGAAGAGGTGAGAGTTTGTGTACTGCAGTAGGAATAATCTTGGCTTCTTTAAAAATCCAGTTATGTTATGTGAATATGTTTTTGTTTTAATCCCAGGTGTGGGGGATGGGCTGCTTCAGTTTGTTCAGAGTCACTGACTGTGATTGCCTCGTGCTCTGGGAGGGGCGTGATTTTTGCCAGCAGCAGAGAGGTTACGTTTGGAATTCTGGGGACCCTTGAGATGGCATAAATCACACACACCCAGAGAGTGCCTGTGGCCGCAGCTGCTCCTCTTGCTACTGCGTTTGCTGTTGGGGTGCTGGATATTCTGACTTCGAAGACTGGACTTGCCCCAGGGAACTCGATGCCCCTAATCCGCAGGAAGTAGTCTAAAGAGGTCTATGCCTCCTTTCCCCCTCTAACTTTCTCTTCTAACTAGTGTTGAGGGGTTGGAAGAAATCAGGGTGGAATCAGAGTTGAAAGATGGTAAATATAAGAATCCAATGAAATAGCCCAAAAAGTACACCTATAATGCATGCGCGTGCGTGTGCGTGTGTGTGCGTGTGTGCATGCGTGCGTGCGTGCGTGCGTGCGTGCGTGTGTGTGTGTGTGTGTGTGTGTGTGTGTGTGTGTGTATGTGATGGTTAGTTTCCCTAACCTTAGGAAGAACCTTCTGATTCATCAACCTTCCATCGTCTCCAAGAATTGGGCCCATTTTCTCTATGACTCCAAAGAGGGACAGGAAGTAGGGAAAGAGAGAAGTAGGCATGCCGTCCCAAATCAGAACTTCTCCAATCTGATGATGCACCAGACACCCCCGTGTGCTTTGTTGAAATGCAGAGTTGGACCCAGCTGGTGTGGGCTGAGAGCCCGGTGCTATACAGTCCAAAGGCCATCGTCCCTAGAACGTCAAGAGCTAATGTTTTAGCTCACTCGGCTGCCACAGCACACAACGAGACAGGTTCTACAGCCATCATCCTTGTTTGACACCAGAAACCAAGGCTTGTGGAGATGGAATAGCGTGGCCCAAGCACTGGCTGAGTGGAAAAATCAGTATATGAAGCCAGGAGGTCTGGCTTGAGTCTGTCACCCACCCTGGTGCTGTAGCATCTCCCAAGCACTTACTGAGAAGCCAGAGGCCTACGGAGGTGGGGGGAGCACGGAAGCATGTGCTCCTATGCTGACGCTTGGAGAATAGGCACTGTTATATCCAGAAGACAGGGCAGCTGCTGGCTGGTTCTGGGATTTCCTCCTGCTTTAGTGGTAAAGCTCCAAGCAGATTTTCTGTGTAACAGAAATAGTTAACTGTACTATGTGGCTAGAGAGTCAAGATGAAGGGAGGGTGGGAGGCGGGAGGGGGGAGCCTGCCCTCAGAGCAGGAGCTGGGAGGACTTGCTTGAGACCCAGGATTGAGGGATGAGTTTACTAGTGCCATCAAAGAAAAATAATAAATGTAGAAAGGCTTGCCAGATGTGACAGCACCCACCTGTAAGGCCAGATGTGACTGCACCCATCTGTAAGACCAGATGTGGCTGCACCCATCTGTAAGGCCAGATGTGACAGCACCCACCTGTAAGGCCAGATGTGACAGCACCCACCTGTAAGGCCAGATGTGGCTGCACCCACCTGTAATCCCAGCTCTCAAGAGGTCAAGACAGGGGAGTTGCTCTGAGTTCCAGACCAACCTGTACTACATAGAGAGGCCAGTCCACAAAACAGTGGTGGTTTTAATATGCTTGGCTCAGGGAGTGGCACTATTAAGAGATCTGGCCTTGTTAGAATAGGTGTGGCCTTGTTGAAAGACGTGCGTCACTCTGGGAGTGGGCTTTGAGACCCTCCTCCTAGCTGTCCAAGAGGCAGTCTCTCCTGTTTGCCTTTGGAACAAGATGTCGAACTCTCAACTCCTTTTCCAGCGCCATGCCTGCCTGGATGCAGCCATGCTTCCTGCCTTGATGATAATGGACTGAGCCTCTGACCCTGTAAGCCAGCCCCAATTAAATGTTGTCCTTTATTTTTTTTGGTTTTTTTTGTTTTGTTTTGTTTTGTTTTTTCTTTTTTTTCGGAGCTGGGGACCGAACCCAGGGCCTTGCGCTTGCTAGGCAAGTGCTCTACCGATGAGCTAAATCCCCAACCCCAAATGTTGTCCTTTCTAAGAGTTGCCTTGGCCGTGGTGTCTGTTCACTGCAATGGAAACCCTAAGACAAAAAGAAATTAATAAATGTGGGAAGCAGATATGGTAGTTCGTGCCTATTATTCTCAGCACTCTGGGGGTTGAAGCAGGAGGATCAGGAATTCAACGCCATCCTCAGCTATGTAAGCAAGTCCAAGGATAGCCCTACTACATAAGACCCTATCCCCTCCCCAACACACAACACACACACACACACACACACACACACACACACACACAAATAAACAAATTTAAGAATGCTCACATAAGAACCTGTGATGCACCAAAAAAAGGTAAAATAAATAAATTTGAGAATGGTCACACCTGTTCCCCAGCTCTCTTGATCCCTCAAGGTCCCAGGAGCTCACAGGCCAAAGAGAAAAGGGACAGCCACCACTGCATGGGGCATCAGGTCAGCAGGCAGCAGGGGTCACTCTAGTCCTGCTCTGATGAGGCACAGAAGCCACCACCATAACGTTCCATTTAAATCTGCTATGTCACCAAAGAAGGCACTGTTACGGCCATGGGCTGAGCAGGCCGAGTGGCTTCCATCACCAAAGGAGGGCGTTCTCTTGATGCTGGAGTGAAGCACTTGCCACAAATGAGACCCCAAGGAACCCTCCGCCTCCAAGAACAAAAAACCACAAAGGTCCAGAATGTCTTCAGGGGCCTCTTGCATTCACCTGGTCCCCGTGTACCCTAGCCCCCTGCTAAGGCGGTTGTTCCCGGGCCACTGGGCTGCACACCCATACTGCCTGCAACCGCCCGCCCAGGAGCATTAATTGAAAATTAATCCGCTCACTATGTGCCGACGTGCAAATCAAAGCTAAGTGTCTCAATTAGGAAGAGAAATGCAGTCGGGACTGTTCCTGGGCATCAGCTTATTTATGGGGATAATATCGTTTTTAATGAGGGAAGCTCTAAAAGGCACAACAAATACAACATTTAATAGAAAAATATTACGGCATTCCATCAGCAGAATGAAGCCAGGAGGGTGAGTTCCAGGGACACACATGATTTCCCAACGGCGTAGGCAATGGTGAAGAGATGTGTGTGGACACACAGGTCTGTGAAGCACGCATGGGTTTGTGTGTACGTGTGTGTGTGTGTGTGTGTGTGTGTGTGTGTGTGTGTGTGTGTGTGTGCGCGCGCGCGCGCGTGCGTGTGTCTTCCTGGCCTGGAGATGGGAGCTGTGAGTGTATCTGGAGGAAAACCAAGGTTTCCTGAGTTTGGGTTGTAAAAGAAGAATTTGCCAGGGTTAGTCAGGTGGTTCAGTCAGTAAAGAGCTTGCTGGGCAAGCATGAGGACCAAGTCCGTAATAAAACCCACCTGTGACAACATAAGTCTGTAACCCCAGATCAGGGTGGGTAGAGACAGGTGGATTCCCGGGCTCACCAACTAGCTAGTCTAGCCAACTTGTGACCCTGTCTTTAAACATTAAGTAAAGAACAGCTGAGGAAGACACCTGTGGCCAACCTTTGGCCTACGCATGCAGTCACACACGAATGAATGCATATAGACACCAGACAATACACACACATACAAAAGATGAGCTCCCCTTCTGCAGAGGCCCGAGTTTGATCCCTAGGGAACTGCAGATCTCCTATTCCACTTCCATGGAGAGCCCTCTGAACCCTCTTTGACATATAAACCCAGAGTGTCCCAGCTACATATCACTGGCGCCTGAAGGCTTGCAAGATCTCTGGGCCTCAGTCCACTGCCCTGAGCTGGTACTGGTCTCACCTTGGTTCCGGGCTCAAGGACCAGGGTTTATATTGGCAAGACAAGTCCATCTTCTTCCACTCACTCACTCATTGCCTCATCCATCTGGGCAGAGCCCCCATGGCCTATGCTCTTGTCTCTGTGCAGTGAAAACATGGCTGTGATACAGCAATGCAGGCCAGCCTCACCTTGGCGCAAGAGAAGAGGCTATAGTCCTCTATAGAACACCCACACAACACCCTCCTTCAGATGTCTGCTGGTGCAGGACCCTCCTGGATGGCAGGTCCCTGCTCGCTCTCCTGTGGTACTCCCCAGGGAAGTTTTTGGCTACCCCATCCTCCTCTGCTCTTGCCAAGGCCCAGGGGACTAACAGAGAATGATGTTCAAAGGGAGCAGGTGAGATGTGGCTACTCAATATCCCCGTATCCAGAGAAGAACGGCCACACAGGCTCAGTCAGGAGGGTAGAGCATCTGCCTCTGTCACCTGGTTCCACCCTGCAAACCCTGGCATGAAGGCTGGCATCAACATTCCTCGAAAGAGGAAACGGATGCTGAGAAAGATTTCCACCCTTGCCCAAGGCTCCCCAGCAGAGGAACATAAAGATGTGCTAAATTACCAAAGCCTGGTTATTCCCATTTCTGAGGAGCTTGGAGGCTTATCTCAGCCAGGGGACCCATGTGTAAGCCAGCGCTGCCTCCCATGACCTGGGTGACAGTGAATTTGTTATATAACCTCTATGCGAGTCATCCCTAGGGGTTTCCTCGGGGCTGGTGAGCTGATATCCCTAAAGCACCTAGAACTGAGCTAGGGTATGATAAATGTTCAGTATGCATGGAGATGTTAGTATCATTAGGCCATCCTACCCGCAAGCCATTATCTCCCTGGTAAGGCTTCTAGAACCATCCATCAGCCTGTGAGGAGCCCCAAGGCAAGGCCTTCCCTACCCCAAATGCCCAGCACAGGGGACTATTGAGATCCCTAACATCAACAGTGTATTCCCAGACTGTTGTCAGCCACTGAGCCGAATGTGTCTCTCTCACACGCCTTTCTAAGTGTCCATTACACTTAGATTCTGAGATAGGAAGGTCATAATAAAAACCGAGAAGAGAGGATGGCACTGTCCCCGTTAGATTCCTGTCTGCCTCCTTCATGTGACCTACACAGATCCTGGACAAGGACGAAGCTTGATATCCCTCCTGTGATATTCCTCAGAACCTAGTAAAATGTCTGGGCCTGGTAAGTGATTTATTATTGCTGGTGAGAGAGAGAGGAAAGGGAGAGCATGAGGGGTGCCCCGAGGCAGAGCAGGAAGTAGAGAGGGCAAGCCAGCAGGCTGCAGATACAATCCTACCTATACCATTAGGCTGCCAAGGGGTCAGCTGCTCCTGCCCGGAGACCTGCGCTCCCAGGAGTAGCAACTGCTCCCCTGCCCCCACCAGATCCAGAACGACCAGCCACCTGCTCCCTCTCAGCCCTCAGGTCCCTCCAGACTGAAGACATTTGAAAGTTAACTTCCCACAAAAGTCACTCTCCAAGATTAATATTTATTTCTTATGAAATTTAAATTTTTCAGTGTAATTAAATTTTTATTCGTCCTGAGTTATAGATAAAAAATATTTATAACTTTCCCTTTCACACCACTGAAGATGAGGGTTGGATGGAACCAATTACCGGGACCTCCTCCCGGTGGCTGCTCTGAGGTCAAGGCTGGAGGAGTCAGAGGAGCCTTGGGGAAGTAAAACCTGGCATCTGTCACCTTAGGCCACAGAGCCAAGGCATGTCCTGCATCCAGGCATGGGGAACCATGTGTAAAAGAAAGGGTTTGAGACTACCCCACATAAACAAGATGGCCTATAGCAACATGGGTTTATTTCTTGTGGCTCTAGAAAAAGAGACGTCCAAGGCCAAGGTGATGCTGGATTCCTGTGTCCGCCGAGGTTCATGATAGAGCCTCCATGATAATCCAAAGTCATGCACTGTAGATCCACAAAGAGGCGTCTTGATATCCTCCCATGGCTGGGAATCCACCCTGATCATTAAGCCTGAGTCTGGCCCCTTCCTTACTGGTGGGGCTACCCAAATCCTTCCTGGTCATGTGCTCTAGCATGTACTGGGAAATCAGCACCCACAGCCAAACTCCACCACATACAACACAGCATGGCCTCAGATCATCCTCCAACCATGCTGCCATGAGCATTTGGGGTCCTGGTGACCCTTGGTCACACAGCAGGCATTCCTAAACAGTGGTGTGCTTGGGAGTTTCAACAGGGCTAACACCAATGAAAGAATCAGATTCACAACAATACCAACCAACCAGAGCTCCCAGGGACTAAACCACTACCCAAAGAGTACACATGGACAGACCTATGGCTCCAACTGCATGTGTAGCAGAGAATGGCCTTGTTGGTCACCAATGGGAGGAGAAGCCCTTGGTCCTGCCAAGGCTGGACCTCCCAGTGTAGGGGAATGTCAGGGTGGGGAAGCAGGAAGGAGGGTAGTTTGGGGGGGAACACCCTTATAGAATAAGGGGGAGAGGGGATGAAATAGAGGATTATAGACAGGAAACAGGAAAGGGAATAACATTTGAAATGTAAATAAAAAATATCCAATTAAAAAAGAAGAAAAATTTTAAAAATTTTTAAAAAGAATCAGACTCTTGTCATACCATTCTCAACTCTCCTCTTATGGACCAGAGTCTTGGGGCCCAGGCTAGACAAGGGCTGGAACTCACCTCTCTGGTTCCCCATGAATAGGAAGAGCCCATCCTTCCTCCTCACAGTGCCAGGGAGCCGAAGCTCCTGCTCTCTAATTAGACCTGTCGCCAGCCGGAATCACTCCCAGGCTGGGCTAGGGAGGTCATTAGCTGGAGATGGATAAGTGCTAAGCCAGCCCCACTCTGGAGATTTACAAGGCTCAGGCTAGGAAGGATTTATAAGGTTTGTTAAATTTCTAATTGAGTTTAGAGTGCTGTGCCATGGTCCTGGTGACCAAGCTGCACAGACGAGAATTAAAACAAGTGCCCCTATCCCTCACACTGCAAGAGGACTGTGGCCTCTGCCTCACCTGACTGCACACACGGGGTCTACCTAAGGACAGAGTGGGTCAGCGGGCAACCCCAAACCTGCCCCTCAGTAGCTTCTGTCAGTTCCTAAGCCTGACCACCGTCGGCAGGGTCTGCCTGGGCAGACTGGTTCGATTTCTTAGATTTTGTTGTTTGTGCACTGGGGGTCAGGGCATCAGTGGGGGCACGTGTGTGCTGCTGCAGTAACATGGTTACACGTGGGCGTCGATGCATAAGGAGATCAGAGGTAAAGGTTAACCTCTGGTCACCTTAAGAATCATAGGAATCATCCACTCTGTGGGGATTTTTGGTGGTGGTGGTTTTGGAGAAGCAGAGAAGTATTTGTTCTGGTGTGTGTGTATGTGTGTGCGTGTGTGCGTGCATGCGCGTGCGTGTGTGTGTGTGTGTGTGTGTGTGTGTGTGCGTGCGTGCACATGCGTGTTGAGATGGCATCCTCTCATTGGTTGACCTCAGGCTGGCCAGTTAGGCTAAGCTGACTGGACAGTGCCCCCCATCTCCACCTCTTTGGCACTGGAATTTAAAATGCTTGCCACAGCACCCAACTTTTTACTTGGGTTCCGGGGCTCAAACTCTGGTCCTCCTGGTTGTATACAGTTTACCCACTGAGGCATCTCCCCAGCCTCTCAGTCACCTTTTCAAACAGTCAGCATAAGGCACACCCAGAGAAAACCTCGCTTCCCGCTCCGACTCTTAGCCACCTCTGTCCCACTCACTGGCAAAAAAACAAAAAACAAACAATAACAAATAAAAAACAACCAGAGTTGTCCTACTAAGACTGAACCCCCAGTGAACTAGATTGTTGGGGGGAGGGCGGCAATGGGGGGAAGATGGGGAGGGGAACACCCATAAAGGAGGGGAGGGGGAGGGATTAGGGGGATGTTTGCCTGGAAACCGGGAAAGGGAATAACACTCGAAATGTAAATAAGAAATACTCAAGTTAATAAAAAAATAATAAAATAAATAAATAAATAAATAAATGTATTACTAGTTGAAAAAAAAAAACAACCAGAGTTTTACCAAGAGGAACTGACGTTTCCACTCAGGTGTCTGAGGATCTACAGGGTGACGGGGAACCCACCGCCCCCACTCCCTCGCTCAGAAGTGCTCACAGGCCTTCTCCCACTGCCAAGTGCTATACAGAGCCTTTCTGGAAACAAGCTGGCCATGAGCCTTCCTTCCCCTAACTGACAGCACTATTCCTCAGAAACCTGGAACAAGGCTGATGTCAGACGGTTAAAAGGGCTCTAGAACAGCGGTCCTCAACTTTCCTAGCACTGCGACCCTTTAATATAGTTCCTCAGGTTGTGGTGAGCCCCCGACCATAAAATTATTTTCATTGCTACTTCATGACGGTAATTCTGCTGCTGGTGTTAATCATATTGTAAATCTGTGAAAAGGTCTTTAGATGCCCCACCCCCACCCCCAAGGAGATCGAGACCCTCAGACTGAGAACCACTTCTCTAGAGGAAACAAAACGAACTGATGGCAGGTGGAGTGGGGTAGAGCTACGCAAGACTTCTCTGGGAGAGAACATCTGACCTGCTGCCTAAATTGCCAACGGTATGAAGAACGGCAGGGACAGTCTGGTTGGAGGGAACCGCAAACACAAAGGCTCTAGGGTTGCATTTGGGTAAAAGAACTAACTGGAAAGAGAATGGTTCTGAGGCCGTCGTCGGCACACCTAAAACAGAAGGTGCAGCGGGACCAAACACACTCATGGCTGAGATGTGACCTCAAACTGCCTCTCCTCATCTCAGAAGAGCAGTTTCCCCGCCGGTGTGTAAGTCAATAGCAAACCCACTCCAGCACCGGGAGGAATGAAATGAACTTGCTCTCGGGAGTCTCCCTTCTCTGGCGGGAGCTTTCCTTTTGGGATCTTATGAAGGATAACCTTGGATGGAGGGTGTTCCTGAGCCTGAGGAAGCGCCCTAAGGGAGCAGGACACTGGGCTGGGTTCCTGAGATAAGAGGACCCAGTTCCAGAATACCAGGAATGTACTTACCTTGTCCAAGAGCACGGAAAGGTTTGGGGTCCAGGACACGGAGGAAGTCGTGGAACATTTGGAACAGTCCCCACCCTAATGGGCCCACTCTTTATGTGGGAAAACACCGGTGGGAATTCCCCCAGGACTGTCTCTAAGTGGGGAACCTGAGAAAAGGAGCACCAGCAATTCAGACCTGTACAACCTGTATCCAAGGCCTCTGTGCCAAGAAAGCAGCAGAAAAGCCCCTGATCACATAGTGTGAGCATCGGGCGCCCTCTGGTGGCGGCCGCGCCACTCCAAAGTCTGGAGCTGTCAATCATCCTCGTATCCAAATCGGCTCTCTCCAACATTATAAATGGGCAGAATGGACAGTAGCCACTAAGGATGCCACCTGAGGTGTCACATGTCTGGTTCAGGATCACACAAGAAACGGATTTACCTAATGCCCAAAAATATGTATTCATTCACTTGCTCTGTTTCATCGAGCACCTACTGTATACCGACATTGTTCTGGAAACAAGCAACCCAAGCCTAACCAAGACTAAGTCTCTCCCCTCAAGGAAGTCAGAGTCCACCACTGTCACAGCCTAGACAATTGTCAATTGCTTCAACTCCCCTGGGCTCATATTTAGACCATTTGGTCCCCAGGTGAAGGTGCTATTCTGGAGGATTTATTCTGTATACTTGGAAACGGGACCAAGCTGAAGTAGGTCATAGGAAGCAGGTCTTTGAAGATATCTTGTCTTTGGCCCCTTTGTGCCCTCTGCTCTAACTGTAAATGAACAGAGGGCCCTATCGGGCATCCTGCAGAGAACTGGGCAATAAAATAGCCAAGGCAGGCAATAACTACCCACAAGAATGGGAACAGTAGGAGCAGTCTTTTCCATCCCAGAATTACGTCCCTGCTTACCGCAACCAGAAAACCTAATCACGTGCTATGGGCAGATCGCCCAGAGTCCTGCCTTAATAGCAAAAAACAAATGGTCCTAAATTAAATGCTCATCTAACAAATCTTAGGAGTTCACCAGTTAAGAGTGCCTTCCGCTCTTGCGGAGGACCAAGGTTTGGTTCTCAGTACCCACATGGCTGCTCATGACCAGGTATAACCCCAGACCCAGGGTATCCGACACTCTCATTGGACCTCAGAGGGCTCTGCACGCACATGATGCTCCTGTCGGCACACACATATATTCAACATAAAAGTAAATAAATCTTTTTTAAGCAAGTCTCAACTACTCAACTACCTGTTGTTTCAAAAGAAATATTAAGCCAGGCATGGTGACGTTTACCTTTTTTTTTTTTTTTTTTTTTTTTTTGGTTCTTTTTTTTCGGAGCTGGGGACCGAACCCAGGGCCTTGCGCTTCCTAGGTAAGCGCTCTACCACTGAGCTAAATCCCCAGTCCCTGACGTTTACCTTTAACGCCAGCACTCAAGAGACAGAGGCAGGGAGAACAGATGAGTTGCGGGTGCCTGAAGCGGCTTCCAAGACGATGCTCACACCAGTTATCCTGTTGAAAGAGGGTACTGATAGCTTCCAAGGCTTCCCTCAGCTTGTAACACCCGTGCCTGCCAAGCGATTGCTGAGGCTTGAGCTGAGTCGGTGTGGCACGGACAAACTTATTGTGGATGGCCAAGGCAAAGCAACAATTTCTAATGGTGGGGCCACAGTTCGGAAATCCCTCGATGTTGTCCATCCTGCAGCAAAGACTTTAGTGTTATTGCCAAATCCCAAGACGCTGAGGTTGGTGATGGCACCACCTCAGTGACCCTGCTGGCTTCGGAGTTTCTGAAGCAGAAGAAGCCCCACGTGGAGGAAGGTTTACACCCTCAGAGCATCATCTGAGCTCTCTGCACAGCCATCCAGTTGGCTGTTAATAAAATCAAAGAGATAGCTGTGACTGAGGAAGCAGGATAAAGTAGAACAGAGGAAGATGCTTGAGAAGTGTGTGATGGCTGCCTGAGCTCCGAGCTGATCTCCGGGCGGAAGGTCTTCGCCAAGATGGCGGCTTATGCGGTGATGATGCCTGACGAGGTGCTGCAGCTTACCGTGACTGGGCATCAAGAAGGTGCGGGGTGGAGCCCTGGAGGAGTCTCGGCAGGGGGCTGGTGCTGCGTTCGAGAAGACTTTCTCTTACGCTGGGTTTGAAATGCAGCCCGAGAAGTCTAAGAACCCCAAGTCTGCCCTCCTCAACGTTGAGCTTGAGCGGAAAGCAGAGAAAGATGATGCTGAAATCAGAGTCCACACGGGGGAGGATTTCCAGGCAATGATGGACACCAAGTGGAGCATTCGCTATGACAAGTTAGAGAAGACCCATCAGTCTGGAGCCATCGTGTCTAAACTCCCTATTGGGGACGTGGCCATCCAGTACTCCGCTGACAGGGACGTGTTCTGTGCTGACTGCAAGCCTGAGGAGGATCTGAAGAAGACGATGACGGCTTGTGGAGGCTCAATCCAGTCCAGTGTGGATGCTCTGACTCCAGATGTGCTGGGCTACTGCCAGGTGTTTGAAGAGACCCCAATTGGAGGAGAGAGATACAATTTCTTCACTGGCTGCCCCAAGGCCAAGACATGTACCAGCCTGCTCCATGGCGGTGCTGAGCAGTTCATGGAGGAGGCAGAGAGGTCCCTACATGATGCCATCATAACTGTGAGGAGGGCCATCAAGAACGACTCTGTAGCGGCTGGTGGTGGAGTCATTGAGAGGGAGCTTTCCAAATACCTGCGGGATTAGTCAAGAACCATTTCTGGGAAACAGCAGCCATTGATCGGGGCATATGCCAAGGCCCCAGAGGTTATTCCATGACAGCTATGTGACAATGCTGGTTTAGATGCCACAAACCTCCTCAACAAACTGCAGGCTGGACATGCACAGGGGGGCATGTGGTATGTGGTGGACATCAGTAATAAGGACATCGCCCAAAACCTCCAGGCGTTTGTGTGGGAGCCAGCTTCTGAGGCTGCGTGTCTTATTGTGTCTGTGGATGAGACTATCAAGAGCCCCCGCTCCACTGTGGATGCTCCAGGTCCAGCAGCTGGCGGGGTCAGAGGCCAGGGCCATCTCCATTGAGAGGCAGTGTGCACACCTCCTTGTGAGGTATATTGAGGGGTGAGAAAATGGTTGATTCTCACTGGAGGTTATTTAAATAAAACTTAAGGTTAAAAAAGAGAGAGAGAGAGACAGAGGCGGGAGGGTCTCCGTGAGTTTGAGGTCAGACGGGTCTACATAGCTAGTTCCATGACAGTTCTCAATAGAGAGAACCTGTCTCAAAGGGAAAAAAAAGTACATTAAATATGAAGATGAAGCCGGTTGAGAATGGAAGAAGGTGATGGCTGTGGTGGCTCACACCTTCAATCCCAGCACTTCAGAGGCAGAGGCAGGTGAGTTCAAGACCAGCCTGGTCTACAGAGAAAATACAGGCCAGCCAGGGCTACAAAGTAAGATCCTGTGCTCAAAAGGAAAATTAAGAATAAATGAATGTAAAAAAAAAAAAAAGGCATATCGGGTTGGGGATTTAGCTCAGTGGTAGAGCGCTTGCCTAGCAAACGCAAGGCCCTGGGTTCGGTCCCCAGCTCCGAAAAATAGAAAATAGAAAAAAGAAAAAAAAAAAGGCATATCTTCCTAACACCAAAGAAGTAAAAACTGAGCCAGGTATGAGAGCCTGTAATCAAAAAACTTGTGTGGTGAAAGTGGGAGAATCTAAAGTTCGAGGTCCTCCTCAAGTAAATGACAAGTTCAAGGCCAGCCTGAGATACGTGAGACCCTATCTCCAAAATAATAATAATAATTAATAATAAAGAAAAATAAGCTGGAGTAACTACACTGACATCAGACAAAATATATTTCAGATCATAGCAATATTGCTGATCATAATGACCAGGGGCCAATTAACCAGGAAGGCATGAACAGTTCAAACTGCTTATGCATCTCATCACGAGCTTCAAAATACATGATGCAGAAATAGAATAGCAAGAAACAGACGGATCCACAATTATGGCTGGCAGTCTCAATATCCATCTCTCAATAACTGATAAAACAGGCTGGCAGAAAAAATCACTAAAGATTCGGAAGATTTAGGCAACACTATAAACAGCATGCTCTAATTGATGTTTTCAGAACACACCATTCAACATCAGAAGACATATTCTTTTCAAGTATGCATGGGAAATTGGAAAGTAGATCATGGGCTAGGAAGATGGTTTAGTCTGCAAAGCGCTCGCGGCATGAACATCAGGATCTGGGTTCAAATACCTGGACCTACATCAAAAGCTGGGCTGGGTATCTCACGACCATAATCTCAGTGCTTGGGGAATGGAAACAGGATGGATCCCTTAGAGGCCAGCCAATCTAGTCAAACAGTGAGTTTTAGGTTCGGTGCAAGACCCTGAAGGGGGAAGAGATAGCCTGGTAGGTAAAGCATCTGCCACGTAGACCTGATGATCTGAGTCCCCAGAACCCAGGGAAAAACAGACCCAGTGGCACACACACATGTACAGTTCTGCACACCCCATGAGGAGATAAGGGCAGAGATGGGAGAATCCCTGAAGCTCCAGGACCAGCTAACCTGACAGAGGCAGCAGGCAACAAGAGAGAGAGGTCACATCCCCAAATAGAAGGCAAGGATCAACAGACAAGGCTGTCCTCTGACATGGGCATGTGCTGCATGACATGTGTGTGCCTTCACACACAGACACAGACAGACACACCACACACACACACACACACACACACAGACACACCACACACACACACACACACACACACACACACACACACACAAACACAGAGAGAGAGAGAGAGAGAGAGAGAGAGAGAGAGAGAGGAAGAGACAGAGACAGAGACAGAGACAGAGACAGAGAATACAGAGACAACCTGTAAGTCAGTAACTGAAAGGAGAAATCACAAAGTATTCTGAGGAGAATAAGAACTCGTATTCAGTGGCTTGCCATTGTAGGAGCACTAAGTGGGCCACTGGGAGAACACAATCCACCAGTTGGAAAGGACAACCATCAGTGACCGCAGATCGGCCTTACTCACCTAGGAAATGAGACTGGAGCGAGGCCTGAGCCACAAGATGCTTCTTGATCCCGCGGAGGATCTGAGTTTGGTTCCCAACCACTCACATCATGGCTTACAAGCTTGGTTTCCGCTACATCTGGAGTCAACTAAAACCCAAGCCGCTGGGCACTCCAGACTGAGATTTTCTTTTTTTTTGTTTGTTTGTTTTTTGTTTTTCCGGGGCTGGGGACCGAACCCACAGACTGAGATTTTCTTAATCACATTATTTGGAGAAGGAAGACTCACCGGAAATCTGGGTCACACCTCCTAGTGGCGGCCTTCATGAAAGGATGTGGGAGAAAGGAAGCTTCACTTCCTGTCCACTGCCCCCACTCTCACTGCTAAATTTGTGTATCCTGTTGCTGCAGCTGGATCCAATTTCTTCAGGGTTTTGGTGCACACTGAAGACCAGAAGCTCTCCAGAAACCCTCCCCCTTATTTTTGTTTGTTTGTTTGTTTGTTTGTTTGTTTCTTTCTTTCTTTCTTTCTTTCTTTCTTTCCTTCCTTATTTTATCCTTATCTGTTCTGGAACTTGCTCTACTGTAGACCAGGCCGGCCTCAAACTCACAGAGATCCTACTGCTTCTGCCTCCAGAGTGCTGGGATTAAAGGTGTGCACTACCACACCAGGCTCAGAAAGCTAAATCTTAAACAAGAAAAAAGCCGAGCAGATCAAAGTGGTGGGACTCGCGTCACGGCCGCAGAAACTAGAAGGACGACTCCGGATTTGGCTCACCCTCACTCGCCATGGGAAAGACCGAGCTGATGATCCAGAAGGCCAAGCTGGCCGAGCAGGCCGAGCGCTATGATGACATGGCCACCTACATAAAAGCCATGACAGAGCAGGGCGCTGAGCTGTCCAACCAGGAGCACAACCTGCTGTCAGTGGCGTACAAGAACATGGTCGGGGCCCCGCAGGTCCGCCCAGAGGGTCATCTCGAGCATTGAGCAGAAGACCGACAGCTCCGACAAGGAGCTGCAGCTGATCAAGGACTAACGGGAGAAAGTGGAGTCTGAGCTGAGGTCCATCTGCACCACGGTCCTGGGATTGTTGGGTAAGTATTTAATAGGGAATGCAACTAACCCAGAGAGTAAGGTCTTCTATCTGAAAATGAAGGGGGATTATTTCCAGTATTTGCTGAAGTAGCTTGTGGCGATGATCGAAAACAAACTATAGGAAATGCCCAAGGAGCCTACCAAGAGGCATTTGATATAAGCAAGAAAGAGATGTAACTTACCCACCCAATCCGCCTGGGGCTGGCTCTTCACTTCTGTATTTTACTATGAGATCCTTAATAATCCAGAGCTTGCCTGCACACTGGCTAACACGGCTTTCGATGAAGCCGTTGAAGAGCTTGATACACTGAACAAAGACTCCTACAAAGACAGCGCCCTCATCACGCAGTTGCTTAGAGACAACTTGACATCATGGACATCAGACAGTGCAGGAGAGGGAGATGATGCAGCGGAGGGGGCTGAGAACTAAAGGCATCCGGGACACCAACCTCCTTCCCCTCAAGAAAACCTTTTACATCTCCAGTCCTTATTCCACTTGGACTTGTCTGGCAAGAAAGCCCATTCCTGTGTACGGGGTCAACTGTTTCTAGTCTTTTCACACTGCAGCTTTGGGAGAACTCCATCCCTTGGTTTGTGTTGTCTCCGCCTTCCTGCTGTGCAGCTCCGCTGTAGAAAAGTATCAATGGCTTCATTTCCTATAAACAGGAGTAACTTCCCCACACTTGTGTAGAGGGCTGACAGCACATTTGGTATTTAGGTAATCTGAACCAGTGCTGCAAGTGACTGTGTTTTGCGTTACTGTGAAGACACGGACACGTAGTGCATTGCAATTTAAGTGATTGTAATAGTCACTTCTTGACTTCTACTTTCCTTCTCTGAACCTTCTTGGAGTTTCCTTTCAGAAGCAACTTTTCCATGCTCTTATTACAAATTCCTTTTTAGTAGGAATCCAGAAGTGTTAGATTGACTGGGAAAGTGCTTAATGCATCCGGGCTTGGGGGTCACAGATTGAAATGTCTCCTGTATCACATAATCTGGAGGTTACATCTGTCTGTGACAACAGAGCGTTTCCTTATGCATTCTCATTTGCTGCTGTTTAAGTTGACAATTTCCCTCCCAATAAAAATTCATTTATACCTCCTGCCTTCATAGCTCGGGTATTCACTTTACCTCGTGATAGAAGTAGCATGTCGCTGCCAGAATACGAGCATTGCTTTGGGCAAATTAAAATGCATGTCCTTTCTTAATCAACTAGAAAGGAGAAATAAAGTACACAAGTCCAAGTCTAAACTTTAATATTTTTCCATGCAGATTTGTGCACATGTGAGGGGGTATCCGGTTTGTCCAGTGATTGTGCTTTAGAGAGTTGGACCACTATATTGTGTCTTTGCTAATCATTGACTCTAGTCCCAAAAAAAGCCTTGTGAAAATGTTATGCCCTATGTAACAGCAGAGAAACATAAAATAAAACTATATTTTATAAAACCAAAGAAAGAAAGAAATAAAGAATGAATGAATGAATGAATCTAAGAAAAGGGAGCCAGTTACACCTAAAGTAAATCTGAAGTGAACAGGGAGGAAAAAGGACTAAAACCGAAAGCTGTAAATTAGAAAATGACTAAATTACTAAAGACAAAAGATGTTTGTTTGAAGAAATCTATAAAACCAATAAACCTCCAGCCGAACCAATCAGGGAAGGAACAAGGAGATGGGAGTTTACCAGCACCAGAAATGAAAGAGATTACATCACTACAAATTCCATAGATAGTCTTCTGGTTTGGGGTCACATGCTGTCTTTATCACTGTTCTATTGCTGTGTGTGAAAAGACCCCATGACTACAGCAACTTAAAGAAGAAAGCATTTAGGGCTGGAGAGGTGGCTCAGAGGTTAAGAGCACTGGCTGCTCTTCCAGAGGTCCTGAGTTCAAATCCCAGCAACCACATGGTGGCTCACAACCATCTGTAATGAGATCTGATGCCCTCGTCTGGTGTGTCTAAGACAGCTACAGTGTACTTGTATATAGTAAATAGATAAATCTTATTTTAAAAAATAAAAGAGGAAGAAAGCATTTAGCTGGAGGCTGGCTAAACAGCTTCAGAAGGCTAGTCCATCACCATCATGGTGGGGAACATGGAGCCACAGACAGCCATGGTGCTGGAAAAGTAGCTGAGCATTACATCCTGATCTACAGGCAGTGGGTGGCAGAGATGGGGGCAGACACACACACACAGACAGATGGACGAGTGGACAGACAGACAGACTGGACTGGACTGAGCTTTTGAAATTTCAAAGCCCATTCTCGGTAATATACCTCCTCCAAGACCACACCCACTCCAATACTCCAACAAGACCACACCCACTCCAATATCCCAACAAGACCACACCCACTCCAATATCCTAACAAGACCACACCCACTCCAATACTCCAACAAGACCACACCCACTCCAATATCCCAACAAGACCACACCCACTCCAATATTCCAACAAGACCACACCCACTCCAACAAGACCACACCTCTTAATCTTTCTCAGTCTACCAACCGATGACTAAGCATTCAAATCTATGAGCCTAGGGTGGCCATTCTCATTCAAACCACCACACGTGCGCATGTGTGAGGTCAGAGGACAACTCTGAAGAGTCAGTTCTCTCCTTCCACCTTGGATGGCAGAATCCCCCATTTCTACCCATTATCCTCCAGGCTAGCTGGCCCACGAGCTTCCAGGCCATTTTCCTGTACTCACCTGGCATCTTACATTCTGCTCTTGAGGAGGAACTCAAGTTCAGTTCCCAGCACCCGCATCAGGGAGCTCACAACTGCCTGTGACTCCAATTCCAGGGGATCTACTGCCTTCTGGATCCCATGGGTCCCATACAGACATAATATAAAATTTTTTTTAAAAAAAGAGTTCTGGGGGCTGGAGAGATGGCTCAGCGGTTAAGAGCACCGACTGCTCTTCCAGAGGTCCTGAGTTCAATTCCTAGCAACCACATGGTGGCTCACAACCATCTGTAATGGGATCTGATGCCCTCTTCTGGTGTGTCTGAAGTCAGCAACAGTGTACTCATATAAATAAAAGAATAAATAAATTTAAAAAAAAAAGAGTTCTGAGATTATAGATGCATACTGCTACACCCAGCTTCTCATGTGGGTTCCAGGGATTCAAACCCAGGTCAGTAGGCCTAAACAGCAAGCCCGTTTACCCACTGAGTCATTTCCACTGCCCAAGATTCCACAGACATCAAAAAGGAGTATCTATTTAGCCAGCTGAATCTGGGGTAACAACCTTCCTGCAAAGATGACTTCAGAATCAGATGGCTTCCCTGGGGACTCTTAGCAAGCACTTACGGAAAGTGTGATATTGTGAAATCTATATTAGATTAGGTCTCGGATCCCATTTTCTGACACGCGGTTCCTAAAGCGCTTTGAATCACTGGAATACAAGTCTTTTGTGTACTGTCTTCGCTCATTTGGATGGCTAGAACAAAATACCTTAGACTGCCTAATTTATAAATGAAAGAATTCTATTTTGTGAGGTTCTAGAGGCTGGGAATCCTAAAATCAAGGTGCAGGATGTCTGGTGGGGCTCCTTAGATGGTGGTTCATGGCTGTGCGTCTTCATGTGACTGGAGGAGCAGAAGGGACCAGGCAGCACCGTGTGCTTCTTGTATACAGCTACTACCTCAGGGATGAGGTCAGAGCTCGTATGCTTATCACTGCCCTGAATGCCCTGAATGTCTTTTAAGACCATGTCTTGAGCTGTAGAGCTCAACAGATGGACTGGGGTGGGAGCGAGGATTTGGGCTATAACATATGCCGAGAGGGCTGGCAGCTGGTGGCCCTACATATCTTCAGGAAGAGGAAGGGGCTGGCCTCCCTCCCCCACAGAAAAACTAAGGTATGGCTTTCAGCCTTGTCTCCCCAGGAAGAATAAAGGGACTGCAGGCAAGTCAGTGCAGAACGGCCAGAGACTTCCACAGTCACACCAGGGTAAGGAAGATCCCGTTAAAAACTGAAGGACAGGGTCTTGAGTGTTCTAGATTGCTGAACTCAGGGCAGTGCCTGGAGGGGCGCACTCCTGGAGAGGGGGTGAAAGTTCCATGCTCCTTCTCCACGGTTCCTACCTATCTGTCTACCTGTATTCTGTGTAACGTACCTGAAAAGTTACTCAGCAGCCACGAATCACATTTCCCTGAGTTCTGTGATCCACACTAGCCAGTCAATCAAACTGGAGGAAAGGCCTTCGGTACACACACCCAGGGAAGTTGGACACGAGGCTGTAACCTATGGTGCCACTCAAAGGCTGGGCTGACCTTATCCACTCCTGTTCCTATTCCCAGAGACTCCTACGTCCCAGATCCTCCTAGCTCACCACCATCCTGGATAACCCTGTGGGTCACTGTGTGACCCCAGAGGTCTCTAGTTCTCACTTGCTTCTGTTCTAATGGAACGGTGTCCCGGTGACCCGTGGCTGGGCCAGCAGGCTCTGGCAGCTGCAGAGTCAATGACTACAAGCCTGTACTGACCAGAAGTCAGTCTTCCAGTGCCCGGGGATCTCTAGGAGTCCTGTGGGGATAAACTGGGGGTAGGGATGCCCCCAAAGGAAAGTTAGCGGAGTGTTAGAAGTCTATCTGAGGATACTACTCTGAACCCAGGCTTCCTGCTTGACAAGATGTAAGATCCTAAGTGAGTCACTTCACCTAAGACTTTAAAAAAAAAAAAAAACAGGGTCTCACTTTATAGCTAAGGGTGGCTTTGAACTTCCGTTCCCCTATCTAGTTCTGCACCACCATCTCAGGTTTACATGGTGCCGATCAAACTCAAGGCTTCGGACTCTGTGCTTGTAGGCACTCTACCAACTGTGCCATATCCTCAGCCCCACTTTACCCCACCCCCACCCCCGAGCCTCAGTTTCTTACTCTGTACAATGGTGTTTGCTTCAGAGAATTGCCCTGGGGTTGAACAACATAATATGAAGATGCTTCACCTAGCCTCTGGTCACAGTGAGCACCATCCATAGGGGCCCCACCCTATCTATGAACTGACCCAAGAAGAACCCAGGAATCCTGCGAGCCAGGGCTGGACTCTTGAGATCCAGGGCAGAACAGCCACCTCTCGATCCTCTGCTCGGCTAAGGGCTTCCTCATAAAAACTCTCCGCCGTCTGCTAGCACCTTGCTGATGTTTTGATTGCTCTGAGATCTCCAGCCCAGCTGCTGAGAGCCTCTCTACCAGCTGGGCCTTAGCTCTGTTCCTCCAAGCTACGAAACAAGCAAGGACCCCAGGGTGGAGTGGAACCCGCCTTTATCTGCCTCCAGAGATGTATATAATTCAGCAGTTAAGAAAGCTGATAGCCTGGCTCACCCTCCTTCCTCCCTGCTTCAGGTGGGTCACATGGCCTCTTCCTAGGGACATAAGGTGGGTCACCTGGCTTCTATGCCTCAGGTTGAGGATTTACAAAACCAGGCCAGCAATGGTCGTTTTTTGTTAATTAGTTAATGACCTTAAAGTGGGTGTGGTGCTCTCCGGTGCTGAAAGACACCGAAGCATTTGCTATTGTTATTTCCGTTGTTTCCGTTCGTTTCTCCAGTACCCAGCCAAGCGCACAGGAGATATCGGAACATATCTATTGAATGAGCAAATATATGGATGGGTTCATTAATGAACACGCCCGCCACTAATGCTTCCGGCTCGCTGGTCACAATGGCTTTGGGTTTGGCGCACCTCGGTGGGCGCCAGGTGCACCGTGGCACGTGATCTAACTGAACCTTAGCGGTTCACTTGTCCAAGATGCCGGCCATTTCTTTCCCTCCCGCTTCATTTTTAATTATACACACGACACAAAAACCACTGAAGAAAAAAAAGAAAACTAATAGGAGGAGGCAAAATAAAAAACAATCGACGTAAAAAAAAAAAAAATCACCTAGGATTCCACACTCTGAAATTACCATTGTTAAGCATTTGCTGACAGTCAGCCAGACTGTCTTCATGCAAATTTCTTTAACAAAGATGGGCTCGCATTATGCATACATCGCCCCGCAATGGAGTGTGGCTCTCTCCATGTCAATAAATATGTATCACAGGCAGCAGCGACTATTCCATTGTACAGCAGAATCACAATTTATTTAACCAATTTGCTGTTGGGGGATATTTAGGCTGATCCAATTTCTCACCATTTTCTGTGATGAATATCCTCCTTATCCAGACAACTTCTTGAACTTGTCCAATTATTTCCCTAGGATAAATCTCCAGAAGGGGAATTTCTGAGTCAAAGACAATAGACTTATTTAGGGCTTTTCATCTATGCACACAGCCACAGCGTCTCCCGGGGTTGGCCGTACCAATTTATACTCCCACTCTTGGCACAGGAGATGGGGACCACAGATATGGAAGGTATGGGGAAATACATCAGGAAGCTGACACCCGTCGGGAAAGGCTAGGCCATGCCACAGTAGCAAATTAACCCCCAAATCTCAGTGGCATAACACCGAGAAAATTTATGTCTGGTCCAAGTGGCAGATTCAGTCTGGCTCAGGAGAATCTCGAACAGTGAAACTGCGGGACACGCTTCGGAGAGACCTGCCCAGGTGTAGCTGTGTTTTTCAGGGCCTGGGACCTCCAAGGCTTCCCTGGAAGGACTTAAGAGGTTAGCGCCCTGGTTTGTGTGTGTGTGTGTGTGTGTGTGTGTGTGTGTGTGTGTGTGTGTGTGTACATGTGTATGTATGTGTATGGAGGCCGGAACCTAGAGATGTCTTCCTCAATCATTGTACACTTTTTAATTAATTAATTAATTAATTAAGGACTTACTATGTAGCCCTGGCTGGCCTAGAACTTGCTATGTAGACCAAGCTGGCCTTGAATTCAACAGGGATTGGTCTGCCTCTGCCTCTAGATTAAAAGTGTGTGCCACCATAACCAGTCACACTGATTTTTGAGATAAGATTTCGCTTTGGACCTGGAGCATCCTGAGTCAGCTAGACTATATGTTTGGCAAGATACAGGACCCCTGCCTCTGCCTTCCCAGCACAGGGATTACCAGCACACACCTCCTCACCCAGGTTTTTACGTGGGTTCTGGGGATCTGAACACCCAGGCCCTGGTGTTTAAGTGGCAAGCTTGTCACCGAGTAAGCCATCTCCCCAGGCCACTGGAGGTTCACGTTCAATGGCTTGGTGTAGAAGCCACAGCTCATCAGCTGGAATGATCACGTAAGGGTGTGACCTTCTACATGTCCAGGAAGGAAGAGACATCTGACACAAGTGGACAGTGATGATGTCTCTGCTACAAATAGAAAGGAAGAGAGATGGGAACTGAACCCTGTTGAACTTGTGCTGGTTTTGACTCACTCTGACATACTGTCTTGTAAGAAAGGGTTATTTTGGACTGGAGAGAGTGGTTAAGAGCACTGACTGCTCTTCCAGAGGTCCTGAGTTCAAATCCCAGCAACCACATGGTGGCCCACAACCATCTGTAATGGGATCTGATGCCCTCTTCTGGTGTGTATGAAGACAGCTACAGAGTACTTATATATAATAAATGAATAAATAAATCTAGAAGAAGAAGAAGAAGAGGAGGAAGAGGAAGAAGAGGAGGAAGAGGAAGAAGAGGAGGAAGAAGAAGAAAGGGTTATCTTGCCTCCATATCCTGAAGATAATCAGGAGGGAGATCTGACTATGGGTGGGGAGGTAGACTGGAGACAGCTCTTCCTTATGCACAAGGAAGCTCATCTCCACTGCTTATCCTGAACCACAGGTCCAGAGCCATGTGGCTCCCCAAAAGGCAGGGTGCTGAGTCACTTTGAAAAGTTCTGAGTGGAGTTCACTGGGCTGGAGAGATGGCTCAGTAGTTAAGAACACTGACTGTTCTCCCAGAGGTCCTGAGTTCGAAACCCAGCAACCACATGGTGGCTCACAACCATCTGTAATGAGATCTGATGCCCTCTTCTGGTGTGTCTGAAGACAGCTACAGTGTACTCATATACTAAATAAATAAATAAATCTTTAAAAAAAAAAAGTTCTGAGTGGCCCAGTAATGGGGTGCATGAGAAATCCTGGCCCCTGCTGTCCTCTCTGCTGCCTTTGCTTTGTCAACAGTCATGCAGTCAGCCCACCCCACGAGTCAGGGACGTGTAAGGAGCCACGGCCAGGGAGATGACACTGGTGTCAAGGAGTTGGGAAGAGGTTTGAGCAATCCTGCAGGCCTGAGTTCAGATCTTCCGCACTCACATACGAAGCCAGCTGGGCTGGCACCGTCTATAACCCCAGTGTTGAGGGGGAGGCGCTGGAGGCAAGAAAGCTCTAGGGCTTGTTGCCCAGCCAGCCTAGACGACCCACTGAGTTCCGAGTCCAGTAAAAGATCCTGCCTCAAGAAAGATGAAGAGCAACCAAGAAAGACACACACATTCGTGGGCACACCTGCACACACACATGAACACATGCATAAGCAGGTAAATTTGTGCACACACACACACACACACACACACACACAGAGGGGACTCTTCAGGTCTGACCCCATTCCATGTGTCTTCACGCCCATCACCAGAGCCAGCGGCCCCGCCCTCACCTGTCCCCACCTCCTGTTCTCACCCTCTCTGCAGTCACCTGACTCCTGCTAATCGACTTTAAGATGAAGCTCAGATTCACTTCTCTGCTAAGCACCGACCACAAACAGTATAGTCAGAAGTCAAGGGCTAGAAAATATTTCAACAGTAGGACGTTGGCCCAGTGAGATGGTTAATGCAAATTTTCAAATTTACAAAACCTGAAACCCTGTTTCTCTGAGAATCAGGCCTCTGGGCATGACCGTGAACCTAATCAAGGAACCATCTTGATTATGTGGAGGTGGGAAAGCCTGCTCACTGTGAGCGGAACCATTCCCTAGGTAGTGCTCCTGGACTATGGAAGAGAAGAGAAAAAGTGCTTTTCTCTCTACCATCCATACACTCATCCACTGTTCTCTGCTTCTTTACTGCTGATGTGATGTGACTAGCTGTCTCGAGTTACTATGACTTCAGCTACCTCTGCCTCTGTGGTCCTGCCCTGACACATCACTAGCCACAGGTTTAAGGAAAAATGACTCCAGCTTAGAGCAGGCAGTGACATCCGGAGATGAGCAGCCACTGCAGCTGCAACATTCTCACAGAGATGTGGCTTCTAGAAACCACAGGCCAGGGGCTCATCGTCCTCAGCTCCATCGTCCTGGAGGCCGAGGAGACACACACTCCACCTTGCCAGATCCAGAACATGTTGGGGATAGAAGAGGCCAAGGGTCATCCACAGGGACACAGAGGCAGTTCTAGTGGCCCATGTAGGTCATCTCTTAAGACAAACCAAATTCCATCATGACTACGACTTACGCTGTAGGCCCTGCCCAGTGGGAAAAGCTTTCTAAATGAGGCATTCATTTTTCATAGCAGTGGACAGGACCAGTGAGGGGGAAGAGCCTCCACTCCTGGGCAGGGACTAGAGAAAAGTGTCTGCCGATATCTAGGAACCCCATCTAAAGGAGACAGCCATGCCTTCATTCCTGCAGCTCAGAATCCCCACTGGAACTGGGTTGGTGGGAGGTCTGAAAATAAGGTAGCAGATATTCCCGCAGAGGCCCTCGGTGCCCAGAGGAGACCACTAAGCATGTGGAGTCTTGGCAAAACCCAGGAAGCAATAAATACAGTCTGTGAGCACTACATTGTAAGGCCTCTGAGAAGAGAGCCCCCCCACAACTCATGTTGTGACTCACGTTTGCAATTTTCAAGTGAGTTGGCCCCAGCAGGGCTAGCTCTAAGTACACAGATAGCAGGGAGCTTCTAACACTAAGCCCATAAACTGTGGCATAAAAGAGACTACAAAAAAAGAGCCTTGACCGCTATCTGGAGAAGTGTCCTGTGTAGGGCAGGCTTGTGTGGGTCAGCACAGGGGTCACAGCTTGCCTCTAGCCTAAAAGAAATCCCCTAGTTTTATCCCCAGGGGAAGGGAAAATAAATTCTTAACAATGCAGACCACAGGGGCTGGAGAGATGGCTCAGCGGTTAAGAGCACTGACTGCTCTTCCAGAGGTCCTGAGTTCAATTCCCAGCAACCACATGGTGGCTCACAACCATCTGTAATGGGATCTGATGCCCTCTTCTGGTGTGTCTGAAGACAGCTACAGTGCACTCACATAAATTAAATAAATAAATAAATAAATAAATAAATAAATAAATAAATAAATAAACAATGCAGACCACGGTGGTCCAAGACTCACCATTGACTTCAATCACTCTGTCCTGGTGGACCATCAGCAAGGGCCTCGAGGGAATCCCAGAGGGCCACAGTCATTCTGCTCCAAGGGTTTCTGCAAGGGTCATTCAGTGGTTTTGACACCCCTGTGGGTTTTTGTTTTTTTTTTTTTTTGGAGAGGCTAGTGGGGGGTGGGGGGAGAATGATCTATAAGGGCACACTAGGAGGTTTGGGGAGAGGTATTGCAACTGTTTTTTTTTTTCCTGTTGTTGTGATAACATCATGACCAAAAGCAACTCAAGGAGGAAAGGGTTTATCTGTCTTGCACTTGCTGATCACAGCCCATCATGAAGAAAAGTCAAGGCAGCAGCCTGGACGCAGAGACTGAAGTAGAGTCTATGGAGGGACACTGCTCACTGCTTTGTCCCTTATGGCTTGCTTATTAATCAAGAAAAGGCCCCCAAACTCTCGCCTACAGGCAATCTGAAGGAGCCATTTTCTCAATTGAGGTTCTTTTTCTCCCAGAGGACTCTGAATTGTATCAAGTTGACAAAAACCTAACCGGCACAAAAGGAAACTTAATCCACCATGATTCGGGAAGGAAAGGGGTCACCTTGCCCCATGAATATACCACTCCCTGACAGTCCTCTAACCGTGGTGCGGTCTGAGATGCACTCCCTCAAAGCCAGCTCAGACCCTCCAGGTGGGGAGCCCATCCCACCGAGCAGCCCCCCACTTCAGATCCCTATTGCCGTCTGCTGGTAGTAGCCTCTGCCTCTGATCAGCCAGCTATAAATCAGGGTTTCCACGACCCCTTCCTAAGGTTTGATTAATTTACTAGTCCAGCTCCCGGAACTCGAGGAAATACTTGATTTAGGTTTGCCCATTTATCACAAAGGATATTATGAAAGTTACAGAGGAGCAGCCAGATGGACGGCATGTACGAAGTGGAGGATGGGGTATAAAGCATCCTATCCCTCCCATGTGTATCCCCTGCCGTACATCGGGCCCCCCAAATCTCCCATCCTCTGGGCTTTGGGGCTCTATAGAGAATTCACTGTATGGACATTATTGATTAACTCATTGGTTAATTGATTAGTTCACCCTTTGGCCTTCTCTCCTCCCCGAAGGCCTAGGCATGGCACCAACACTCCAGTCATGTAGTTGGTTGCCCTGGTAACCAATCGCCACTCCAGAGCTGTCCAGGAGGGACCCAGAGCATCGGGCGTGTCATTACCACACAAATAGACATTTATCACTTAAGAGATGCCAAGGAATCTAAGAACTCTGTGGCAGGAATTGAGGGGAAGACAAAATATATACTTCAGAGGGGCACGGCCAGGAAAGCTATCTGCCATCCCCAGTGTGGGTGACCCACAGCCAGTCAGGAGAAGACCTAAGGGAATCAAAAGATGGCTCCCCACAGGTAAAGGTTCTTCCTGGCCACCCTAACAACCTGAGTTCGATCCCCAGGACCCGCATGACAGAAGGAAAAAGAAATTTCCTGTACTCTGTCCTCTGCCCACACTTGTGCCATAGCATGAACACACCTACACATGTATGTGAACACACAAAAATAAGGAAACAATTATGTTGCTAATCTTAGAAGGGAAGAGAACTGCTTTCTCCCATGTCCTAGTTAGGGCTTTATTGCTGTGAGGAGACTCCATGGCCACGGCAACTGTTATTAAAGGAGACCATCAGTTGGGGCTGGCTTATAGATCAGAGGATTTAGTCTGTTATCATCATGGCAGGAAGCATGGTGGCATGTGGGCAAACATGGCTTTAGAGAAGGAGCTGATAATTCTACATCTAGATCTGCAGGAGGCAGAGTGAACTCGTTTGAGCTTCTGAAACCTCAAAGCCCACCCCCTAGTGATCCACTTCCTCTAGTGATCCACTTCCTCCGGCAAAGCCACACCCACTCCAAGGCCACACCCACTCCAAGGCCACACCTCCTAATAGCATCATTCTCTGTGAACCTATGGAGAACATTTTTATTCCAAACATCCCATAAGGATGAGCGAGTCCCCCCTACCTTGGTCGGGGACACTGATCTTTGCATCTGTCGGCTCTGATGGGGACATTGGCTTCTGTGTCTTAAACCTACCAGATTTGGGAATTAGCTGGTTATGGGACTTCTTATTCTCTAGTCCCACGAGAACCCAGTATTTATACTACATCACTGTGGGTAGACACTCCTGCTACAAATGCAACAGATACAGATCAAAAGAATTGAGAGAGGACATGAGGGAGAGGAAATAATATGATCAAAATACATCGTGTGGAAAATTTTAAAAGAAAGAAAATTAACAAAGAATATAAAGTTAAAAAAATCAAGGATCTAGTTGTGATAGCACAAACCTTTCTTTAGTCCTAGCATTTAGGAGACAGAGATAGTAAAGCTGATGCAGGGATGGGCAGGCCGGCCTGGGATGTAGTAGAGTGAGTAGGAGTTCTCCTCAGTCTATAAGGCTAGGAAAACTAAGGGATATCCTTAATCCTGAAGCCTGCAGGAACTGGGTCCTGGGCTATCTACCCCTTCTTGCCCCTCCGATGGACCCATTCCTTAAGTGTCAGGATGGAGGACCCAGCTTCACTTCCTCTCTGGCCTTCCCCTTGCCACTCCCACCCACCCTGTCTTAATGAAATACCCAGTGATTAACTTCTCGTGGATTAAGAACAGGACAGCTATTTAATTAACACACATGTCTGAAATTACTCAGGACTCATTATGGTTCTATGATTGACTTGTTAATGTGCAAGAATTCAATTACGTCCCTGGCAGTGAACTCCTGGCCAGGGGATGCCAGAGCAGCCTCCTGAAGGGGTCTGGTCAGCCTGGTGGCTCCAGTTTGAGCAAGGACACAGCCTAGGTTGGGGTGGGGAGGGATCTCTCACATGCTCTCTTGCTTGCTTGCTTTCTGAGTGTGTGTGTGTGTGTGTGTGTGTTTGTGTTGCTCTGTACTTCTCTCTCTGTATGTGTGTGTGTGTCATTCTGCCACACACACACACACACACACACACACACACACACACAGATGTTTATTCTGAAAGGAATGAACAGCTTTTGCTTGGGACAGAGACCCGAGACCACCAGTAGCACTCACCAATCTCAAAGGACTACAGCCAAGCAGCGCAATCTGGTCTGCAGCATCCTAA